>NC_142587.1:23596093-23899687 GCF_965207765.1 Zootoca vivipara | reverse complement strand
GCTTGAGTCGACTGTTCCTGGGTGGCAACCAGTTTTTCCAAAACTTAGTAGAAAAGTGGAGATCTCTAAAGAAGAAAGCCTTTTCTCCCCCTTCGCCCCCCCCTATTACTATTGGGAAGTTTGCTGTTGTGTTTTCACTTGTCGTTATGAGCCGCCCAGAGTGTCAGATGGGCGGCAAACAAATAATAAAATTAATTATTATTATTATTTATCAGTTTAAATGGGGCAGATTCAAATCCTCTTACAATTACACTGTAAGGTCCAGCTTCCGGGGAATTCATCCGCGGTTTTCAAAGAATAAGTCCCCTATTATTATTTTTAAATCAGAATAAATAAAAGTAACTAAAGGCCGCCATGCCTAAGAGCGCAATTCGCCCTGGAATAACTTCCGTCCAGTTTGGCGTTACTCGCTTCCGAGTTGAAGCAGGCAAATGAGAAAAAAAAAAACATTTAGGGAGCAATTTCGTGAAGACAAAGCCACCTCCTTCCTCCGTCGGAGCTCAGCGAGACTTTCCGGCTTGCTCCGCGCGGTCTGCTCTGCCTTAAGGGGCCCGATCCCATCGCTAGGCGCAGCCCAGCGAGGACCAAGAGAAACGATGGTTTGGGGTGGGCAGCCCAGCAGCACAACGCGGGACGATCATCCTGGGAGCGAAGCTGCGCTCTGCCTGCCGAGCCCAGAACCAGATTGTTCCCCCGCGTTGCTGTTGAGTTTTAGTCCCGGGAGGAGAGACATAACTTGGGCTTAAATAAACGGGCTGTGCAGATCGCTGGTAAAATCTCCTTTTCCTCGGGAGGGGGGCCTCCAGTAACACTCCTTTGAAACAATAAGTCGAGGCAAACCCATATTTAGCCGCCTCTATAAATTCTGGCCAATGTTTTTGAGGCTGTTTCTGTTTCTGTCGTTCTCGAGGAAGCAATGAGATTTTTTATTTTACTTTTGCGGGGAGGTGGAGGTGTAGCAGCTCTGGAAGAATTGCTGTCCCAGTTGAGGGAGGGGGGGGGGACTTCGGTTCTACCGGCATCTGTTTCCTGGGAAAGTGGATTCAGATCTGTCAACCCCCCTGCCCCCCAAAAAAGATTATTAAGGGGATATGCGTGCAATCCCGAACAAGCAACCCGAAGTTCTGTGAAACGGGCGCAGGGCAGTGATTCTGAGCACCCTCGCGACAGTGGCGCAACCCGCTTTCCATGAAAAGAAGGATTTGGGCTCGGGGTGTTGTAAGTCGCTTGATGGAAACACTGCCGGTCTCTTTGGCTGGATCCTCTGCAAACCGTTTCCATTGTCGTGGGTCGGAGGAGGGACTTGTATCCCAAAGGAGAAGTTGACCAGGAGGGCGACTTTATCGCTCGCCACTTTGCGCACCAGCCTCGTGCGCGCAGAAGCAGCTTTCGCCAGGAGCAGCGCTTGCTTGGGAACCGCACCGGCGAAGTGGCCACTGAACTTTGGTGGAAGCATGCTCAGGGTTGAGGAGAGCCAGATCAGACCGATTTCTTAAAAGAATTACTTTTACATTTATTTATTTATTTATTTTAAAAAAGTTTAAAAGCAAGCCCGCAGTTCTCCACCTATTTACCTGGACGTAAATCCCAGTAAACACAATGGGGCTTCCTGCTGAGTAGGCACGCACATATATGATTGAATTGTCAAGAGTATTTACACGTGTAACCTTCAGAGCTTCCTTGAATCACTACAAAGTATGCTTTTAAAATGGGAATCGGATTGTTCCCCTGTAAGAAAATGTTGCTTGCTTGTTTTTCTTACTTTTTTTAAAAAAAATGTATTCCGCTCTCAAACATGGCTATTTACAGCTGCCCTTTCTTGCAGCCAAATCTCTTTTGTGACGTCCCGTATTTTTAGCTCCTTGGGGCTATTTTTAGGCTTTCCAGATGTGCCTCTTTCTTCGAAAGGGGACCCCCCCCTTCTTTGACAAGGTTAACCCTGATTCCGGAGCCTGGAAGAGGAAAAGGGACACGAGGCACCCTCCCTGCCCCCTAACCCCGAGGCTGGCACTAATTTTGGACAGGCTTTTCTTCGTCGGGCTGGCCTGTTTTTCAGCCTATTTTCGTTTCCACCGGACACTCAGCACCACGGAGGATGCAATCAGAAGCCGTTTCCATATATATATATATGGATACGGCTTCGTGTGTGTGTGTGTGCATGCACACCTTCCTTACTTTAACAGCAACTCAACCGACGCGTTTCTAAACAAACAACCCCCGTATCTCCAAAGTTCACCTAACTTTATCTTGGGTCCTTGCAAAAAGCCGTTGACGGGCTTCCTGGCTCTTGTGAAAGAAAAACATTATCTATGCAAAAGTATCTTTACCTTTGCAAAAGTTTGGACAGAGAATCCCTTCAAGTGAACAAATGGTGCGTAAATGACACCTCAGCGCACCTTTTCGGGTCCCCTCCCCACCTTTCACCTTCAGATACCTGAGTCACCTTTGTAGCGATTGTCTCCTGGGTGCGAATCCGGATTTCCTCCTTCTCCTCCCCCGCTCCTCCTCCTCTCTGGTCGGCGTCGGGTGTCCCCCGACAAAAGGACACCGAATTCACAGTTGACTCAGCCCTGCTTGGCACTTTTGCGCGAGAGAAACCAACTGGGAAGGGAGGCGAGAGACCCCGGCGCGCCTCGGACGCGCGTCTGTCGAGCAATTGGCGAAGGCAAGCTCGGGACTGAGTGCTAATTCGGGCCAAACGGTGCCAGGAAAGCAGAGTCGCACGGCTTTGGGAAAAGGGAGTTTCACCCACGGCTTCTTCCAAAAGGAATCAAGATCCACGCTTTCTCCAACTCTTAAAAAAAATCCAACAAAACTCATACACCCCGAGAATTATTTTAAAAAGAAAAAGGGGTTTATTCATCCCAGAATATTAAGATATTTGGGTTGTTTTAATCAAATGAGAAGAAACGGATGAGTTTTAAAGCGGGGGGTGGGCAGGCAGGAGAGAGGAATATGCACGGATTTAAGATAACTTTTCTACTGTCCTTGTTTTTGATGTTCCAAACTTGGGAGAAAGTTTCCAGCTTCCAAATTCTGAAAGAGCAGTTTGTGACCTCGCTCGCTGCATATCTCCAAATGTTTTTAAGAGAGCGATCCAAAAATGATCGGATCGTGCCAGATTAGAGACCACATCTCCTTCGAAACATTGCAGGGAAATTGCTTGATTGTTCTATCCATTGCAATTCGTATCATTCCACATAATGTGGAGTTGCTAACTCCCCCGCTACGCAAAATTCTAATCCGGAACATATGGGAAAGTGGGATTTTCCCTGGCGCGCTCCTTGGTTTTGGCCAGCATCCCGCGATGCAGAGGTGATCGAAAGCAGGACATTTCACCAATAAATCCCCAAACCTCCCCCTTTAATTTAAAAAAATCAAGATGAAGCGTGTGTGTGTGTGTGTGAATGGAAAGACTCCCCAGCGCAAAGCTGCGCTCAGGATCGCGCCGTCTAAGCGCCTGAGCTCGGCTGTAATAGGCTGCGGTTACCGCCGCGGCCGCTAGTGGGCGCTGTGGCTCCACGGAATTGTGCAGGGAGGCCGGCTCCGCTTAGCAGCGCAGACCTGGCGGCGGCCGAGTCTGCAGAGCCAGGGAACCTGCCGCGCTGCCGGGTCGGGCTTCCCTTTCCGCGGGCTGCTGCCCCCGCTTTCCTTCGGGTGGGGGGGCGGCTTCCATTTTCCAGCCGGGCTCCACTCTTTCCAAACCGCGCCACCCAAAGACCCCCCTCTCCTGAGCGCCCTCAGACCCCCGAGGGCCGTGTGGGTTTTTTTTTTTTGAGGGGGTGGGTGATATGCGGGTGGATGAGCCAGAACCGAAGGGAGAAGGGGAAGCCCCGTTTGCAAGCCTACCGAGTCCCAAAGTGGGAACGAGGCGCCCCTCAGCAAAAGGAACCCCCCTCGTTTCCATTAAGAACCAGCGGCGCTCAAGTCGCCGCCCGCTCGTCTCAGCAGCCTCTTCTAATGCGTGTGAGGGGTGTGAACGCTGCGGCTCATGACGGGGGTTAAGTCTTTGACTTCGAGCTTCTCAAGCCAGTAGTCCTCAAGGGACTTTGGCGAGGGCTATGGCGCCGTGGCGCTGTGGAATTGCGGGGCGACTCGGCCCGGCGAGCGCTGCGCTCCAGCCGCCTGAGGAGCGCCGGTCCGTCCCTCAAAGTTTGGGAGCCCAAAGAAGCCGCCCTCCGCTCCCCCAACGCCTTTAAAACAAAGGTTTTTATTTTATTTCAAAAGGAACAAAAAAATCTAAGTATGCTTTTATTTTTAAAATAAAAATACTCGGCCGGGAAAGAGCGTTTGCGACCTATAACCATCCCCACCCTATGAGGTGACTAACTGGAGCTACTGGATTACCTGTCGCCGCCCTTCTCTCCCTCCCTCCCTCCCGCCACCCTCCCCCCCCGCGCAGGTCCCGCCCCTTTCGGAATGCGGGGCCTGAGCCTGGGCGCGAGGTTGGCGTAAGTGACAGCGGCGTCGCCCAACCAGCGCCGCCGTTGCAGGGGAAGGGGGGTGGCCGCGTTTATAGAGACGAGCGAGGACGCGGCGCTCGGAGCCTCACTCTTGCCTCTGGAGCCAACGAGGAGTCCGCGGCGGGGAAGTCCGGCAGCCCGCGGCGAGGAGCGCTTGTAGCCGCGCGGGGAGGAGGAGAAGGAGGAAGCGGACCACAGCGCGGGGACGAGGGGAAGTTGAGGGAGGAAAGGAAAGAGAAGCGGGAAAGCAAAGAGAAAAAAGGGGCTGCTGCTGCGGCGAGCGAGAGAGCGAGAGCGCGCCTTTCTCGGTGCGCCTTCGCCAGCCTTGAGCTCCTCGCCTCGCCTGGTCGTCGTAGTCTTCGGCGCGGGCGCTGGGAGCCCGCCGGAGCCTTCTCTCTTGCCTCGGCCGGGGCTTGGACGCCGGGAGGAAGGCTGCCTATTTTTGCGGTTTGGTTTTGCCCTCATCCCGGGCCAAGGAGAGGATGAAGCCCCGTGGATGCGCCGGGCGGGACCTGCTGCGTCTTCTTCTCCAGGTGGATTTATAGAGGCGGCCAAGGACGCGCCGACGGGGGACTTGGGCGTTCCGGCGCTTTTCTCCCGTGCTCTTGTCGGCCTTCGCTCCGGTCCTTGGGCGGCGGGCGGCTCTCTCCTCGGCGGGCGCTTCCAGTTGGGGATTGCGGCTCCTCCTTCTCCATGCCGGCGCCCGGGCGCCCGACGCACTGAGCCGGCAGGGCGAGCTCGTTCCCTGCCCGGGATCTGGTGGTGGTTGTGGCTCCTTCTTCTTGGCGGAGGAATTGTGGACGCCGCCTTCGCTTGCCTGGTCGTCCTCGTCGTCGTCGTCGTTTTCCTCCGCGGAGTTGGCGAGCCTTTGGGACAGGACCCGGCGGCGGCGGCGCCCCCGACCATGGTAGCGCGCCGGGGGGGATCCCCGTTCGGGAGGTGCTGCTGGGGGATCTGGGTGCTTTTGTGCCGGACGGTGTTGGCCAGCTCGCTGGTGCTCGAGCCCATCTACTGGAACTCCTCCAACTCCAAGTAAGTGCTCGGGGAGCCCGGATCTCTCCCCGGCCCGGGGTTTGGGGACGGGGGGCGGTGCGCAAGGACAGGCAGGTGGGTGGACACGTCTGGCATCCCTCGCGCGCCCAAGGGCCTTTCGCCAGGCCGCAGGATCTGGTCTGGGGTGCGCAGAAGGGTAAGGGCTAGAGGAGGGGAAGCTTGGGGATCGGTTCTGCTCTCTTGGAGCAAATGGAGGAAAAGTCTTGGCCCTTCTAGGTGGCCCGATCCTGCATCTTCTACGGGGCGCACAGTGCGGAGCTCTGGGCCTTGGTTAGGGGGCGGCGAGGCGCTCTCTCTCTCTCTCTCTCTCTCTCTCTCTCTCTCTCTCTCTCTCTCTCTCTCTCTCTCTGGTACCCATGCGTGCGTAAAGGAAGGAGGTTCAGCTATTTTTGTTACGTGCGCGCGGTCACATCACAGATCCTAAACGCACGGGATTCCGCCGATCCACAAGCGAAGGTTGGAGTCTGAACCTGCCCTCTGGGTCCTAGGCTCGGGTTTTTCGTGTGAATGAATGGAGCGCAGCGGAAGACACTCACTTGTGTGTTTATTCTGCCGCGGGTTTTGCGGGAAGGAAAGCCAACCAGAAAACAACCCTGTTGGCCCCGGTTGTGTGGCGCCCAGGAAGCTGGCAGAAGTTTAGACAGTTTTGACAATGGGTCTACTTGAGGGCAGTGCTGCAGTGGTGTGGAGCCAGCATGAGACAGTAGGGAAGGGTGCCAGAATAAACCAGCTGTTCCCTCTCCACTGCTACATAAACTCCCAGTTAGCTTGACCATTAGGTGAAGTGAAGTCTCTCACACATCCTTGGGAACAGGGCCGATGAGTCATGATGAGCCCAGCTTTTTCACTTCTGGCCTTCCATTACTAAACCATGCAGAACAAAGATTATAGAGGTGGCCCCAACAGGGTCAGAGCATGTCTCTACGCATAACTGTTGGAGTGGATTGAGGTCGTTTCTCCAGAAAACCATTGATGCAGGAAGGCAAAAGGTGGGAGTTTGAGAGGAGTTTCCACCTTGATTCCAGTGGATTTAAGATCATATCTCTGTGTGCCCCCTATCAAAACCCCTGGGTAAAAAGACTAGGAGAAGGCAGGGCCTGTTTGTAGTTCAGGGGCATGTGAATCCATGAAATGCATGCAAAAGGTGGACGGCAAATAGTGAACTTTAGGTATACTTGGAATAAAGTGAGGCTTCTGGGAAGAGAGATTTCTCTTGCCTTGGAAGATGTTTTACTACAGATAAAACTAACTATTCAAACTTTGAAATCTAGAGAAGCCTCTTTAGGGTCAGGTTTCTTTGTTAGTGTGTGTGTGTGTGTTTTAAAAATGCACAAGTGAAAGTCTGGACGGTGTCACCATCGGGAGAATTAATTTTCGAGAAGACGTGATAACGGTGCCTTGTTTAATGATGTCTTAGGAAGTAGTTTATTGAAAATGAGCAGAGCACAACATGCCTATAAAACCTGAGCAAGCTTGCTGGATGTGAACAGAAGACAGGCTCTCCTATAAAACACGGTCAAACGGTTGTTAAAATACCTTTAAATGAGCAGCGCATTGAGGAAATGGTCCGGTTCACAAGTGTGAAATAGCTCTTCAGTTGGGCGCCGTGTGTGTTGCTTGCAAGCTCCATGTGAAATGACTGCAAGTTTGGATTTAGACCTAGACAGCCAAAGGAGTTTATTCGGGAAATCACATTCTGACTCCATTTTTCTTCTGCTCCCTTTTAGATTTCTCTTCCTGTCCTTTTCCAAGGAAAGGAAGATTTATGAGCAGGCTTCTGGACCTTGATAACATGCAGGGCTTTTTTTTTAATGTAGAAAAGCAAAGAGGGGCCATTTGTTTTCATTAGAATGCAGGAGCCTAAGTCCATCTTTAGAATGATCTCCTGCGTGTTCAGCCCAGCAGTGCTTTCTTCCCTTCCCTAGGCAGACATACAAAGAAATTGCTTCTGTCTCTCTCTGTCTGTCTGTCTCTCTGCGTAGAAAACGGTCCTTACTTGCAGTTGACACTATGGATTTGAGCTTGTTATTCCAGTTCTCTCTCAAACCTGGAAAATGTCAGATAGGAAATTTGTGTTTAAGCAAGGAAGGTGCCTGTTTTTAAGGGGAAGATGCATTTCTTGAAATTATTGTGTGTGTGTGTGTGTGTGTGTGTGTGTGTGTGTGTGTATTTGTTGGGAATGGGAAAGCCCACATAGTTGATAGCATTAAGTTTAGTCTTAGAGGAGAATGGCGTATTCTCCCGCCTGCTGCTGCAGTCTAGTGATCGCTTTATTCCTACAGAGGTCACTCTTCCAATACATATCGGTATTCTTCTGTGCTATGGTCATTATTCTTCTGGCTGCTTCCAGGCCTAACCTGCCTTCGTGCCCCCCCCCTTTTTACAGAAAGCTTTCCTTTTCAGTCTCAAATGGTCGCTATTTACAGTGCATGGCCTCTCCCTCAAAGCAGTAATTCTATCTAACATCTTCCCCTTGTTGCGTAAACTCATAAAAGGTCGAACGTTCATCAAGACTATGGTTGAATTACTTGTGCTTTTATTCCCAACTTAAAATGTAGCACTTGTTTGTCCGCTGATGTGATTTTAAATTTTGTTTACCCAAATAGATTAGTTTTACTCAGCGCACTGGCAGAAGCATGGTACAAGTGACCTGAGGTTTGTGCACTCGCTCTCTCTTTAAAAACTGCTGTGGCCTGTGATTTTTATAGGCCTTGTGGAGGCCTGCACTTAAGGAAATTTTTTCAAATACAGGACATTATTCGTATTACTGTAAGTGGTGGCAGGATGTTCACTTTTCGGAGAGCGTATTTCAGTTTAGAATTCATCACTGTTGTCTGCCTGAAGAAGAATAGCTAATGTTTCCTTATTAAATAGGAAATAAAATGCAGTTGTCTTCTGGAGAGCTTCCCTCCCACCTCAGTAACTTCTCAGGAGAATATTAAGACCAATTCCAAAGATAACTGCCCTGGAATTAAGTGTTTAATTCATTTCATGAAGTTAAATATGAACCGTTCATGATTCATATATCAGGGAAGCAATAAAATAAAGACTTTTAGCCAGGCTCATAGTGGATATGTGATAAGACTGTAGAAGACAGTAATCCAAATTCCTTCATGGCCTTCTAAACTGCGATTGCTCTGCGAGTTGCTTTAGTGACCAGAATTTTTAGCAGGTGGTGAGGAAGGGACGACAAGAAGACACCCAGTTTGTATTTTCAATTGTATTCTGCTGTAACCTAATAGCTCCTTCATAGAAATATTCCATGATTTTATCAGTGAAGGATACATTGCATATATTGCTTTGCTTAAAAGGTGTGAGCATATAGGTAGGTAGAAAGGAATATTTTGCTTGGAGGTCACTTTTGTTGTTGTAAGGCTTCAGACAATGAGAAACCCAGATTCTAGGAAAGCATAGCAAGATAGACTTTTAGGTCACTACAGGAACACTTCTCAACATAGGATATTCCCCTTCTTCCACTCTCATTTCCTCACTGGAGCTAACATGACCACAACTGCCCAACTTAATAGTACAAACCACAAACTGCAGTTTATTCAGTACCTTTTAGTTTGAAGTAGATGGAGCTTTCCTTATCAATAACATTGGCTAAATTGATGTTGCCTTGCCCCTCAAATGGAGTAGTTCTGTCAGCTAATCATTTTTCTTTATCCGCCAACCCTGGGACTATTTTCCTTAGCAAGATGTAATTTGAACATGGGATGGCAAACAAATAGCTAAATAATATATCTGATAACCTATTACACGTAAAAATCCGCCACAGTTAGCCTGAGTAAACACTAACCTGTCAAGGACTGATAAAACGGCCTACAATTGATGGCACAATTTAAGTCATCTTTTCAATGGCAAAAAACCAGCCTGCTTCTCATTGTTTGTTTGTGAAATTCTTATTTTTTGTGTGTGTAGGCAAACAAATGCACATTCACTGCCGACTGAATAGCCCCTTGAGAACCGTGCTCTGCAATTTGTGTTTGGGTTAATCTTGTCGGTTTTAATATAGAGAAGTGGGGAGGGGGGAGGAGACAAAGTGCCAAGGATAGAATGAATTGTTAGTGCGTCCACATCCCCATTCCTTGCATTTTGTCAGGATGATAAACTGTAAGTAATGGACAGTCTTGCTTCACAAGAAAACTCGGCCTACTGGAGCATAAAGAGCTTGCTGAAATGCTATCTTGCAACGCGTTTGGAAGCACTCCTACTTGACAAGGATTTATTTGGGAATCCTGGAGCTTTGCTTCTTAATCCTAACCATTATAGAGTTACATTGGAGAAATGCAATATATTATATATGAAGATGCTTGGAGCTGACTCGCACACTGGATTATGTATCAAATGGTTGGGTACTTCCTTCTGAGCTAGCAAATATGAAAATGGAACACTTGCACGCCTCTTCTTTGATAGGGCAGGCAAGTAGCATACCCCCCAAAACCTTTCAGGTATTTTTGCATTAACTAGGCTGCCAAAGCTCATAAAAATTTGCCTGGCAGCGGCCTAGTACTTCCAGCACTGAGCGAGCCAAGACTGTTCCTTTTAACAGCTATTTCTTGTGTGTTTTGTACCAGTCAAGCTGAACTTACCAAACCAAAACGCTTTGTTTCCCCCCCCCCCAGATTTCATCTAAAACATAGGGCTGGATCCCAGACATGTCATGCATAGGGTAGACCCACTGAAATCAATGGCAATGATGTTAGCCATGCCTTCAAAGCATCTATTCTAAACATGGCTATCTCAAGCCACAGTTTAGCCACTTACTGCTCAAAGGCAAAGTCCCAGGCAGCACAAAACTTATTTTATTTACTCTGCTTATAATTCTGTGTCTTTCTTCCAAGGAGCTCCTTCCAACTCCATGATTCTCACTCTAAGCTCAAGTCAGTGTACATGGTTCTCACCCACCATCTTATCTTCACAACAACCCTGTGAGGTTAGACTGAGAGGTCTGGTACAGGCAAAGATCACCATTGAGCTTTGTAGCTGAGTGGGGATTTGAACACGGGTCTCCCAGGTGCTGTTCTGAGAACACTAACCACTATGCTGCTACACTACACTGGATTTAGGTATGTTTAATCAATTCAACGTGGTTTACTCCCAGGTAAAATGCCCATAGGATTGCAGCCTTTAAATGCTTGTACGTTCCTTACAAGGTTTGCAAGACGTTAACATCTTACGTTGGGTGACTCTTTTAAACACCTGCATGAAACTTAGAAAATTTCTTGACTGTCGTTTTTCTACGGTCAGTTAGAACACACGATCGGTCGCAATCAAAATTGCTGTAATTACAGCAATTATCTGTATGCCTTCTAAAGTACAGTGGTACCTCTGGTTAAGAACTTAATTTGTTCTGGAGGTCCGTTGTTAACCTGAAACTGTTCTTAACCTGAGGCACTACTTTAGCTAATGGGGCCTCCTGCCGCCGCGCACGATTTCTGTTCTCATCCTGAAGTAAAGTTTTTAACCCGAGGTACTATTTCTGGGTTAGCGGAGTCTGTAACCTGAAGCATCTGTAATCTGAGGTACCACTGTTAAACTGCACGCACATGGTTCTTACCTGGGAGTAAGTCCAATTAAACTCAGTGTGTCTACTTTTGATTAGACATGTCTAGAATCACATTGCCAGTTCAGTAAAGGTAAATTGCTATCATATAAACTTGAAAGTGAAGTCATAATAGGAAAGGGCACTCCCCACCCTTTGTCCTATTTTAAGGGCTACAGAACAACTTCAGTATGGCACTTTCTGCTCAGGAAACATTTCTTGAATTGGAAATTGGTAGAAAGTTTACCTCCGGGTAAGTCTGGGTGAGATGTTGCACCTTTAGGAAGTCTGTTAAAGACGCTACAATTATGTGGGTTTTTGTGGTAGATGGGTACAGATCTAGTCTTAAACTAGCCTGGCAACTTACAACTTTACTGATGCAAGCAGAAGACGTGATATTCTGGGAAAGAAAGGTGATCAGAACCCAATTTTTCAATTCATTTATGGCCTTGATAGAAACTTGTCGTTAGCATGATGTTAGGAAGGCTTGAGTGGTTAAACATTTTGATTAAAGCACGGGGACTTAATAACTTTAAATGCCATGCTTGGAACTTAAACTGTTTTCATATTTTCAAGTTATAGATTCCTCTCCCCCCATTTGTATCTGGCAAATGTAAAGTAGACTGCCGGGGCGGGGGGGGGGGGTGGAGGGTGGGCTGAAGGTCCAAGACAGTGTAAGAACTGCTTGGAAAGAAAATTCCCGTGGCTCCATTGTTTCCCTGCAAAGCTGGTGCACACAAAGACATAACACTATTCATCCCTTCGCCCATGATGGAAAATGTAAACCGTTGACACGGTCCCTCTTGTTTAACTTGTTTAATTCTCATTTTAAATTCAGTAGTATAGCGGCCGTGTGAACTCTGGAGATTTCTTTGGTAATCCATTTTGTAGTTCCGAATCAAAAACAAAGTGAAAAGGTCTGACACAATTTGCTTTTATTTTTAGGCAAATCAACCCTGCTCCTAGTTAATAAGGGGATTACAACCCAGACTAGGCCCTTTACAGATGTAATGTAAATCAAGGGCAGGGTATAAAGAAAGTGATCCCCTTTGATTGAAGTATGGTAAAAAGGCATAGAGAAACTAGCAGCGGTAATCTGATTGTATGGCAATAAAACCACCATTTTCTGTCTTTCAGATAAAAATAATGTGGTAAATCCATGCAGCTCATAAGATGTAAAGGCAGATAAAGGGGGATGCCATGGCAACATATAGATTAGCTTGATGTTGGAAATGACACGTCTATGAAAGGGATGGAGAAACTAAGGGCCTTGCTTCAGGGCTGCAAGGTATTATGTGAGAATTGCAAAAAACAAACAAAAAAACCCCCCAAAAACTTGGGGGCTGGGATTAGGAAGTATGAAAGACCTACTTGTAGTCCGGCGGGTTGAAGCAGGAAAGAAAAGCTGCTCAGTTCTTGCTCATTGGTGGCGTATAATATGGTAAAGGTAGATTTCATTTACTGCCTTTTTTATTGCTCAAGATTTGGGCTGATTAAAACTTCGGATCACTGCAATTGTTCTGGTGTAGAAGGTTTTCCTTTTTAACTCCTGGCCCAGCGGCGACGGTCATTCTGTAGGATTAGCTGCACTTGGGAGTTTGTTTCCTTAATCTATTTGGGATATTCAGGCAGGGACATGCTGGCAAGGAACAGAGAGCAGAAGGGGATAGGTGGCGTTGAGGTTATCTGAAAAGAAAAGAGAGGAGGCTTTTGATTCTAGCCATCTTTCAGACAGGGCCCTTGCAGCTCACACACCACAGGAGAAGCTAAAATAAACATTCCACATTGTCCTTTCCCCTTGGCCAGATGATCCTTCTGGAGATTTTTATTTTTATTTAAATTGTTTCTTATTTCACAACCCCTGAGAAGAGAAAAGAAGTGGAGAAATCCTTCTTTACATTTTTCCAGACACCCCAAATAAACTTGAAGCGCTTAATCCAGGTGGCATTTATTTCTGAAGGGCTGAAGCCTGAAGCTCGAATTCCACGGTGGACCTACTTCACTTTAGAAACAGTTGGATCAAACTCTGTTGCATTAATTTCAATGGAATTAGGCCAGCATAAAGGAAGTTTACCCCTGCTGACTGCCATATATCCTTAGGGCTTGTAGTAGCTGTAAAAGTAAGAAAAGAAATGGTTCACCGCTACACGCATTCTTCAGTACATCTGCTTTTAACTGCCCTTTATAAAATAACTTAAGACTCCTGTCTTGCTAGAGCCCTCACAGTTAGTAAAAAGAAGCCAAAAGCTAGTCAACTATTATTACATAATGAGCCACCATATTACAGATGAGAAGCTACTTCTTTTATCACTAGTCTGCGTGATAGAAAAAGCCAAATGAATTGTAAGGCTATACAGTATGTAGAAAAACAAAAGGCAATTGGTGTAAAGTAGATCATGGAGTAAGTTTGGCAAAAACCCACATGTCAGCACTTCTTGCTAGCTGTAATATGTTGTTTTTGTGGGTTACTGCGCTTTTGAGTTTTGGCCTATTGAGAGAAAGCCAACTGCTTTCTGATCCCCCCCCCCAAACTTGCAGCATTTTTCTTTTCTTTTGCAGAACCTCTTTGAAACATTCTTTTGACCCATAACCATTTTTCCAAACCCAAAATTGGCACGCTACTCTAAAGTTAATATGGTTTAATAAAATGCACTGCTGAGGGTTGAGTGTATTTGTGTAATGTCTAAAGTCTCATGCACAGCGATGTTCTCCAGTGTCCCAGCTTAACCTTCAGAAATCTATAGCAAAAGATCCATTTCTGCTGCAGATACTATGCAAAGCTCAGGGGCAATGCCCTCTACTTTACAGGCTGGTCACATCCAAGCACCTTGCATTCTGCATTTGACAATGATTGCTAATGGGCTATTCAACGAAAGTATTTGCTTGTTCACAGGGAACAGGGCATGATAAATGTCCAGCAAGCTTGCGGCCTCCTTCAGCTTTTCAAATGCAGACTGGTGCATATTTATGGAAGGCAAATCACAAAAGAAGCAGCTGAATTACTCTGGCCTTACCCTTTCTGTTGGAACAAGGGTTAAAGTGATTAAAGAAATAATGCAAGAACCAATGTCATTTGTTTGCTAACGATTATCCAACATTTAGCTTTCGAACCTACCTGTCATGTCACATTTCAGAAACATCACAGATAAAACTGTGCACATTTAATACTGCATAGGAGAAGAGGAAATTGTTTATAGAGTGCTGCCTGTGCAGTAGCCATTAAGCAGGCTTCTTTATGTCATCCCCTTTTGAAAGCAAGTGTGGATGCAAATCTTAACATTGTACTTACCTGTATACATGTCTTCAAGTGCAGTACATGAAATTTTGCAGCTGGGAGATAGTGCTTTCTGTTTCAAAGCATTTTCACAACACACAAAGGAAGCCATTAGCACTTGATCTGTTGCTGTAACTAATTTTTCTCTTAAAAGCAGCAAATTTGTGTGGCACTACTTTGCCCATTTCCTTCTTTTAAAACAAACAAACCCATAAATTGAGACTGTTTTACATTAAGGGCCCACGGAATAACTCTGCACCCTGGACATGCCATCATTTTAATGATACCGAATTATGTTCCCATTGCATTCCTCTGAGGTCAGTGGAAATCTGGGTCTAACTCAGTTTTGGAGACAGTATATTGTAGCAGTCAATTTACCTTTTGCTTTGCAATCCAAATGTTTTGTCAGTTTCAGTAGGAATGGTTTGACTCCAAATATAGAAATATTTATAAAATATAAGTGTTTACACACATGTGTTGTGTGAAAGGCCACAATTCAGGCATCTACCATTTGGATTATGACCCCCCCCCCGTAGTACATACCCCTCTGAACTATTGAGTACCCAAGAGTCATAAAAAGGTAAAGGTAAAGGGACCCCTGACCATTAGGTCCAGTCGTGACTGACTCTGGGGTTGCGTGCTCATCTCGCATTATTGGCCGAGGGAGCTGGCGTATAGCTTCCAGGTCATGTGGCCAGCATGACAAAGCCGCTTCTGGCAAACCAGAGCAGCACGTGGAAACGCCGTTTACCTTCCCGCTATAGCGGTTCCTATTTATCTACTTGCACTTTGACGTGCTTTCAAACTGCTAGGTTGGCAGGAGCTGGGACCAAGCAGCGGGAGCTCACCCCGTCGCAGGGATTCGAACCGCCGACCTTCTGATCAGCAAGGCCTAGGCTCAGTGGTTTAGCCTAGAGTCATACAGCAGTATAATAAATGCATTTCCATACTTGCATTGAAATTAATGTGAAGCTTGGATTGAAGTGACTCTGGTCATGATGGTGTTGAAAGATTAAGGGTCTGCAGCATGCGATGGGTGATGCGATGAAGCATTGCTATGCTTAAATGTACCCTCCAGCCCATCCACATTGGGTCTTCACCGTATCAGGTGTTTAAACTTAGATTGCACAGGTTGCTTTTGTCCGATCTCTGAGAGCACTTTAGGTTATCCAATCCATTTAAAGAAAAATTATCATTAACACATTGTTACATCATTTTCCAAAAGACATGCGTAGTTAAGTCCTCAAGTCAGCTCCCATTAGAATAATTGGAAATACATTAGGAGTTGGGTTAAAAACAGAAAAGAAAAGCTGGATCAGTGCCTAAAAAGTTTACAGTATTTAAGGAGTTGAAATTCAGTTTCCTGCAACTGTTGCAATTTATTTTACAGGAGTTATAACATAGCTAATATGTAGTATAAAGTAGCCAGTTTAACTAAAAAGAGAACTAGAGTGGATTTGATAAATGGTGCAGTATCCATGTCCTGTATAGTGTGTCTACACTAAGATTACAGCAGAGGAAACATTGCGAACATTGCTGCAGATTCTCCCTTTGCTTGCTTTCCGTAGAAGTGCAACACAACACCTGGACATCTTTGACCTGTATCTAGTGGTAACAGTTAGAAGGTAGCAGGGTGAGTAGAGCAGTGAAGGTTTGTTTTTATTTCTAGTCAAGTGTACCTGCGTGGCTGCCTCGTTTTGGTGGACCTTTACAGTGTAACGTGTAAACAAAACATACACGTAGCAGACTTGACTAATTAATGTTTAACCTGGCAGCAGCAAAATGCCATATTTTAAAGTTTGAAAAAAGTTGCCTTCCTATAGCTGCTTCTTGCCCAGAATGAACTCTATAAAGACTGATGGGTTTATTTTTCCTCATTGTGCCCGAAGAGTTTAAACAACACATGCGAAACTGCAGAGCTATTAAAAGGAATAGACAAGAATAAACCCCAGGGTCACATCCTCTAGGATCTTCCAGCTATCAGTGTCAAGTTTGTGCTGCATTATTAATACTTGGTTAATAAATCACATTGGACTGATGACCCTTCTTCTGAAGCTGTGGGGGAAGGTTACAGATAACTGCCAGCTTGACTTCTGTTTAAAAATTGTGTGTGCCCTTTTAGAATTAGAGATGCTTTGGAACACACCATTCTATTCTGGATATAGAAACTCTTGCCAATTGTGGGAGCGGAACAGCCAGATGTGTCCAGAACGTCTTGTATTCAGCAAAATCCAATGCCTCGAAATGAGACTTAAGTCCATCCTGGTAGTTGTCTACAGTAATTCAATAACAAATTGGGATGTATGTATTTTTATATAGCATTATTGATGGGGCCCATGAGGCCTTCACCTGGCACCCGCATTGCCTCTTAGCACCCCCTCCACTAATGAAAAGTGTACAGTTAAAGGTGGAGGTTGGAAGAGTGAAGTTCTCTTCCACCTCTTTCTAGGCACATTTTCATGATACCAGATCAAGCTTTAACCCGGATCTCATGGGGAAGTAAAGCATGTGTACATGCAGTTTCTCTTTTTCTATCTGTTGTTGTTGTTGTTGTTGTTGTTGTTGTTGTTGTTGTTGTTGCTGTGATCTGCAGGTATACAGGGAGAGAATTCACCAGAGGGGGTGTTGCCTACAGGACTCAAATCAAATTTTGCAAGGCATGCTTATACTGTATACCAGGCATCCCCAAACTGCGGCCCTCCAGATGTTTTGGACTACAATTCCCATCTTCCCCGACCACTGGTCCTGTTAGCTAGGGGTCATGGGAGTTGTAGGCCAAAACATCTGGAGGGCCGCAGTTTGGGGATGCCTGCTGTATATTTACCCCCTTTTCGCCACTACTTGAGGCAGCTTGAATGGATAACTGACAGCATTGTGAAATGTTGCAACATAAGCAAGAAATGACCTGCGGAGCATCCCATCTAAATTTGGCACAAGGCTGGAGGGGAGGAATATTTTTTAGCCAGGCAGGCCAGACTGTTGTCTTCCCAACCCTTCATGGGCCAAGTTTGACAAGTGGGAGGAGCTGCTCACCCGTCAAATCACCCAACACCACAATGACATCAGGCAGCAGGTTTTTGCCCACAGCTTGTTCAAAGCTTGTTCAAAGCACAGGGCAAGGTTGCACTTTGTGAGTTACTTCTGAAGGCTTCTTCAGAAGCCTCTCTCAAAGCACGACTCAAACACATTGATTTTTTTGGTATATATTTCAACAACCCAAAGTTTGAGAGTGAGGAGCATAGATGTAAAGGTGGAGTGTCATGGTTAAGTTGGCTGTTCTGCTGAAGAGCACTTCAATTCTTTATGCACATTGTCTCTAGAAAATGACATTGCAAGGAAGCTCTCGGAGAATGAATCTGTAGGTGAGCAGCTTGCTAGAAAAACCAGAAAAAGAGTATTTTTGTAAGCGTGTTTCATGTTACATGAGATAATTCAGTAGAGCACGTTTAATTGAAATTGGAGATGTAGTAGTTACATTTTAAAAAAAAAAGTGGTGATCTGTCGTGGAACAATCCCACTGAACTGTGGTTACCCAGACCTTGATGCTGATTGTGAAGGGGCCCCCGTAACAATTCAGGGCCTCCAAAATGTAGGCCCACCGCTGAAGTTAGGTAGGAGTGACTTAGCAAAATGGCATAATGGGCCAAATAGAGAGACTTGGTGGGCTGAAAGTTCCCTTAGCCCTGGTATAGGGGAATGCATTGGGGGGGGGGATACAATTGAGGCAATGGACGTGCACAAATGCAGTGAATATCTGCTTGGGCATGGAGGTTTCCTCTGGTGCAGAATTCCATGCTGACCGAAATGTTTTGCCCATGATACCTTTGATGAGTCTTAACCATGCTGGGGCGAAGGCAAAAACCACCAAGATCCTCTTGTGGTATGCCCCCTCCCATTTCCTATTGTGCAGAGTGATTCTCTTCACCACAAGCCCACTGCTCTTACCAGAGGTCTCAGAGGCAGGAAAGGTCTCCTCTCGCTTCTGTAAATCGCAACATGGTGAAATGTCCTTTGGTTTCAAGTTACTTCATTTCACAGACAACTCTTGAGAGAAGGGTTTCTTTTCGTGGATCCTTCGTGGCATTGGAAGCGACTGAGTTTGTGAACCCTAGGACCCTTGTGTCCATTTCTCGATTACCCAGCCATGCGCCACGGGGAGGCTATGCCATGCCATTTTGCCAGTGGGAGTTCTTGCTGCTTTAGCAGGACAGTCGTTCTGCCGAGCGCCAGCTCACAATGCCAGCATAATGTCACCAGCTGTGATGTGCTGCTGCAGGAGCTATTGGGCCTCGCCCTAAACACACATTTGGCATGGAAAAGGGTGAGCAAACAAATCGACTTCGTTTTGCAACAAGCTAGCACAGTTCACTCCCGAATGTCAAAACCTTCATTAAAGCTTACCTGCTTTGGCAAGTGGGGTTCAAGGAGTCTGGGCAGTCCTGTATTTAAATCTGCACATTGCTGTACTGCTGGCTCTCATTGAGTGAGGTCTACTTCGGCTGGTGCTTACCATCTGTTTAAGTGGTGCCCAAGCAGCGGTTGATTTGTATGCCTCAGTGGGCAAAAGTGCCATTTGGCATTAGCATCACCTTGACTCCTGCGAGGGGCTCTGCCGTCCTTTTGCGACTTCTGTCCACACTCCAGTTGTTTTCTTCACATTTAATTAATTTTCAGTTTTGTTTCAGGAGCAGTCTGGTTTAGTCATTCTACTGAGCTTAACCTTTATCTCTCTCTCCCCCCCCCCCTATTTCTTTTCTCAAGGTAATTCTAGATTTTATTAGTGAGCTGAGCAGGGAAAATCATGTTGGCTGGCAAGGCAGCCAAGCTGTGCGAGAGAGGGGTTTTTGTTTTAGCAGCACAATCCTATGCTGGAAGTTGAGTTCACACCATGAGCACCTCATTGCAAGCAGCAACAGTCGCCTGATTGTTGACACTTGTCAACTGCATGGGCAAAAACATTTCACCTGTTGCCATCATCATCATCATCATCATTATTAGTATTAGTATTTATTAAATTTATTAAATCTGTATACAGTTGTATCTCGGCTCCCAAACAATCGAAAACCAGAAGTGAGTGTTTGAGCAATCTTTCGGAATCCGAACAGCTGGTGGGGCTTCCGATTTGGAAGTCGGAACGTTTCTGTCCTATCAACTAACTGCTCCCCTAACAAAAGTTCTGCCCCCCCATAAGATTCTGGCTACACCCATGGGTGACCCCACCTGCCTTTCAAACTTAGCCCACAGAGACTGTGGGAGGGGGATAGGTTAAGCCTACTGGCCAAATTCTGTTCCTTACACTGGCCCACACACAGCATAGGCTTTTATCACCCAAATGCAAAGCACCACACACCTGTGTCCAGAAGCACAACTCCCGTGCCTGAGTCACTGCCTAATTTGGCTCACGCCCTTGGGAGAGATGGTTCCAGATAAACACTTGGCAAAACGGGAGGAGTAAAAAAATAGGCTCAGCAGAAGGTTTTTCCGGTGGACCCAATTCTCTTCTCCCTCACCCACACACAGCAGATGTGAAGCCATTGTTTTCATTAGCCCTGGCCTGTGTGCAATAATGAACTGACTTTGTCCTTTTTGAGCCACCCTAACTGGGCATCGCAAGGATTCCATATTGGACAAGTCTTCAGTGAGAGTATACTCCGATGGCCTCAAATGTTTTTGTCATTCATTTTTGGCTTCTAGCAGTCTACAGTGTTAAATATATTCTGGGTGCATCTGTAGGTAGGTTCTTGGTGTTTTAGGTGTACACTTCCGCTGTTTTATATGTACAGTGGTACCTCGGTTTAAGAACGATTTGGTTAACAAACTCCGCAAAACCGGAAACTGTGTCCTGGTTTGAGAACTTTACCTCGGTCTAAGAATGGAATCTGAATGGTGTAAGGGCACCGGTGGTGGAGGTCTCATTAGGGAAAGCACACCTTGGTTTAAGAATGGTTTTGGTTTAAGAACGGACTTCCGGAACGGATTAAGTTCGTAAACTGAGGTACCACTGTACAGTACACCTAAAAATTTTAAAAATGGTTTCTTGTCAGAGTACTTGGGAAGCCGCACACGAAAAATCAAATGGAGGTTTGTGTTTTTCCTGTGTGTGAAGCACCAATCTTGGGTCCCACCCAACTATGCAGCCCAAACTGCGATGTGCTTGCTTGTATATTAGGTGTGTCTCAGTGCCTAACACAGCACCACGGGATACAAGGTGAATTGTGAATTGCTGGTGTGTTCCATGGTTTATAGATGCCGAGTTATAATAAACACCATGTTCTTTCTTTATTTTCACTTTTACAGACAACCTTTTTGTTCCATCTTCAATCCTTTTCACATTTCTTCTGCCAAAGTTGTAGTAGATTCCCTGACTAGGAAAATGGATTAGATCAAGATTGCACATGAGGGATTTAGATTTGGTTTTCTTTTGGCTCTTTCCTAACAAATCTTCCCTACAGTGTTTTTTTATATAAAAAAAAGTTGACGATGGATGAACAGTTTGAATGGGAATACTTTGACACAAAGATGTTTGGGAACTCTACATGTAAATTCTAAAATTTACTTGAAATGGATTGGGGGTTGATTCATTCACTTTATATGCACATTCTCAATTACCTCAGGAGATCTGCATGATGAGTACCCTTCTTCGGGTAAAAAGAAGCTTGATTTCCATACTGGCTGAACCCTGCAATTTTAATTTTTTTTTTTTGAGGCTTGTGACAGTGTGTATCTTTTGGGCCTAGTATTCACAAGTGTGGTATGACGAGGTGACTGCAATAATCAGTTTGCATAGGAGCAGGGGAAAGTAAATTTTGGTGTGAATTGGCCTCAACTGCTGACATTGCCATTGTTTATAAATGACTGGGCTACACATCCCAGCTTGAAAACAAGTGTGCTTAAGGAAGCTTGTGGTTTCTTCACCTAGGCACAAACCACATGCTCTCTCTCTCTCTCTCAAGGAACAGCAAAACCAGTATCTCTTCTGACACATAGTCAGCGCTTGAACATTCCAGCCAAAGGACAAGGGAGTCGCCACCTTCTTTTGTTATTGCTGTGTGACTCAGAACAAGACTGCACAGGTGCTGACAAATTGTAATTAAGAGGAAGGAGTCTCAAAACTTTTTAAGGGTTGTCTCCTTACACTCTTATGTCTTGAAAAGGGGATTTCTGAATAAGGGACGCTGAGCTTCTGCTAGACTGCCACAGTCTTGTTGCATTGTCTCTACCAGCTTGGGCTTGTGATTTATTGTGCCCTTTAAAAAGTGCACTCTGGCAGATACCAGCTGGTCTCTCTGCAAGCTTGGAAAGAGCTGAAATTCAGAACTTTTGAAAAGAGGTGCTTGCTAGGCTCACTCCCCACTCTCTCTGCTTACACACTTAAATCTTTTTCCTGCTTCCCAGATTGCAGAGCTCCCACTACAATTCTCTTAGGGTCTCTCTCTCTCTCTCTCTCTCTCTCTCTCTCTCTCTCTCTCTCTCTCTCTCTCTCTCTCTCTCTCTCTCTCTCTCTCTATATATATATATATATATATGCAGCAAGCTATGGTGCAGAGTATTTTTATTTTATTTTAGGTATTGGCAAATTTGCTGCCATTAATAAGACAGAATAGCCATAAAACGATCTGTGCCGTATATTTTGAATAGTGTGCATGCGAACACATGCTGCGCTTTTATGCAGCATCGAGCTCTTCCTGTATCTTGTGGCTACAAAACAGAATGTCAGTCTTTATATTGAAAGGGAGTCTGCTTTCATTGCAGCGGAGGTTCGGTTGCACAGTGCTGTAGGCAGTGAAATTTAATATTATTGTGACTTGTTTAGCAATTTTAGGATGACAGAAGGAAATGGATTAAGTTTAAATATAAAGGCACACATGGCTTTTGTCAAATGGAATCCGAGGTTACTTACGGAGGGAGTGACTTCTTTCCCATTGTCAGTATGAATTAGTAGTTTGCAAATAACCAGCCACTAGATGGTAGATTCAATGTATTTTTTGTTCTTGTAAAAAAAAAAAGGTTTACAGAGGCATGGCCACACATACAGACCTGACAGTGAAGTTACAGTTCAGAGCTGTTGAACTAGTTTGGTGCTGTAGGCTTTCAGAATTTGGGTTTCTCATTGTGCACTTGCATAAAAATATTTTTGTTTGTTTGCCACTATATAAAGACCAGGCTTTGGGGGGGGGGGTTAGCTATATGACTCTGCAAATGCAGCCTTGTGGCCTCCCAGCGCATTGTCTCCTTGCTATGCCTTTCTTTCCGTAACTATAACAAACCACCCTCATCTGTTTTGCCTTGGAAATGTCCGAAAGTAGGGGTTTGCCTGAATTAACAGGAAAGACCCCCAAGTGCGGATGTGCCTACACAAAGGAAGGTGATTTCTGTTTAACCCCCGAGTCACTGACTTGTTCTGTAGCTGCTTGAAATGAACTGACTCGCTATCCCTACGGTTTGCATCTTTGGTAATTACTATAATGCTTCAAAACACAGCGTTTGACAGCCTATTCCTGTGTGGACCTACAGCTCTGTTGCCCTCTTGTTATCTTGCTGGTATTTAGAACTGTGCATTCATGCTCAAACCTGTTCTAATGTTAAAAGTGCAAAAGGGGGCAGTAAAGTGCTATCCAGAAAATGCTATCTTTTTGAAGAGTGGGTATGTGCTTGTTTTTTTTATTGCAGATAATCATTTTACTCTCAATTTGTTATCTCAGTTATTCATTGGTTTGTTATTTTAGGGGACACTTTCCTGCATTTAGTGGTTTTTAAGTGTGGTGGGTGTTTGTTTGCAAAAAGACTTACCACTTTTAACAATAAATGCAGTGGCGGGGAATGGTACTTCAGCTCCTGCGTGAAGTTGCTTTGCCCTTTTATTTCTTTCCTCTTTTTGCAAACAGCCAGAACTCTTCCGTACACACATGCGTCTGACAAAGTGCTTTTGCAAAGAGCTTCAATCAGTTAACAGTTTCTCTTATGTGTGCTGTACTTCCAGCACTGTATTCCTATGGAAACTGTCTCCTCCCTCCTCCCCCCACAAAAAGGGGGGGGAGAACGTTGAGAGTTGGGGCTGAGATGGGATGTGGAGAAGTAAAATGTGGAGTGGGGTCAAGGAGTCAAGTGTTGGGCTCTTGGCCAGAGGTGCATGCATGATTCATCAAGAAGTGGAAGGAATGAGCATCTAATTGCCCTGCATTTACCAATTACTTTTTCCATCTGCGCATTCTGTGGGCCAGTTCATCTCTATAAGGACATGCCCATGATTTTACTAAAGGTGTACTATGTATGTATATGTATACGTATCTGTATATGTAAGGTAAAAAATAAGTACTGGCATATACATATAAAGGTATGATTCCCTATCCCCACCTGCAGAGCAGGCAGATACTGTACAATATTATAGTGTGGTCTTCAGCAGTGAATTCTGGGGATTGTAGCTTCCTGCTGTGTCGATTGGTGGTTTTCTGATGGTGGCATGAGTCCACTGCAGTTGACAAGATTCATATAGCTAAAAATAGAATATTCATCATATCCATAAAGCATTTTTTTTCATTTAGTAGACCAAAAAAAGAAAGAAAGAAAAAAAGAGGCTGCTGCGCATTAGCTGGTTCTTTGTGGGAGCTGAAATTGATTTAGCAAATGGAACAAAGCTCTCTAGTGCGACAAGTACTTACAGCATTCCAGTAATTGCTCAGCACAATATTGCAAAAATAATAAATAATAAAATGAGAATAGTTGTGATGTTACTGTGTAAGGAGGTCATTTGTAAACGTACCATTTATAACTCATCATTTTTAGCTAAAGCAGGCTGTCCCTGCCACCCACTAAATGATGCGTGAACTACATACCTCCCAATTCACATTCTTTTAAATGTTAGATACCCAACATAAAACAGTCTTGGCTATATGAGAGTAGTGCAGGTGGGACAAGATACTGTATACAGTGGTACTTCAGGTTACAGGCTCTGCAAACCCAGAAATAGTATCTTGGGTTAAGAACTTTGCTTCAGGGTGAGAACAGAAATCGCGCAGCGGCAGCGGGAGGCCCCATTAGCTAAAGTGGCACTTCAGGTTAAGAATGGTTTCAGGTTAAGAAAGGACCTCCAGAACGAATAAAGTTCTTAACCCGAGGTTCCACTAGTTTTTCATTTAGGAAAAGCTCTCAGCAAATGAGACTCTTGCAGTGGGAAGATCATTAAACATGCTGCATTGCTGCCAGTCTCTAGGCTCAAATTCATGTGTCAAAAGTATTGCACTTTAGCCTCTGCTCATGTTTTATACAGTACATTTCCCTGCAATGTGCATTTAAAGAAATGTATTTCCTTTCTTACATTTAGCAAGTAAACAAGAGGTGGTTTACTAAACACTGTCTGTCAGTTGTAACCTCTTGGATGTAAACTAACCATTTGGCCCAGTTCATTTCAGTGTCTTGATGGTGGAAGACCCTGCATAGTGTAAGTTCGGTTGTCAATATCCGCCTAGCAAAATGGGCTTATGAAGAACCTTTAGTGCAAAGTACTGCTGCACAGAACTTGTGGGAGGAATAGGCGAGTGACATGGTAATATTTTTCACGTATGATGATAAAAGTATCCTTGAGCTGTGCTGCGCTTGCTTGTATACCCACGTGAATGTGTTAATGTGGGATCAAGAACACATCTTGAAATAGGATGTGCATTTGTAGCCAGCCAATGCCTCTCCATACCTCCATCCTTATTTCAGACATCGTGACAAATCAGTGTATCGTGATGTTTAGCTGGTGATATATCACAATGTTGAAAACCAGATATCGCCCAGCCCTATGTATCTGGGATTGCCTTGGCGATGAAACATTTCATAAAAATGCATAAAGGAAGTTCAGTAACCATGGGAACTAGAAAACACTGGACGAGGCAGAGTACACCTAAACAGTTGGGGATTTTTTAAAAAAAGTCATTTGGAAAGAGAGATTACAGAAGAGTTGAGGCATGTATGAATGGGGTAACTGTGCCCCTGAAGGACCAGGTGTGCGGCCTGGGAGTCATTTTGGACTCACAGCTGTCCATGGAGGTGCAGGTCAATTCTGTGTCCAGGGCAGCTGTTTATCAGCTCCTTCTGGTACGCGGGCTGAGACCCTACCTGCCCGCGGACTGTCTCACCAGAGTGATGCATGCTCTAGTTATCTCTCGCTTGGACTACTGCAATGCGCTGTATGTGGGGCTACCTTTGAAGGTGACCTGGAAACTACAATTAATCCAGAATGCGGCAGCTAGACTGGTGACTGGGAGCGGCTGCCGAGACCACATAACACCGGTCCTGAAAGACCTACTGTACATTGGTTCCCAGCACGTTTCCGAGCACAATTCAAAGTGTTGGTGCTGACCTTTAATGCCCTAAACTGCCTCGGTCCAGTATACCTGAAGGAGCGTCTCCACTCCCATCAGACACTGAGGTCCAGCGCCGAGGGCCTTCTGGCAGTTCCCTCTCTACGAGAAGCCAAGTTGCAGGGAACCAAGCAGAGGGCCTTCTCGGTAGTGGCACCCACCCTGTGGAAAGACCTCCCACCAGAGGTCAAAGAGAACAACAATTACCAGACCTTTAGAAGGCATCTTAAGGCAGCCCTGTTTAGGGAAGCTTTTAATGTTTGATGGATTTCTGTATTTTAATGTTTTGTTGGAAGCCGCCCAGAGTGGCTGGGGTAGAAATAATTGATGATGATGATGATGATGATGATGATGATGATGATGATGATGATGTACAGATGCAGCATCTGTACTGTATTGGAAGCCCTCCTACTCCTGTGGCAAATGATACACATGGGTTGTTTTCTGCTATTTCATGTTTCTCATATAATACGTATATTACTTGGCATCCTGACACGGTAGATGAACAGCCTTCCCACACAAGGTAATATAGCATATGAAATGGATCCCACATGGACTTCCTATTTCGTACATTATGTCATCTGTGTGACTGAGGTGCCCGGTGTCCTTCCACCAGATGAAACTCCCAAGCAATGGATTCCCCCGTTACATAATTTCTGGCCGACAGGTTTTCAAACATTTTTTTACACTAAATTACCTCTTCCCCTGAAGAACAGCTTTTGCACGTTTGAAATGTATTTGGAATCGTGGACTGAATATCTTTTGAATGCACGCATAGGAGCCTGTTGTCCTCTTTTCATAATTCTAGGCATCACTGCATTTCATTTATAATGAGCGAGCATCTTATGTTTGAAATGTCACCATTCAGACTCACATTTGGGGAGTAAAACAAGGAGGCTTTTCTTTTTCTTTTTTAAAGGAATGAAAACAACTTGACATCTGTTTCTGAAGCTTGTGCATTTCATGTTCAAATTGCTTGCCCCAGTGCTTCGGCATAGAAGCTGGCTATGCGTTGGCAAAGGGTGCCATCAGTCTGTACCTCTTGGCTGCTGGAATGGTTCCTAGCAGCCATATGCAGCTCCATATTTTCTGTTGCAGGAGCCACGAGAAGGGCAAATAAGGCAGACAAAGGGAGATTAAAACTAATTTTGTTCATCAGCTCCATCTGGTTCTGTATGCCAGACCTAAAAGTAATATGTTCTCTGTCTCCCCTTATCTTGCATCTATCACGTGATTAACAGCGCACCATTTGCTTGTTTGTGCCCTGTTTAATTTCAATGGGGTTCTTGTTTGAATGTAAATCTGCGGTGAGAATGAACAGTGAAGCGGCTGGAGGTTTTGCATTTGGATTTGGCGCTTTGCATTGCATACCTTTGCTCTGGAAGATAACCCGACAGCTGCAGACATAATGAACCTACCCTTACTGTGCAGCTTTCAGCTGAACCCTTTAGAGGACGTGGCCTTGCCATCATTGGTCTGGTACCAGGTGTGGGTTTGGGGGGACTTTAGAGAAAAGGAATACTAAAGATAAGTGAATGAATGAATGAGACAGATCAATTAAAAATACAATACATTTGAGGTCTTGTAGAAGCTAAACAGAAAGATACATCCATAAGACCCGTTGTAAAAGCCTGTCAGCAAAAACAAAACAAAACCCCACTAAAATCACTAACGGCCAAGCCTTTCTACCTTCACAGAGTACCTAAACTTTCTGCCCTATTCAATTGGAGTTTACATAGCTTTCTTATTTCTAAGCTTCCTCATAAATATCTGGACAGCCTCTTCTTGCCTCTATAATCCTGCGCCTTGTAAATTAATATGTAGTTTTTGAAGTAAAATGGCTGCAGAGCAAGTGACTTAAGGAAACAATAAACATCCACACATTTTTCTTCGTGTATCTTTTAAAGAATACATTTTACAATATATTTATTGACTATCAGGCTGTGTTCTTTTTGAATGACTTTTTGAATGACTCTGCCATTCCAGCGGCAATTGTAAGCCCTCTTACCTGAGAGCAAGCCCCTTTTAACTTGGTGGGACTGACTTCCAAGGAAGCATGCACAGGATTGCATAGTCCGATTGTTCTTGGGTGAAGATGCAAAAATAAAATAAAATGGTGATCTCTGCAACCTTTTAACAGTTTCCAGGCATGTGGAGATCCATTTCTAGCTCACAAACTCACAATTTAGAGTCTCTGATGAACCATTGTCACCATCTTATATGCACACACCTTTTTATTTGCATGCTAAGGCAGACAGTCCAAGTGTCCCTATTTTCCAGGGACAGTCCTGGATTTACAGAAGCCGTCCTGGTTTCTGATTTGATCCAGGAATGTCCCGCTTTTCCTTAGGACACACCTGCTTTCATCAGAGAAATGTTGGAGGGTATGCTAAGGCAGTCTTTCCCAACCTGGTGCCATCCATATATTGTAGACCACAACTCCCATCGGCGAGCATGGGAGGGTCAGGTCACCAGGTCAGGGAAGGCTGGGGCAAGTTGTTGGTAGGCATATTTAATCAAGTGCAAGATAACAGGAACCTCTGGTTTAATTATTAAGCTTTCATAATGGAGCAAGCACAAATGTTTGTATGTTTGTGCATATGAGGGAGAAAGATTGCTCGACATTTTAATGCTAGGTGTTGGATAGGGCCATTCATTTGGAACCAGTCTTCAGAGACATTTTCTATTAAGGAAGATCTCTGCAGCAATATGGCTGACAAGAAAGATTTAGGAAGAGGGAAAGGAGGCTTTCAGCTATAGGTATTAGGGGGATATTGTATCCATAGCTCTAAAGAGCAGCTTCCAGGCATTAATTGGAACACATGCATCCAGGCGTGGGGGTGTGGGGGAAAGATTGCAGTGGCCTTTGTTGCTTACGAGAGCGTGTCTTCATTTTGCGGTTGAATCAATATTACAAGCAATCATTTTAATTTCAAAACGTTTATTTTGTTTAAGGCACCACATTAAAATGAAGCCGGTTGCTTGACTGATGAGTAGCCAACTCGACAAGGAATCTGAAATATTTCAGATAACCATTTGATACCAGACAGTGCACACTTTAATGGTTTACGTAGACCTGCCCTAGTTTTAAGGGAAGGCGAAGCTTTTCTTTCATTTTTTTTTATGAAAGGAATGAGGGAAGGAGATGAGTTGGAAGCCTTCTAAAGGACCGGCAAGCAGAGGGAGGTATTGTGGACAAAAGGAGGTCAGATGTGTATCTATTGCCTGGAAGCTGAAGCAACTGTTGGTTCACTGCCCGTCCATATGGTAGGCTAGGAAAGGGCCAGTCAGTGCCTCTGTTTATAGTAGAAATTGCTCTGTGTAACATTTAATTATCTAGCACATTTATCACATACCTTCCTTCCATCATGCAGCTCATGAGTGGCTTCCCAAGCAGTCTCCCATCCAGGCACTCACCAGACCCAGACCTGCTTAGCTTCAGCAGCAGCATCTGCCCTAGACACTGCCTGTGATATCACTGAAAAGCAACATTAACCCCACCTACACCATTATGACGGTTATGTGACATTGGAGAAACATAACTTATGAGCTTTCTAGGGCGATTGCT
The DNA here is from genome assembly GCF_965207765.1 of Zootoca vivipara. Classification (NCBI taxonomy): domain Eukaryota; kingdom Metazoa; phylum Chordata; class Lepidosauria; order Squamata; family Lacertidae; genus Zootoca; species Zootoca vivipara. The sequence continues at coordinate 23,870,439 of NC_142587.1, read as the reverse complement.
TCCATGAGCAAGACTAACATCATAGAATTGTAGAATTGGAAGGGACTGCGAGGGTCCTCTAGCCCAAACCCCTGCAACACAAGAAATCTCAACTAAATCATACATGACAGGTGGCCATCCAACTTCTGCTTTAAAGCCTTTTCGAAGGAGAGTCCACTATCTCTTGTGAGAGTCTGTTCTGCTGTCAAACAACTCTTACTGTCAGGAAGTTCTTCCTGATGTTTAGGTGGAATCTCCTTCCTAATAACTTGAATCCACTGGTTTGGGTCCTGGCCTCCAGTGCAGAAGAAAAGAAGCTTGCTCCATCCTCCATGTGAATATGGTTATCATGTCTCCCCTTTACCAGGTTAAACATACCCAATTCCCTCAACCATTCCCCATAAGACTTGGTTTCTAGGCCTTTGATAATCTTGGTCACCATGCTCTGCACACGTTCTAGCTTGTCAACATCCTTGTAGTGCCTAGAACTGGACAGTGGACTCCAGGTGTGGTCTGATAAAGGCAGAATAGAGTGGGGTTATTACTTCCCTTGACCTGGATACTATTCTGTTGAAGCTTTTTTTTTGCTGCTGCTGCATCACACTGTTGACTCATGCTTAGCTTGTGGTGTACTAAGACCCCTAGATCCTTTTCACTTGTGCTACTGGCAATGCAAGTATCAGACCATATGATGCTTAATACCCACCAACTGAAATTCCCCACTTCGAAGAACATTTCCTTATCATTTCAAAGGATGTTTCCTTTTTACCTCTTTTATTTTAATTTAGGCTGCGTACCCATTACTGTTTACTCTGGTTCCAGTGGACTCCCACTGCTGGTTTTGAAGCCATGTGCACATACGGTGGTGTTAGTCACAATCCATGTCTACCCTGTGGTTTCTTCAGAAATGCTGCTGTTTGATCCATTTCCCCTCAACGGGCTTCCTTCCTAGTTGAAAACAAAAGGCGCATTCACTTTGCAGCTAAGCTGAGGTGTGCACATTTGGGACAGTCATTGTGCGGCGTGCACAGATGACAAGAGCATGTGCAGATGACAGCGTCATGAACAGGAGTTCATTGGAACAAAATAAAAAAAATTCCTTCCAGCAGCACCTTAAAGACCAACTAAGTTTTAATTTTGGTATGAACTTTCGTGTGCATGCACACTTCTTCAGACACCTCTCCTTCTTCGTATCTGAAGAAGTGTGCATGCACACGAAAGCTCATACCAAAATAAAAACTTAGTTGGTCTTTAAGGTGCTGCTGGAAGGATTTTTTTAATTTTGTTTCAACTACGTCAGACCAACACAGCTACCTACCTGTAACTAGGAGTTCATTGGGTGTGTGTGTTGCAGGTCAGGGCCAGCTAATCAGGAAATGTACACTGGGTGAAGACATTCGTAGTGTGCACAGCAATGTGCAAATGTGACTTGAAATGCAGGCAGGGGGAAATTTAAGCCACTAAGATGTGTACAGCCTCAACAGTGGGGTTTGTGTGTGAAAGATAGGTTTTTTGCCTTGTAGCTTCTATCCCATCCATTTCCTTTAGCAACCTAGATGGTTTTGTTTTTTTAAAAAACAGTTTTCAAGCTGTATTTTGTTCCCTTTGCTGCCCCCCTTTTAAAAGATTTTTCTGACCAGATCTTTTATCAAGTGTCTTGACATTTTCTCTCCCCCTCCCCAATTCTTTTTAGATTCCATCCTGGACAAGGACTGGTACTATACCCAAAGATCGGAGACAAACTGGATATTATATGCCCGAAGGTGGACTCTAAAACTAGTGGCCAGTATGAATACTATAAGGTCTATATGGTTGATAAAGACCAAGCAGATAGTTGCACTATTAAAAAGGACAACACACCTCTGCTCAACTGTGCCAAGCCTGATCAAGATGTTAAGTTTACCATCAAGTTTCAAGAATTCAGCCCTAACCTCTGGGGACTGGAATTTCAGAGAAACAAAGATTATTACATCATATGTAAGTGAACAATGACTTTTGTTTCCTTCTCCTTCTGTCTTGCTGCTTCTTAATTTATTCATTGTATTCAATCAAGTAAGAAGCTTAAAGGATTTATATTGTTTTCTTTAAAGTATTTTCATGGCAGCTTATTATTAACCAACTCCCTGCTGCTTTAGAGCTTTTTCTTTTTTCTTTTTAAAGGTTCCAGGTTTTCATAGATGTGAGCTGTGTAATTGTGGTAGTAATGCTCGTAATGCAATGTATGGAAAACATGGGCATCTTAATCTGGTTCCAACCCATGTATAGAGGGGTAAGGCACCGCCAGAAACAGCAGTGCCTTGAGTACACATTAGGTTTGTATGTTATTATTTTTTAATGCTACAGTATTGCCCTTCTGAAATGGGGTATGTCAATCACTGCGCATTGAATGGTGAACAGCAATAATTAAGTATAATAGAATACAGTTTTGTGAATCCTAATTTTAAGCAAACATAAGAAGGGGAGGTAGGAGAAATAGCTCAAGATGTGAAGTAATCTTTCTGGGTAGGAAAAAAAAATTAAGAAATTTCTGAAATATCACCTTGGTAGGTAATTCACAAATTGATCATTTACATCAAAAAGTGGGTTTGGTTTCTATTTGCATAATCCTAAGCGTTCTGTCTCTAAAGCTTCAGAGAAACTGGAGACTTACAGCCGCCTTTTCCTTTATGTATGCCTTCCCTTTCAGGGTAAGTCCTATCAAAGCTGGCTTACCTTTTCTTTTTAAAAAACCGAATATTCATTTAAGATGCAGTTGGAAATAGCTAAAAATGAAAATGTACACTTACTTGAAGGTTAATTCACTGATCTCAGTAGGACATTACCAGATAGGTGGGCACTGAATTACAGCACCAATGTGTGGTCTCATTTCACCACTCTATTGTTTTGCTTGCAGGAGCCATAGTGAAAGTTAAACAAAGCTCCGAATTATGGCCTCATCTTTGAGTGCAGTCTTAACAGTCCTTCTCTGTTGATGTCTGGGAGGGTTAGAATCAGTGCCGGATTTACATATAAGCTAAACAAGCTATACTGTCTTGGGGGCCTCCCAAAAAATTAAAGGGAAAAATATATAATAAAATAACACCTGCATACAGCAACAGTGTTTTGTGTTGTGTAGGCTCCTATGATGTAAGTAATGGGCCCCACCTGCTAGCCTGCTCCCTAAAATATCAGTGGTTTGCTCATTGCTATATATAGGATGCCTACATTCTGCATGGACTAGTTGCATGGAAACATGTAGCACACAGCTGCAGACTGCAGGGCAACACAGTTGAATGTAGGTCAAGCTGTTGTACCTGTTATTTAATATTAAATTATTTCACTATTAATATACATCTTCTTAATTCTATTTCACTATTAATATACTTCTTAACTGTATTTCAGTTTAACAATTACATTGATAAAATACATATTTTGTTATGTGCAAATGGCTTTAGATACCTATTAGATCCATAAATTACCATATAGCATATATTTAACACAAAAAAGAGCAACAATTTGTTGTTGACAAAGGACAGCTGGACATATAAAGGGCCCCATTACCTCCAGCAGCTTAAGGCAGGGGTCAGCAAACTTTTTCAGCAGGGGGCCGGTCCACTGTCCCTCAGACCTTGTGGGGGGGGCGGACTATATTTTGAAAAAAATAATAATGAACGAATTCCTATGCCCCACAAATAACCCAGAGATGCATTTTAAATAAAAGGACACATTCTACTCATGTAAAAACACGCTGATTCCCAGACCATCTGCTGGCTGGATTTAGAAGGCGATTGGGCCGGATCTGGACCCCGGGCCTTAGTTTGCCTACCCATGACTTAGGGCTTCATCAAATCTAAATTTGGCCCTGATTAGAATGGAGCATAGCTGCATCTCTGCCAGCCTTTGCCTTGGGAAAGCAGCATGGCAAATATCCCTGAGGTTGGTCTGGTAGGCGGGTAGCATTTCAGAGCAGAAGTTGGGCTTAGAGCAGGGTTCCTCAAACTAAGGCCCAGGGGCCAGATGCAGCCCGCAAGGCTCATTTATGCAGCCCCCGGTGACGCCCGCTGCCGCCGCCTGCTCTTACCGGCGCAGCACGGCTGCCCACTTCCAGGTCGCCGGGAGCATCAGAAATAGCTTGTGCACATGCGCAAGCGTCATTTATGGTGCTCTTCTGGGCCGGAGGAGGCCCATGAGCATGCGTACAAGCGATTTCCGGTGTTCTGGCAACCTGGAAGTGCACCGAATATTGCGTGTGCGCATGTGTAAGGGTGCACGCTCCCCCACGCTCCGGCCCGCAGCGCGATTGGCACTGGCGGCACCGGCCCTCGGCGAAGTAAGTTTGGGGACCCCTGGCTTAGATGCTGTGGCTCCTATAAATCTGAACATTTCAAATATTTATAATAACTGAAAAAAGATAAAATTGGGCATGGGGAATAGCAATGAAAGTAAATAGCTATTTCAAAGTTACATTCATTCTCCTTGTTTCTAGTAGATTCATTTGTAAATAAGAAACAGGAAAAGAGTCGCAGCAACTTCAGTGTAATTAAAACCTGCAGCAATCAGAGAATTGATGATTTAACGAATGTGGAATATTTAAAAATGTGATTTGCTGGATTGTAAGATTATGTTGTAAAAATGCACTGCACTGTCTTGGTGGGTAAAAATGCAGAAGTGCTCCCTGCTGTCGCCTGTGTCTTTTTGCAGAGACGTGCAAGGGAATTTCTATTTTGCTTGAGTGAGAAGTGCAGCGCTGAAAACAGAGACAGTTGCCAGTAGGCCTGATGAAAAAGTGCAACATAAAAACGTCTGTCTTTGCTCAAATAGCTGGTTCTGAGGATGAAATATTTCAGTTATCTAATGCTAGGGGGATTAATTCTCCACAGTAGGCCAACTGTGACATAAATGGCACCATTTTAATTATGACTTGAGAGTTATGGACACAAACGGAACTTCATGGTAGACTGTCAGCTTTGTCGTATCTGTGTCAGTAATCCCTCAGAGTAAATCCATAAGTAGAACTCATTTTCTTCATTTTTGTATAATTATTTCATTATGGCAATAAGGTATAATAGACATTACATTTCCGGGAGGATTAGAACATTCTTTAGGGGTTACAGAATTCACTGTCCCTTCAGCCTGGTGCCTCGGATATGGTATAAGATTTATCATAATGTCTCAGGAAGACATATTACTTGAAATAGGAACGTCCTGGCAGGACGCTATGCATGATTGGCTGGTGCCTTAAAGGTCTGGTTTCAGATCACCTGTGACCAAAGCTGAAACTTAGTGAGGCATATATTTTCTTCACAAAAATAGGACACCAACATGGTAGAAATTCCCTCCATTTCTCAACTCCTCAAGATGTCCAGTTATGATCCTGTATTAGCACCAAGAATATTTGGATTGTCAGCCATAATTGTTCCTGCCACGAAGGGTATGTGACTGGGGAACAGTAGGTACTGCTTCCCCTTAGGAAGGAAGATAGGAGGCTGTCTTGCACAGAGTCAAATCATTGGTTCATCTAGACCAGTGATGGCCAAACTTTGCCCTCCAGCTGTTTTGGGACTACAATTCTCATCATCCCTGACCACTCGTCCAGTTAGCTAGGGATGATGGGAGTTGTAGTCCCAAAACAGCTGGAGGACCAAGTTTGGCCATCACTGATCTTGACACTGGGACCTTCTTCATGCGGTGCTCACGCTCTGCCACTGAGCTTCATCCCTTTCCCCTTGAGGAAAGAAAAGCCCCAAACCTATTATGAACTGTGCTCAGACAAAAGCAACGACTTTTTTTTTGTATTTTTAATGAATACATTTTTCAACCAAAAAATTAGTATGCAAAAGCTTTCTTTATCCGACAAATACCTGAAGTAATTATTTGTAGGCGTCAAGATACAAACATGTGGCCGAAGCGAAGTAATGCTGGGAGCTTCTGAGGGAAATGTGGCTTCCGCACCACTTGTTCATTCTTTGGAGAAAAAGGATGTGGCCACCAGATAAGAAGAAAGACAGGAATAAGGATGAGTAATGGAATTGGTGTGTCGTTCCATCCTCAGCACATTTATTGAGTAGGAGTGAGTACTTGCTCAGATGTTCACAGAACCTGTTCAGACTTATTTACCTTAATTCAGTCTGTTTCCAAGCCTATTCTGTGGCTTGACGCCTCTGCTCCGCCTGTGGTGTAATTCAGGTGCGAGGAAAAATCCCACAGAGTCTAAACATGGGGTAGATGACCATATCCAAACATAAATAGCTGTTGAAAGCATATCTCAGTTGCTTGTGCGTGGAATTAACCTTTCATCATCATCATCATCATCATCACCATCACCATCGTCATCTTCATTTTCTTAAATCAGTACAGAATTAGTCTTAACTTTAGGATAGATTATCTCATTAATTATTTTTTTCATGGAGGCCCTTTCTCTTGTTGTGATGCCTCTCTTCCCCCACCCCACCCCAATGGAAGAGAACCTGGGAACAGGAAGCAGAGAATTCCTCTGGGACCTTGAGCTAATCAGGGCCCAAGGAAGAAAGAAGCAGAGGTCATTTCCTGCTCAACTTTCCACCAGCCTGAAAACTGGGCAGCTCTTCCATCACATCACAAATTGCAGTCGAGGTGGAGGGTTATTTTGAAACCTGCTCTTTTTTTAAAAAAACTGTCCCATTCTTTATCCCAAAAAAGCTCTCAGAATAAGAAAGATTAGCATAAGTGATAGTCCTTGCCGTCACGCTTAGACTCTAAAAGACACAACACGTAAGAAAAATGGGATGGGATGTGGAGAGGAAGGGGGGGTGAGCTCAAGGATCAGTTCATAAAGTTACAGTTATCATGTCGCCTAGCTGGGATAGAAACTGTTCAGTTAGCCTGATGGAACGGCCAACACTAGTTCATAATTGGGGAGAGCCAAAATCTTTCAGCCGAGGTAATAGAGTAGTTCTGATTCCTTATTCTTGTTCCCTTTTATTTAAATTAATGACTCAGTTTGCTTATTTATTATATTTATGCCTCACCCTTCCACACAAAGGGCCTATGGGCAGCTAATTATGGGTCTTAATTAGCTATCTCATTTGCTCTCTCATTACTATGTTGATCCAGTCCAGGCATCCCCAAACTTCGGCCCTCCAGATGTTTTGGACTACAATTCCCATCTTCCCCGACCACCGGTCCTGTTAGCTAGGGATCATGGGAGTTGTAGCCAAAACATCTGGAGGACCGCAGTTTGGGGGTGCCTGATCTAGTCCAAACCATAAATGAACCTTTCTTGGGTTGGAGACATAATTTCCTGTGGGTTCCGTAGTATGTAAGAGTAGTGATAACAGAGTCACTCAAGAAAATATATTTGCTTCTGATATGGCATTTGATATGGCATGCTTCATCGCCATGGTTTAATTCAGTTTAACATCTGGAGCTGCCGTCTACGTACTCTTAAGATAACCATTGGCTTTGCTTGCAGAATAGAATATATGGCTTTCCTTCTTTTTTTGTCAACTGTTTCAAGTGACCCATTTTTGTAACTGCCTTCTGACTAAGATTAACAGAATGAAAAACAAAGGTTATGCACAATGCAGAACTCGCAGCAACAGCAGAAAATCCTCCTGGATGGAATAAATTCTTATGTCTGCTGGTCCCACTAAACTCTGAGCAACTTCCGATAAAACATGCCTAAGATCCAAGTCGAGGGGTGTAATCAACCTGGCCTGTATTAAAAAGAGTATTTTGTGTCTCTTGTTAAAGTCAAGTTATTTAACGGATGGAATTTTCAACTCGCCATAAAGTTGTTTTGTTTCCTAGCAGACAGTCTTCAGTTCCCTGCTTGATGTCTCCACCTTCTTAAGACACATATATTGTTATTTGGTCAGTTCCTAAATTACGGTACATTTGTGCAATAGAAAACACGCTTTTGCAAAACGAAGCTAACAAACAACATTTTATTCATGTGCCGCTTGTGTTTGCTAAGCATCTGAACAGGCACATATCAGGGAAGCAGGCCAGTTTAAAAACAAAAAAAGGGGGGGAAGGCTCGTGGCAAAAATAGCAGGCAAGCTCAGAACAAAACATTTGGCCATTTTGTTCACTATATCAGGGGATCTACTGTGGTCGAAGGAGGTGTGCACTATGTCAGATGATAAAGCATTATCTGAAAAAATGAATTTTCTTTTGAGACAAATCTTAGGAATGGTGGTTCATCCTGTCCCTGAGTTTTATTTATAAAAATATGTATATACTCCCACTTTCATGTCTGGGTGGCGTAAAGTAATATAAAGACATAAAGAAGCATTTTTGGATTGAGGCATAACAAAGAAACTACAGTTCCGCTTCTTTTTGCAATATATATATATATATATATATATATATATATATATATATATATATATATATGTGTGTGTGTGTGTGTGTGTGTGTGTGTGTGTGTGTGTGTGTGTGTGTGTGTGTATGTTATTACCGGTTTCTGAAGATAGAACAGTTGCCCAACAAGACTCTCTCAGTTGATTCCGTATGCCTTTTTTGTTTCAATAGACTGAGCTGATTTGTTTTTTTCACAGCTGCATTATCATCCTTATTTTTAAAAGAATAAAGTTGTGTTTACTTCCAGAAACCGAACATTTGTGGCTATAGCCTGCCCTCCATGCAGTAGGGAAACTCTTATCTTGAAAGCCACCTTCGTGCTGACAGTCTGCAAATTGCATTCCTTGCTTTATTTCTCCTACCTACGTCTTCCAGAAGAATAAATGAATTACCGCCAGCCCCTCTTAACTGTAAGATGATATAAGGTGGTCAGTTATTGTGAGCCTTTTAAAGGGACTCTTGTTCAGCTGTGGTGGAATATAATTTGCACAAATAAAATTACTGGGTTACCCCCCCCCCCAAAAAAAGATTTGCAGAGTTTCAGATTCCTGTACAAAGCTGGGGAGGGTAATAATGGAGGCTCAGTCTGCTGGGTCTGCCTTCCCAATCCACATAGGTCCTATAAACTGAACATAGCTGCTGTAGATTGCCTTTGTTCATATTAAGGTGCCATTATCTAGGCAGAGTGCTGGCTGCTCATCTCATTTAAAACTAGCTGGAAATGGTATTACAGCAGGAAATATGTAAGTACCCCTTGCTTCATTCCCAAGTGTAGCAAATGAGAGGACGACAGGATGGCTTTGCTTCTTAATAGGTGGGAACTACTGAGCGAAAAATGAACCCCCCCTCCCCCAGACTCTAATGTGTACTAGATATGAAAGGAGACAGGAAACAAGGAGTGACTGCTTAGAAAAGGAAGAATGATTATTTAGGAATTGCTCAGACTTGAAAGGGTTTTTAATATTTTATCATATGTAGTTGAATATTTCCAGCTTCTGTTTATTTATAGCTTTCCCCCCACCCACACGCTCTGCTTTGTAAATGATTTAACAATGCCAAGGATAAAATGATGCCACAAAGGAGAAAGCCATTTCTCTGCTTAAGGAGCTTTTATATATTCATTATGTAGATTAGCATTAAATGAACTAAAATGCTTTAAACAAAATAAATAACTTAAGCCACTGTGTTACAAAGGCTTACACACACAGAGGTTTAATTTTATGTATATAAAGCATCTCTGTGACTTAAGTAGGACTACTCCCATGTGTAAAGTTAACTACTGGTGTAAAACTCTGGCAAAATGAGTGCCCTAAGGCCCTTCCGTCTTGCTATGGGATTTGAAGAACTCTCATTAAATCAAAAGGAGTCATTTGCATCCTGCTAAAGAGTAGGCCCATTAAAGAAGAGCAATAATAAATTTAAATGAGCAACATAATACATTTTGGAAATGTGCTTAATGTTTCTTTACATAGATATGGGCAAGCAGAAGTCATATTATACCGCATATACTCATGTATAAGCTGACTTTTTCAGCACACTTTTATGCTGAAAAAGCCCCCTCAGTTTATACTCTAGTGAGGGTCCCACCCAAGCACATTTCCGACAGCGGCAAAGGCGGAGGAGGAGGAACGAGCAGCCCTTTCGGGCCGCTCCTTCCTCCTCCACCAGTTTGTGGTATGGTGAACTGGCTTATACTCGAGTCAATAAGTCTTCCCAGTTTTTTGTGGTAAAATTAGGTGCCTCGGCTTATATTCGGGTCTGCTTGTACTCTAGTATATACGATATTATATTACATATGGGATGATATGGTGCTATTATGAATATTGATATCGGAGCAAACCCCACATACAGCAAAACCCATTTATAGATTTCCACCTGCAAATTTTTTATATAATTTTTGCCTTGATGTATTTCATTTATGTTTCATTTAACAGAGATCGGAATCTTGTGCCAAAAATAATTTTTATTCCAAAATGAGCACTGATTTAATTCCCCCCCTTATTTCTGTACCATGGTAGAAATGACTGAAAAAACGAGTAACGTGCAATTTTGCAATTTTTCAAGGCTTAAGTAGTTGCCAACTCAAAATATCAAGGGACACCACTTGCAGCAGTATACTGAATCATTTTCTGCATAAAAATGATGCATCAATTATATTTTATTAAAGTGTAATTAGGCCCAGGACTGATATGAGGGGCAGTCTGTGATAATGGTTTCAGTATCGCTGGTGAAACTGCCACCTCTCCAGAGTCCCTCTGCTACTTGCCAGTGGCAGGTTGGAGGCTTCATTAAAGTGCTCCCCTCCACCCCTATCTGATGGAGCCATGATCCTTCTCCTGCTCGTGTGCAACCCAGAGAAACATTGGAGCTCCCCAGTTGGAGAGAAGGAGGCTTCATGCTCCCCAGCTAACAGCGCCGATCTTCTGTTTGTGTGCAAAGAAGTCCCACTCTCTTGCCCTGTCCTTCCGGTTTGTGTGCACATGCTGGAGGGGTGGCAGAGGGGTTTGTTCAGCCAGTGGGGTGGGGGCAGGCAAGCTACCCTACCTCTTTCTCCCAGGAGAAAGAGGTTGCTTGCTCCCTGTGCTGGCAGAGGAGGAAAGGAGTTCTGCAAACAGAGCATGTCAGGCAATGGGGGGCGAGTGAGCTGATTCTTTCTTCTGGGAGAAAGAGGTGGCTCTCCCATACTCCCCTCCCCACCGGCGAAGACAGAGGGAGTATTGCAAACAGAGCCTCTCGCTGCTTCCAATGTGTGGGAGATGGTCCCCGCTTGCGTGTTGCCCTTGCTACTTTTGAGGGTTGACGTCTTATCGCTTTTTCTGCAAACTCAAAAAGTGTTTTGTGTCCGTTTTCAGCATTTGATTATGTAGCAGGAAGCTAAATTTATTTACCAGGGCAATGATTTCTGCCTAAAATATTTAAGGATGTGACAGTACAGAGCATACTGTTAAAACTTGCTTATCTGCTTGATAGGCACTATACGTAGGTTGCATTGTTCAAAGCCAATTCTAAATTTCAGAAAATTATGAACTAGTGGGTTGTCATGAAGGTTTAGACAGGGGTCAGCAAACTTTCCCTCAGACCTTTTGGGGGGCCAGACTATATTTTTTTTTGGGGGGGTGAACAAATTCCTATGCCCCACAAATAACCCAGAGATGCATTTTAAATAAAAGCACACATTCTACTCATATAAAAACACCAGGCAGGCCCCACAAATAACCCAGAGATGCATTTTAAATAAAAGGGCACATTCTACTCTTGTAAATGCACACTGATTCTGGGACCGTCTGTGGGCCAGATTTAGAAGGCGATTGGGACAGATCCGGCCCCCAAGCCTTAGTTTGCCTACCCATGGTTTAGATTCTTGGCAGGAAAAGCTTTGCTGCTCAGTGTTGCCTTTTGTACGCAAGGAACTTGATTTTTTGTTCATTGTTCATTTTTCTACAAGGAATTTAATGATAAAGGCAAAAGTATTAATGCATATTCAGTAATCCATGTACCAGTTTATAAGCCTGTTTTAATATTATTCTGTGAAGCACACTGGGGTTGGAGTTTTTGCCCTACTCGAGTGGGGAAGTGAGGTCAAAATTCAAAATACCACTGAAATCTGATTCCTCTGAAATCAGTCTTAATCAAAATATTTTTTAACTCTGGTCATAAACCTCTTCAGTACATACCCATAAAACCACAGCTGTGCTGAACTTCTCTCTTTCTCTTGTTGACTGCTTTTCAAAATTTCATTTGCAAAGCATGAAAACAATAAGCAACCTCCTTGTAATATTAAATAATATTCTGTTCATATTATTTAATATTACAAGGATGTTGTTCATTGTTAAGCAAGGAAAAAATAACTGTGTTATCTTTCTCGATAGGCTCCATAACTGACCTGGAGACTTAAAATGCCAAATCATTGTGTGTGTGTGTGTGATAGACAATGGCCAGAGGATCTAAATAGCTTTTTGTGTTCTGCAATAAAGCTTGCTTCTGTTTGTGCTAGAAGTAAAAGCGGGAGATGAAGGTATTCTTTTATTGAAGCAAACATGTGGAAAATTGCACTAGATTGTTATAGTAGAGAATATCTCCCCTGAAAGGAATGAGGTTCATCTGTAGGGCAAACCCTTACTGTGTCACTGCATTGGGGTTACTGCTGGACTCTCTTGCGGTCACTGCAAATAACGTCATGTCCATCTAAGCCATTAGAGCCGTGCAAGTGGCACATTTTCTCATCTGTAGTGTTATATTCTAAAATGTCACTAGGCATTAACTCTGTCAATGGTGATGTTCTACCACCTAGAGATGAACCCTGCCTCAAGATGATGTTTTCCACTCCAGTGCCACTCTTACAGCAATTACTGGGTCATTAATATCATTGCATGCAATTAGTGACAGTAGACTGCACACAAGGAGTTTGCGATATTTTTTTTCCACACACCCCCACCCCCACAGGAACTTTTTATTCTAACCTTTTTATTAAGAGGGGGGAAAGGAGGGGAGATGTTTAGCAACAGACTGTAGAAGATTTAGGGGATGCAGATGGAAATCGTTGAGGGCAAATCTGTTGATGGATTATATCTTCCCAGGCTCCCTTAAGGCAGCCATTTTCCCATGGACAAGCCTATGCATCATTTAGAACAATTGGTGTAACTCAAATACGAATTCGTTTTATCCATTTTTGCTCAGCTGAAGGTTTAAGAAAATATCATAGAACGGGGTTGGGAAGTATTTCTTGGACTCTTTCCAAGCTTGAGGTATAAAAATATATAAAGAGAGAACTCTTTCTAGTATGAAGAAACTGCATGTAAAACCGGCAGGTTTTTCCATTGGTTTGTTTATAGAAAACATAGTGGATTTCAGCACATAAACTGCAGTATTGGTGAGAGAGAGGGGGGGATAGAAGCTTGAAGATTCCTTTTTATTGTGTCAGTGACTCAAAAATATTCAAGGGCAGTGTTTGAGTTGCACAGAAAAGTCAGGTATAAGATGTTCAGAACACATATATTGTGGGAGCAGGTTGATAATGCCTTTTTGATAAATGCCACTCTTTCCAGTATGGCTTTGGCTTAACCTTTGCATCGTCATCCTGAGCTGCAACCAACACCTTTGCCCATCTTATTCTCTATTTCCTGCCCTGTGTTGTTTTCACACTGTCTGTTTTAGACACCAGCCTTTGATGGTGATGGCAGGGCACAATGTTGCATAGCATCCTCTATGTGCTGCCAGTGTTTGGGTGGTGCCTCCACCAAGGTTACCTTAGCTGTACCTAACAGGGTGGTAAGCTCCCACTGTGGCAGGAGTCAACAAGAGTCCTGGAAAAGAGGTGTTTCTGGTCAGAGTGCTCGCAGCATTGAGTTTCCTGGATCCAAAGCCCTGCAGATCCCCTGTGATCCTTGAGGCCCCTCAGCTGTACTCACCCTGGCTAAAGTGAGCAGTAAGCTTCGGATAAGGAGGTGTATATGCTGTGTTTGGATGGCTGTGCCCAAAAGTAAATTCCTGGGGAGCCATTGTTATTCTGTAAGCTCTCCATGCCCAGTATGCTTCATTGTGCCAATAAAGGCCTTTCCAGGTGAAAAACATACAAGTTTGGGGGAAATCCAGATTCCTTTCCCCTTAGCCGAGTGCCTTTTTCATCCCCCCCCCGGATAATGTATCTTTTCCAGCATTTAAAAGAAAGGAAATTCCTTTGAGGAAATGTGATTCTCCTTTCCCCTCTTCTTAGTCCATTTGTGAAAGCAGTACGAGCAGGGTCTGCTTGAGTATTCGCAGATTGCTAGTGCCTGTGATACAGTGACATACTCGCTGTCCTATATCTGCAAAAAAAGGGGGGGGATATGGGCAGCAATACAAAGGTGTGCCCAGTGGTGAGACAGTATGGGAGAAAAGGTAGATCAACAGAGATTTGGTCAGGTTTTAAAAGTAAATTAATTTTTTTTTAAAAAAAAACGCTTTGAATTTACAAAGACAAAAGAGTACATTTCCACTGGAATTGGTGGAACACCCTGCTTCTAATTATATCCTGCTGTTCCACTTCTAAAAAGGGCTTTGACCTTCTTTTCAGCAAAGCTACTTGCGTCCATGTCCATTGTAGGATCAGAGAACTTTGGTGTTGACTCTCATGGGAGTTTTGCAGCACTATCTCTTGCTACGAACACAATTCTGGTTTTTCTTCCCATCTCAAAAGGCTGTGAAAACATTCCCAGGGGCAAATCCTGATGGAGAGAACATACTAACTGAAACAACAATGCAGAAAACTCTTAGCTGTAATGGAACGTATAGATTGTGTAAATTATCACTCTTCATAAAGTTGACTTCCAATTATTATTATTATTATTATTATTATTATTATTAAAAAAAAACTTAAAATTGTGTGTGTGTGTGTGGCATTTAGGGGACCATATGGAGGGCAAGAAAAAGGCTGCACAATAGATTAAGCTAACAGGTGTCATTGCTGTGCGGTCTTTGTTAACATTTGTGGAGGCTGTTTATTGTGTAGAGCAGAAAACAAATACAGTAGCACCTCGGCTTACGTTACCCTTGGGTAACGTAAACTTTGGGTTGTTAAAGTGGCAAACTCGGAAGTGTTTCACCGCATGTGCAGAAGTTGTCTACCGCTTCTCCGGTTGCGAAAACCTCGGGATCCAGCCGGACATCTGGAATGGATCCCGTTCACAACCAGAGGTACCACTGTGCAACCCATTTCCTGTGGAGAGACTCCATAAAAAAACAAGGTTTGGCTGTAAAAACAACAACAACAAACTAGTGAAACCATTGTGGCCCTGGGTAATATTTCATCAGTTGGTGGTATGAGCTGTGGAGCTCTAACTTGAATTAGTGACACCCTATACAAATAGGTGCATCCAAGACACCCAGATGAAATAAGCTACCATGTTCTGGTCTCCTGCCTGGCCTAGTGCCACTGAATGAGCATCTTGAGATTCAAGGGGAGAAAACTATTAGCTGAGAGACGTCCTGTGCTTGCAACCATAACCCTTTCCCAATGAACGCTGCATGCATTTCTTCATGTGATGGAGGGCCATGATTGTTCTGCTTCCCCTGTCATGTAGCAGATCCAGGCATGGACTGCAAAGTACACATGGGAACCCAGTTCTCAGAGTGAAGGTGGGTGGGAGGGGGCTATTCAGGAGAAGAGAGCTCATGATCACTTGTCTTGTCACGTTTACAGTCTTAAGAAAACATGTGACACACATGACAAAGGGCATGGAGAAGTAGGTGATTGTTGGGTGGGCTTGTAAGGGGTGGTAGGTCATCAGCTGGCGGGGGTCCCTGGCATCCCTTGTACTGATGGTCTCGGAAGTATGGAAACATGTGAATTGTCTCGACCTTCTGCATGGGAGGAATGAGTCCTCTGGTCCTCAGCTCCCTGGTTGCATGTGCATAATGTTAAATCAGCAGTAGAAATGTCTTCTTTAGGAGCAGCAAGACCTATGTGTTGATTCACCTCGTGATACCATTAAAAAAAGCACTTTGAATTCAGGATTCAGTATAATTTAAAATGGCGTGTTGCTTATTTTTGTTAGTTGAAAATGAACAAACAAGGAAACGCACTCCTTCCCCAATGTAAATTTGACATGGATCAACAAGCACAGCAATCGAGCAACTCGATGTGCTTAAAATGAGTTTCTTCTACATCTTCCAGGCTCTCGAAGCTCTGGGATCAGAGGATTGGTGTAAGAAAAAAAGCAACTTTAATACCATTTAATTAAAAAAAACTGTGCTCAGAACACCACAGCTGGTTTATGTGCAGTTTTTAGTTGTTCCAGAAACAAGCACCTTGATTTGTAGTTTTTCAGTCTGTGTGGTTCCGGGTATTTTTAAATCTGTCTTGTAAAATTAGATAACACATGTGTAAGAAGAAGCAATTACTTGATGCTTTACCAAGGAAAGCATTTAATGAAGGCAAAAGCAACTGACAGCAGCTACATTATAGATATGCAATCCCATGGCAAACACACACACACACACACACACACACACACACACACACACACACACACTCTTCTATTTTTTGTTAAGACCTGGACTCAATAATCCTGTGAATTCACATTAGATCAAGCACAGCTTTGCATCAATAATAGTTCTTTTTGCTATAACTGTATCTAAAGCTTTGGTGATCCCCCCCCCTTAGGATTTCTCCCCCCTCCTTTTTTAAAAAAACTGATCTGACTTTTAAGGATAGCATTTGCTGAAATTTGGATAATAGCCCACATTTGCAGGTTGCCTAAGCTTTTAAGAACCTTAATTTTTAAGAACCTAAATTCTTGAAAATAGGGTTTTAACTATCTAGAGGAGCCTTGACAGTTCTTTAGATGACATGCCACTTGGTTGTAATGCTGCTGAAGACAGTAAGATGAGGTGGGTTGAGGATAGCAGCCAGAGTTGGCTTTCCCAGGAGAAGACTTTGTTGACCTTGCAGCAGGTTCCTTGGCATGGTAACTTTTGTCCGGGCTACTCTTACTCACATATACCAAGCTCAGAGAAGCTATACCTCTGTGTGCACTGCATATTATATTCACCTTGCCCTCCACTTCCAGAATGTCGGAAGAAGGTAATGCTGCTCACGGCCTGTAGGCTCATCTCATTTTTGCCTCTGGTAAACAGTTTCCAAAAACCTGATTGGTCTGATACAAGAGAACTATAGGAGGAGACAGAACCATTCAAAACACTGTCATATCTTTTAAAAACCTTAGTTCTTAGGCCAAGACACATTACCACCACCGTGTGTGTGTGTGTGTGTGTGTGTGTGTGTGTGTGTGTGTGTGTGTTTAGGTCAGGGTGGGAGATGGTTAACTTTTAAGCTTTGTTATCCCACCACTGCCAAGAATAGGTTTATACAATGGTACCTCGGGTTACAGACGCTTCATGTTACAAACTCCGCTAGCCCAAAAATAGTACCTCGGGTTAAGAACTTTGCTTCAGGATGAGAACAGAAATCGCGTGGCGGCAGCGGGAGGCCCCATTAGCTAAAGTGGTACCTCAGGTTAAGAACAGTTTCAGGTTAAGAACGGACCTCCGGAACAAATTAAGTTCTTAACCACTGCATCTTCTGTATCTTCACAACAAAACAAAAAGATGCAAACCACTGTATCTTCACAACAAATACCGAGAAGCAGCTTGTGGAACTGAACCAACCAAATATATAGGTAAAGTACCGTGAATGCTTTTGGATGGTATTCACAATCCAACAGCTCCGATAAAAGCGAGACATTCCATTGTTTTTTTGCATGAGAACACAGTGGCCATTTTGGTGCTGCAATCTCTTCCTGCAAAAAAGCACTTTTTAAGGCCGTGATTTTGTGTGCATGTCATGTGACTCGTGTGGCAGTGTGGGCCTGGAAAATCACATCTTAAGTTACTCATCTGGGAGTGTGTGATATCTAGAGTGCAGTAGTTATAGTATCAGACAAGGACTTGGGTTCATATCCTCACTCAGCTATGGAACTCAGTGGTTGATGGGTCAACCTAAGCTCTCTCACAAGGCTATTATGAAAATAAAATGGAGGGGAAGATGGGCATGCACACAGAGATCAGTACAAAATTTAAAGCAATTCAACTGCATTTCAAAGCACCAGTATTTTTTCTTCTCCAGTTGTATGGTACTGGTTTCACAGGGCTGCTTGTATAGGGTAATGCAAATAAATAGATCCTCCATTTTTTTAACATCGAATCTTAACTGATTGCTTGAGTTATGTTAGCTTAGCTCAAATTATTTAATATTAAATAATAAATAATTAATATTAATATATAAGGGGGAGGGATTGTGGTTGAAGTGGACACCATCACCCAGCGCTTAAAAATACAATCAGTAGCCGATGCCTAGGGTCTGTGGCTTCACTGCAGTACATTCCTCTTGCTTTTACAAAGCAATTTTGCATTCTGTTTGGAAGAGGGGCATGTGTCTTGATTTTGTGTGTGTCTTTGCTTCATTTCTAATCTCTTAGGGAATGAAAGGCTGTATCCAGGCACAAATCCAGCAGCTTAATTCACCATCTGATTAGAGCAATGTTACTAACTTGATGGGTTGAAAACAGCCAAGATCCAGGCAGTGGCTTAGCCTCCCAGGAGGCAGAGTAATAACAATCAAATAAAGATGTATTAAAATGTAATATTACTTGCGCTCCATGGGGACTGTATGGAAATCATAACCCAGAAACTTCCTTGTCTGTCTGTCTCACTGATTTCTTTTCCTCTGCATTTAGAGTGAGCCCACTTCATTCTATAAACAGGGGTGGCATGGTTTTTGAAGCATATAAATGTGACGAATCAAAACTTGGTTTATGGGATTTTCAGTGCTTTTAATGTAAGATTACCCTTTGAAGGCCAGACTTTTTCAGCCAAGTAAAATGGTCCTTGAGCTTGAAACCATGTTTAGAATTGTATTTTAGAATTTCTCTGCATTGCCCTCAGAAGATTTTTCATTGTGTTTTTTAATTATGTATCTTTTTTAAAGCAAAAACAAGGAACAATCATGCAAACCCTGCTTTCTTGAAATATAATTCCTTTAACTTCAGTGTATACAAGTCGGGATATTGAGACAAAATAACACAACAGTGACAAAAACATGTTACACCAGTTTCATTACATTGATATTTTGTCTCTATCTCTGGGCGATTTACAGAAATAAAAAGGCAAGTACTGTACAGTACAAAATTTAAATGATAGAAATACTAAAACCAATTTTAAATCAAGACAGTCAAGGTCACAACAAGCACTGCAACTAAAACCAACATAAAAGCAGCAGGGGGAATGTATCAGCCTGCAGAAATCGGAACTCACTAAGCAAAATGCAGCCTAGTGAGTACATATGTGGCCAGTTTTGCTAACTTACATGGGCAGCAAAAGCAGGAGGTTCATCACGTCCTCAGTGGACTGGTATTTATTTATTGAAAATTTATACCCCAGCTATCTGCCTGAAAACGAAGCACTCCAGGCAGGCACAACTGTCCCCAACTATCTAGAATACAAACAGTATAAAAAAGAAACTTCAGAACATGCTCCAAGAGCAAAAGCAGTATCAGTCATAGTGATATGAGACTTGCCTTGACAGGGTCAGTCACAAATTGTGTAGGAGACTAGGTGAATTTTTTGGGGCAAACGACATTTTTTGTCTTCAGCTTTATTATTATTCTGAATTATTTATTTTCTTTAGTGTTAGTTATTCACTGATTCAAATGGGCTTCCAATTGTGGTTTTCTACCTAACAAGTTTTTTCAGTAATAAACAATATTGAGATTGAGATATGAATGAGACAGGGCTGGATAGCTCAGTTGGTTGGAGTATGGTGCTGATAATGCCAAGGTTGCAGGTTCGATCCCCATAAGGGACAGTTGCATATTATTGCATTGCAGGGGGGGTGACACTAGATCAGGCATCCCCAAACTTTGGCCCTCCAGATGTTTTGGACTACAATTCCCATCTTCCCCGACCACTGGTCCTGTTAGCTACGGATCATGCCTGCACTAATGATCCTCAGGGTCCCTTCCACATTTATGACTGAGAGAGAGAGAGATTTAAACATGGAGAGATGAATTTGTTTTTATGTCAGTGAAAACCTTACTGTTTACTTACATGGAATAGAAATGGCTCTGATTTCATAGAAAAGCAAGTTAGACCTTTTCATCCATGTTGGGAGCCTGAGTTCAGCTTCTTTAGTTTGCTGGGTGATACTAGCAAAAGGAGGACAGACCACTGTTCTGTTCCTAAGTAAATGCAATTTTAGAGGGGGAGGGGAATTCCTTTGACAAGTTACTATGATAGTTCAGTTTTTATTATGGTGCCAACATTAGACCATGTGAGGACTGTCAGCTGCCCTATGGTGAAGTAATGTTTTCATTTATACGGATGTGGATAATGTCATTGCATAGCTTGGCCATTGGGTGGCGCTGGACTTAGTTTTATTTCAGTGGAGTCAAGAGATCCTTGTTGCTATTCTGTTCTTCTTTAAGAGAGGCATTTAATGCCCTTGTTGATGTGTCCTTTAAGCCTTCATTGGAGAATAAGAAAATGAATTGCCCATGGCTGCTCAGCTGGTTTAGGGCTATGATGGAGTCACTTTAAAAAAAATCTATATATTTAGCTGAAAGGAATAAATGTTTCAGAATATGACAGTTATATTTTAATAAGGTCAAACTATCTTGGCGTTTTCTCTTGTTGTTTATACATTCCTTTTTCACCAGCTATCAGGAGCTTCAAACAACACGCAGAGTTTCATCCCAGGCAAATGCTGCCCAAGACGTGTTGATGACTGGAAAAATGCATCCCATCATCATGGTTTTTTAACGCTGCAGCGCACGCCAAAAGGGCACCACCATAAAAAGCAGGCAAATGAGGAATGCAGGCGATATAGGTGCCTGGTTTTTATTTCAACCCAAATTATCAATATCTCGGTTCCCCAGCGAAAACATAACTCCAAAAGGAGCTATTGGCTGCAGCAACAGAGAGTTTCTGTTGCTTAATTGTCAGCACAAAGCCTTTTCACTGCATTCTCATTTGCCAACAAATGTTCAACTGTCCTCATGAGCCTAGTGTTCCTCACGGTAACTTAGAATTCATCAGGGACTTAGGCGAGATCAGCATTGCAACTTTGATTCTAAAGATGTAAGGCACCCAGGGATCCTTTAGGAGCGCAGCGGTATAACAACTCCTATATTCCTTTTGTGGCACTAGTTTTGAGATTTCGTCGTCTGCAGTGTTCTTTGCTGTGTCATACAGAGGCTAAGCTGTGAATTGTTTAAGTTGCATTGCCATTGCTTAGATCATGGGTTAAACAAGATGGTCTCTCTCTCTCTTTTTTTATTTACAGTGTAGAAAGACACCGACTGCAGTCTGACTCTATTACGTTTTAATCTGCAAAAGGCAGCTAAAGGCAGTTGAATTCCTGAAGCTTAGTATTAAAGAGCAGGATGGTCACTGTTTATTTGCTATTTTCTCTACCGAAGCTCTATTTCAGTATTTCTGTACACTGTTGGCCAGTGTACAGATTACAAGGACAGAAACAAAGAGGTCATAAAAAAAACCACACAGCAAAAGATGCATTTGATTTATGTCCCAAACTGGTTCTTAGTATTGATTTTTCTTTTCTCTGAGGGGGAGAAAAAGATCTCAACAAAACAAAGCTATACATCTCCATTATTTTCTGTGCTTGTCCCCGCAGATGTGCACAATTTTCCCAAGCCAAATTTCTCACTTTAAAAATGCACATGCAAGGAGTTAGAAAACGAAGAGGTGAAATTTGGCCAGCTACGGTAACTTTTGTGTGAGATGGAAAGCCAGAATTAGCCCGGGATGCCTGGGCAAGCTCAGCTACAAGGATAATATGAGAGGGAGCTGCAGAAAGGAAGTTCATGTAGTGAGGAATTATGTTACACCCACAAGGAGGGCGAAGTAGAACAAAAGCAGGAACTAGATCAAAGGGAAGGAAAAGGTTCATAGTTTTTGCAGCTAGTGAGAAGATTAGAGAAAGAAAAATATCAACATGGGGCTGGGAAGACACTTAGTGAAAGGGGGTCCGGGTGTATGAAGGAACTCTGGAATGCATATAAGGTACATCTTTCTAAGAAAAAGAAGGAGTTATGGGGCCATATCTAAATTAGATGAAAAGGAGATTCTTCTTAGTACCAGAAGTGCCGCTTAATTGCTTTTTCTTCATGAAAACCCCCTGCAAGGACTTTCATGGCTTTTTCCTTTCCTTTAATATTTTAGTAAGTTATCAGATGTTGATGCAAATGTGCCTTGGAAAGGCTATAGAGCACTAGGGTAGGAGAAAGTACTGGGGAAACCCCCCAATAATGTTGATACCAGATTTATTAGGGCTATAATCAGTTAATAATATTAAAAGTTGTCATGACGTTATTCATCAAGATAGATAGTCTGCACAGCTATTTCTGCTCAGTGCATGAAATATTGTTTGCAACTTCAAAATCCTTGTGATAAATAATGCCAGTTCTCTAAGTCCCATGAATTAAAATGGGGACCTGCAGGTTCCATGCCTTCTGAGTATCCCTGCCTTGCAACTTGATAATTAAAATAACAAGAGCTAACCCAGCCCCCTCCCCAGTCCAATCCCACTCTTCTTGCAGCTTTCTTGAGCAATTTTCCGGTGACATCTTCCCCTCCCTTTTGGCTCTCAGCTGATCAGCAACTTCCCCTAGAATTTGGGAGTGTTCATTGGTCTCTGGGAAGAGGATTTGCTGCAGTGGGATTTTTTTTGCCAAATTCTATTTGCCCTTAAGGGGAGATGGATAGGTAGAATATTTCCCTGATGAGTTAGGCAAGCTAAGGAAGCAGAAATGAAAAGCTGCCTTTGAGTCTTCATTTTGTATGCTTTTTGCTTGAGTGTGTGCATCAGTTTCTTGAAAAGTTTACGACTTGGGAGTTCGTAAAGCATCCTGGGCCACAGTTTCCCTGCCCTTCAGGTGAAGGCAGAAATGGAAATAGATGCAGATGGGTTTAGTCCAAGTGATATACACACAGGTGCTAGAGTACACAAATGAGAAACTGCAAATTCTGAGTTGCGCCCATAGCACAGCTCTGCTGCCATCCCAACACCTCCATTTTTTCAATCGGTAGGGCTCTCTGGCTTGAGAGGAATGCAAGTTACTTGCTCTGCCGAGGCTGGCAAGGCTCCCTTTTCTTTCCAGCCAACTCCCAGTTTTTCAGGGCAGTGTAGGTATAGGTGTGGAGAACCGTCTACTCTTTCAACCAGTGGCATAATAACAAGACAGCCAATTGTTCATGAAAGAAAAGTGCCTAGATAAGTTAGAAACCCGATAATGCGTTCCAGCTTTAGGTATACAACACAGTCTGCTCTGTTTGCCTGGCTGTCGAGCATTTCACAACTTTTTTTCTGGGTAAACCTGAACAGCAGGAGTGAATTTGAACAGATAACATCTATTTTCAGGTACTCTTGCTTTGTGTGTAACTTCACCTGGTGGCATCCTGAAATCTTTCACTCTGTGTTTGTGTTTTTTCCAATCAGCAACATCTAATGGATCACTGGAAGGCCTGGATAACCAGGAGGGAGGGGTGTGTCAGACAAAAGCCATGAAGATCCTAATGAAGGTTGGACAAGGTAAAGACCATCTGTGTTTTTCATCAAACAACTTTGATCAGCCCCTGGGCCCCATTGAGTGTCCCAGCTTCTGCTAATAAGGTGAAACAGCATGAAACAGCGGAGACTATTTTAGCCTGCCTTTCTTTGGATTCTGAAGGCAAAAGCCTATTTTCTGCGCCTAAGTTACTGGCAGATTTTACAGGAGGAGAGTTAATGCAATAAGGTCTCTTCATTGGAGAGCTCTCCTTGGAAAGAAAGGTCACCCATGAACAACATGTGCTGCAGTTATTCTTGCCTGCGTTCTAAACATTAAAGCACAGTTTCAGAGCTCAGAATTATTTGAAACAAATGAAAAGGAAAGGGGGCTAATGCTCCCTTCATTTGCTTGTGGCAAATCCTCCCTAAAGAAGAGAGGGTTTTGTTCATTGTCCTTTTCTCATATACAGATAACCTATTGTGCAGAAAAAAAACCTATTCCTTCTAATTAGAGGTTGGTTTAGTAGTCAATCAACTTGCCTGCTATGCTGAAATGTCATCTGCAAAGGTTTTCCTGCCAATTTCAGGAATCCCCTTCATTTTCTGCCACTAGCCTCACAATCTAAATCTCTGAAATAACTCTATAGCTTTTTCTCTCTTGCTTGCTTTAAAGGAGAAAATTACATTCTCATATCTTCTTGTATTCCTGCATAAAGGATCTTCTGTTCAAAGCCATTCATGCCTCGTGAAAATTGATAACCAGCTTATAAAGCACATTATTGTTAGTTTGTAGTGAATCATTTGTGTTGTTTCAGTTCCCAATTCTGGTGGGTCCCCAAATAATGCTGATCCAACTAAACGCCCGGAACAGGAAGCTGGTACCAACGGGAAAAGCTCTACAACAAGTCCCTTTGTAAAGGATCATGCAGGTAAACAGGAGAGCTTTTAGATTTTGAAGGAGGTGATTTTAAAGGCTATTTCTCATACATTTTATCTCCCATCATTAAGGGTTTATTAAATAATAAGAAATAACAAAAGCAAGCATTTGCATAGGGAGAGGTAGCATGCGTACCAGTGTGTGAGAGGTCAAAGATCATTACTTCTGCAAAAGTAAGCCTCTCTTCATTTGCATTTCATAGAAATGGAATTGTTCCATCTGGAAATACTGCTAGTTTCAAAAACAAGGGGAGAGAGAGAGAGGGAGGAATCGAAGTAGTTATAACACGCTTACAGGAAGAGAGATGACTTGGTGGTCATTGGTTGCAATCCAGTTCATGGTTAAGCACACTTGACTCAAGCCTAATTGAAGTCAACTAAAGGATCCTTAACTGAGCACTAGATTGTAGCCATTGTCTTCTGGCAGTATTTATGAAGAGTTCATCATTAGCACTTATCAGGCTTGCTTTAAAACATGTATAATTACTGCTGTCATCCTCTGGCTGATCACATTGGCACTCTGAATAACTCATCTAAGCAATATATAATGACTGAGCTGATTCTTGGATGAGTATAAGACGAGTATTTATCTTAAATGTCAGAATGACAAAAATAGCAGTAGCAGCCATTGAGGTGGTTCACGGGGTGAGATGTATCCCGCAGCACATATATGGAGGGGGAAGCAGCCTTTCTGCTCTTACTTCTCTGAAGGTGGCAGTAGAGGTACGGGATATTGCATAAACGTTGTGCAAGGGGTATGGTCATCGTGATGACATCAGCTACCCTCACCTATGGCTGGGCAAACATCTACCCACTCAGACAGCCATGGGATTGCACAGTTCTGGCTGTGTCATCCCATGTCTGCCTTGCCATTGGCAGATAGGGGTAGGAAGTCCCCTTGTCCGCTATTGCCACCTCTTTCACCTCGCAAACCACCGCATGGGCCACCACTGTAAGTTTCTTCTTTTTATTTCACTTGAATGAGGAAGAATAGCGAGGGGAAGTCAGTGAGGAGAAGAATCACAGACTATGACTTCAGTTGACTTCAGTGCCATCGTTGGTGTTTTTTTTTTAACTCCTTAACCTGCACACCATTATTTGCCATTATGCTATTAAATCTTTTGCTTGTCAGTTACTTGAGCAGGCATCAGCAATTTTGTGCTAAGGGAGGATTTTTCTACCCAAATTTAGCCTCCACAGCAATATTTTCTCTTGAAAATAGGCATCAAGTTGCAGCAAAACCTATTAAAGGTTTTCTCAGCGACAAAGCACCAAATTTGATTTAATTTAAAACATGCTTGCTGTGTGAGCTCCATATCAGTTTGCATCCTTGTTACCGCTATTCTAGCTGCAGGTACATGGGAATCTTGTTCCCAGCAAAGCCCCCTTGCTACCAGCTATGACCAGCACTCACCCCTGCTGGCCTCTGTAGATCTAGTGGGCTAATTTGCTCCACTGGATTCTACACAGAAGGGCAGAGCAGGTGCCCATCTCTGCCCTAGCAGATCTGTGTGAGCTGATTGATCCAGGATGAGGCTAGACCCTCTTTGGCATCCGTCTGAAGCTGTTCCCACCAGCCCTGTTTTAACTAAACCATAGTTAAAAAACCAAAACGCAACAAAATGAAGCAATATCTATTGGGGTCTTTCAGCATTTCCACCTGCTTTCCACCTGGCAACACAGATTCATCTCCAGACAGAGGTTAAGCGCACAATGGCAAAGTTTAGTTCAAATTAGTGTTTGAAAAAGAAAGTGGCAGGGGAACAGTGAGTCTTGAGAATTCCCTCCCCCCCCCCGTTTTTATCCCTATTAGCTGCTTTGAGCTGACCAACATCTGTTAAGACATGGTGTGCATCAAAGGCTGCCTTGTCAGTGCCAGTCCTTGCTGCTGATGGGTGATGATAGATGAAAAGAACACAGTGTGGTTTGGGAGCAACATAAAAGTGAGAGAAACAGACACAAGCGCCTTGCTGAATGTGAATGGCTGACTTGTGGCTGGTTGTTCCTAGATGTCTTTCAGTGCTGCAAACTGGTGATGGGACAATGATCATTTTGAACTTAGATCTCTCTCTGTCTCTGTCTCTCCCCTCTGCCCCCTTCCTTCCAACTTTATCCCTAGGTCCCAACTCAGATGGAAGCAAGGCTGGACATTCCAGTATCCTTGGTTCAGAGGTGGCCTTATTCGCAGGGATAGCTTCAGGGTCCATCATATTCCTCATCATCATCATAACTCTGGTGGTTCTATTGTTGAAGTATCGGCGGAGACACAGGAAGCATTCTCCCCAGCACACGACAACACTGTCACTTAGTACATTAGCCACCCCAAAACGCAGTGGGAACAACAATGGGTCTGAACCCAGTGACATTATCATTCCTCTGAGGACTGCAGATAGTGTCTTTTGCCCACACTATGAAAAAGTCAGCGGTGACTATGGACACCCAGTGTACATCGTTCAAGAAATGCCCCCTCAGAGCCCAGCAAACATTTATTACAAGGTCTGATGAGCACTCAGCGCGGTACCTTTTTTTTGAAGCTCTCTCTCTGGTCAAAATGCTATCCATGACGCGGGGGGTGGGGTGGGGTGGGGTGTTGTGATGAGCCCCTGCCCTGGTTACTGGACCAGGTGCAGCGGAGGGAACGGCAAGCCCCACCCTGTGACAAGAGAGCCACCTTGAGATGGACAGCTTCCCTAGCCTGTAGAATTCCTGCCTTGGTGAACAAGCATTTACTTGGAAGTTGGAAGGATTTGCATAGAAGATACCTGCCCCCATTGCTGTACGTTCATCACCTCCTAAGCCATGTGCTGCTGGCATCCAGACACGTACGAAAAGCCCAGGGAAGATGGAGCAACTCATGGATGCTAATGGTTTTTAGGCGTTTGGGGAGGGAGTCGGAAGTCACCAAGCTTGAAGCAGCCCTGTGACTTTGTGTGTACTCTTAAGAGCTTGCGGATTTGTCATACAGACCTGCTTTTAAGTAAGACTTTTTAATCATCCTTCTTGCTTTTAGTCAGTCCCTGATGCATTTTACTTCAGCCGGGTAGCATTCTCCACACTAGTATTCATTCACACTCCTCAACCTACATCACTACTGGAAAGCATATAATTATTATTATTATTATTTTATTTTTGCCATTCCATACACCATCCGTTGGTGGTAGCAGCCTCACTTGAATGATTAGTGCTTTGTGGGGTGGGGTGGGGAGGGGAGGGTGGAACTGGGCTTGCTTAATAAAGGAATCTTCCGTCCCGAAGCTAGCTTGCCAGCAGAGCCAAGAATATGAGGAGGAAGGGCTGATCGAATGTTGTTGCCTCTGGAATATCAACTGGGCCAAGCCAGACAATTTAGGCAGCGCAGCACTTCTGATATCTGGAGTTCTAGGAAGCAAGTTAGAACACACAGCAACACAAGCAGCTGAAAAGGGTCTGCATTTGAACGATGCCAAGGTTGTTCTCCAATAGCAATGTGTGGGAAAGAATAGTTCTCTCCCTTTAAAGTAGGACAAAGAGTGTAAGTAAATGGACGTGCCTGGGAGACAAGACAATAGTGATATATGAGGGCAGGACTGCTGGGGTACTTACTGTGCCAGCAATAAGATGTACAGCTTTGAACTAGCTGTAGCAAAATCTCGGTCTGTTTCAAATGACATTTCTTTTTCTTTCCTTCCTTCCTTCTTTCTTTATTTTAAAAATAAAAAAGCAGACTCTGCTCCTATGCTTATCACATTTTTAATTAATCACAGGACAGGGGGAAATTTGTTTAAGAAAACAGCAACATCTGACATAGAAAAATCACATGCTTAAAAGTCAAGAGGGCTATAATTCCATCACCTAAAAAGAAAGCATTCTCATCTCTGAATATTAATCAGGGTTTTATTTTTTCCTCCGATCAAGCCTTGTTTCTGGCAATGCATTTGCAAGGGAACCCTGTACGTACTCCGGACACTGCTGCTATCTGGGGTATTCTCTTTCAGAGTTAAAGCACATATGGTAAACTGCTTACGGTCAGTAAAGATGCAATACATTTAGACACATGAGAGGGAGACGTAAGGTATGGCTTATTTATAGTAGGTGTATAGAACCCATGGAATATAAAGTAGCAGATTTTGTTATGATTACTAATATATATATCTATATATATATATCTAGAGAGAGAGATTGCACAGACTCTACACCAGAAGATGTGAAGTTCATCTGTGGCAATGAATTGAACCTTAAATTGTCAGGGTTAAAGCAAAATGATTGGGCAAGCCTTCTTTGGGGGGGGGGAAATAGCTTCACTCCAAAAAAAGAATACTGAGAAAATAACAAAGCCCTCAGTCTAAGCTGTCTTGCATAACTCATAGACTAGGAGATACAAACCCCAAAATATCACAGAATTGGCGTAACTGCATCATGTATTTAACAACCGGATGTTCTGATGTGGGTTTTCTTTTTCTTTCTTTTTCTTTTCTGTGTTATGTCCCTGTTTTGTTCCCGCCCCTTTGCCTTACAAGATGGAGTCAATTCAGCTGGTCACAAAATACGGAGAGTTTCAGTTTATAGAGTTTCTGCTTGAAGCATGGTTGCTGTCCTCCTTCCAACCTCTTATACCCTGGGGGAGGGTGGGAGGGGAGATCTACTTTTTTATGTGCTATGCAAAATAGATGTCTTTTCACATAGTCCTGTTACCATAGCAACGATTCACTTTCTGGACTGGAAAGAACATGTAACTACAGCATTTTAAGGTTCTCGAACCTCCACTGAGCACGTGAAGAAGAAGAAGGAGAAAAAAAGTACTGTCATAGAAATGATTACTCTCTGTATTTCCTGAACCTGAAAATGATGTTGGTCCAAGGAGAAGCAAAGAGGAAGGGAGGGGTGGAAGAGAATCATGGTTCTGTGAGAGGTTACCATGGTAACCAGCTACAATACAGATGTAGTTCTTTCCTAAAGCCTTCCTTTCTGTGAATCCATCCATGAAATATTTTTTTTCCCCTTGTAAGTCATTAAGATTTGATTTTTTTGGGGGTGGGGGTGGGAAGAGAGTTAATAGATGGGCCCTGTTTTTTG
Source organism: Zootoca vivipara (assembly GCF_965207765.1). Taxonomy (NCBI): domain Eukaryota; kingdom Metazoa; phylum Chordata; class Lepidosauria; order Squamata; family Lacertidae; genus Zootoca; species Zootoca vivipara. The sequence goes on along the minus strand of NC_142587.1, from coordinate 23,841,110 downwards.
TTTTTGTTTTAATCGAGAGTATGTTTTGTTGGTTACATTCTGATCATGTACTAAACTTTACGAGGGGGGAATATTGGATGAATCAGTGGAGAAGGAGAAGCAACAACCTGCAACCGTGTTTTTTTTGGGGGGGGTGAGGAACAAAGAAAAGAAGAGCCCTGTGTATCTGTGTTGTGTTTTGTGCAGAATAATGACAATCTTACCAACTGTTCCTTTTAGTTGGTGTTTGGTTCAGCTTTGAAAAGTTACTGTTAAATGCCTTGCTTGTGTTGCCCCTTGAATCACCTAACTTTTTGAAATTTACACCATCATGTCTAAAGAGTGGAAGATGCTGTAAATAAGTTCAAGATTTACTGTATATGGATTTGGGGGGTGTTACAGTAGCCTTATTCACCTTTTTAAATAAATATAAAATTAAAAATACACATGGAAACGAGAATAAACATCTTTTCTTAACCAGATTGTGTATATAGAGCAACATTGGTTTTTTAATAAAGTCTAAGCGAGATGTTTTGTATAAAATCTGACTTTTTGCTATGTATTTAGCTACAGCTTGTTTAAAGGCCGTATCATTTCCCCTTTGCACAGTATCCAGGAAAAAAAGAGATAAGGTATAAAAAAGGTTGCCAAATTGCTGCATATTTGTGCTGTAATTGTGTACCATGAATATTTATTTAAGAATTCTTTTGTCCAGTTTGTAAGTAACACAGTATTATGCTTGAGTTATAAATATTTTTTTCTCTCTCTTTTTTTAAAAAAACCCTAGAGTGTCATAGATTTGAAATCTGCCTTTGTTCTACATTGCAGTTAGCCCCTTCCAGAAAATGAAATCTATGAAAATTCACATTCCACATCTGTTTCAAACTGAATTTGTTCTTTAAAAAAATAAAATATTTTTTTCCTATGGAAACAATGCCTTCTACGGATCTTATTTGGTTCCCTGCCCCCCTGCTCACCCACTTCAGTTTGGGCCATATCCACTGGGGAGTTTGGAGACACCCATTTCCACACCCCAGCCAGGACGAAGGAACCTTGACCAGCAAGAGTGTTACATTCCATTGTGATCAAATTTCCTGGCTCTGCATGCAGGGGGGGCCTGGCCTGTGGGTGTCCTGAGTAGGGCGATTGATTTTATATTCCGCTTTGTACAGTACGCTGCATTCCAGCTGTGCAACTGTCAGGTGCTACACCCAACCAAGCCAGAGGCTTTATCATAGTACAAGGACACATTCCAGCCAGGCAAGAGCAGTCAAGATGGAGACAGAGCAGAGCCAATGAGAACAGAGTGGTATGGAGAGAGATGTAGGGTGTGCCTGGGCTGGAAAATGAGGCTCAAGAGAGCCTCCATTTGGCTCCATGACCTGAGATTCCCTGCTGCTGTATTTGGCTGATGGTTACTTGTGGCATGAACCACACATCCTATTGATTCCATCATTTGTAATCAAGTTTGCAACATCTCTCATGGTGGCAACCACCTTACGATGGCATGCCTTTTAAGCCATACAGTATTTATAAAGCAAGCAGCCTTGCACCATGTAGGTGCTTTGGTTATTCCTTTAGAAGAATATCACCAAGAACAGATTTTTAAAATCTGAAACCATAGGAATGAACTTCTTTTCCTTTTCCTTTTTTAATTTTCACTGATCTGGATCTAGTGTGTGCAGATCTGCCACAAAGCAACCCAGAGTCTTATACTTTGGAGATATGCCGCTCTTTCTGTTGGTAGAAGTTTTCATAGCTGTGGTTTACCTGTACTCTCAGCTGCCAGTCCACTTGTGTGCGATAGTCATACAAGTAGATCTCAAGGAATCGTTGACTTCTCTATTGTGCAGCTTGACAAAGAATCTTGACTCCAGGTTCAACCACTTCATCCTGTGTTGATTCACCAGTGCTTATCTTCTCATTCTTGGGAATAATGAGCATATTATTAGAATTTTGCAGCAACCATTCTAGAAATCTTTAGAATTGTTATTGCATCCTATAGATGTCCATTCAGAAGTTGGTCCCACTGACCCTTGCCTCTAGGTTGGCAGATTTGTAGCCACAAAGGAGCAGTACTTGAAGAAAATGTGGTGGACAGTATTTTCTGCTTAATTGATGCTTAATGCCTTCCCCTGTTAATGGTATCCAGATTTGTCCCACTAAACACTTCTGGAGTAGAATGTATCTAATGCAAAATTAGTCCTAATTTCAGCCACTGCTGAAGGCTCAGTCCTTGTTAGAGAATCTTCAAAACAAACAGAACTTTAGTAAGTTCACACTTGAGGAAGTTGGTGATGTCTCATTTTCTTGTGAGTCCCAAGCACAGAATGGCAGCACCCACATTAATTCAGCTGATTGCCTTTTGGAGATAAATGAACATTTTCATTTCATTATGATACCTCAGCTATCCAGCATCATATAAATCTCTGGCAGTCATCACACAGAGAGTTTGATTTTGGTATGCTAATTCCATGCTAATACCTATCATTTCATTTTCACTGTCCACTTAGGCCAGGCATCCCCAAACTGCGGCCCTCCAGATGTTTTGGCCTACAACTCCCATGATCCCTAGCTAACAGGACCAGTGGTTGGGGGTGATGGGAATTGTAGCCCAAAACATCTGGAGGGCCGAAGTTTGGGGATGCCTGACTTAGGCACTTGTTTGCTTCTGTAGCATTTGCATGTCCTGCATATTTTAGTTCTGCTACTCACACTGTTTAAAACCCATTAAGTGTATGATTGAACTGAAATTTGAATCCTGGTCTCCCAATGCTTCAGTGTATGGCTGTTCACTAGACTACATGGGCCTTGCAGTATGTTCAAGACCCTTGTATTTCCATGTACTGTACTGTACATCCTGTGTGATTTCAAAGATCACACAATCCTTTCAGCAAAACATGTTTAGAGATGTGAAAGTTTTCAGCATGGAGCTGGTTGAACTGTATCAGGGCATGTGGCTTAAATTATGCATTTGCGGACATGACATGATTATTGGTTAGAATAATGAGAATCTGAGCCCACTGATAAAAAGGCTACAATATTGTTTGGATTATGGACTGTGAAACTCAGCAGGACCATAATTCAGTGGTAAACCACATAGTTTGCATGTAGAGGTTATTGGTTCAATCGGTGGCATCTCTGGGTAGGGTTGAGAAAGACCTGGAGAACCACAGCCAGTCTTTGAGGGCAACCCTTAGCTACACTGACTTTGTAGAATCATAGAATTCGAAGAGACCACGAGGGTCATCTCGTCCAACCAATGCAGGAATCCTTTTGCCCAATGTGGGGCTTGAACTCGCAACCTTAAGATTAAGTATCTCATGCTCTGCCAACTGGGCTACCCCAGAGTCTCCCCATATTCCCAAGCCAAGTATTCCCAAGTAACTGCAACCAGCACTCTGCAGAAGCAATTCACCTTTTAGAAAACATACCCAGCATAAAGCTGGCTGACTTACAACCCATGTTTTATAACTTGAAGGGAAAGATGTACTTGCATTTTAAACTGCTGCTGACATGGCACTATTAATTATCAAATGAGAACAAAAGCAGAATTTACTACCTCATTATGAAGCTTGTTTCTCTAGCATGAGCCTGGGCTGAATCAATAGGCTCTAAGTGGAAAATAAAATGATAATGCACAGTTGTGGTCTACCCTAAAAAGGAGCAAGAATCTATTAAAGGAAGGAACAAGCAGCTCACAGATTGTGCATAAGATGTGCAACCTGGTATGTTAAAAAGAAAATCAAGGAAAACATGGTGTTGCCTCAATACAAATGATTCCCCCCTCCCCCCAGTGAGCACCCTAAATGCCTGGTTGCTATAGCTCTTGAACCTTTCTTTCTATGCTGTAGTCTTTTTCGGTGGAAAGGCTTATCGATTTGGGGCCTAGCCATAGAACGTGTACTAAAGAAGACCGAGAACTACACTATAACTTAAATAGAGACATATCTCCTTAGCCAAATGACATATGACTGGTGAACAATGAATCGAGAGGTCTGCACTAATAAAGTCAAACAGTGCATCCATCAGGGATTTTCTTTGTTTTCCAACATCCACAAATGACATTTTCATTGCTTCAGTCGAAGGCACAAGCTTGCAAAAGCAACAAGTACCGTGTGAGATGGGCTAGCAAACCAAAGCTGCGGGAACTGGTGTGATTGGGGTTCTTGGTTGTCCTGGACCCAAACCACAGCATATGAAACTGAGGACGATCCTGTAAGCACAGAGGGGAAGACTTAAAACTATTTCTTACTACAGTACCTGGATATTGCTAGTTTGACTTTAGACCTAGGAAAGACATTAGTAACTCTGTTGCTTCACTGTAGTGTTCCTGACCTAGGGATCTCTAGCCTCTTGTCATTCAAGCCCTAAGGAGCTCTGAGCTTGATTACAGCAATGTGCCTTGTGTGAGGTTACCTTTGAGAGCTGTTCAAACACTTTGGCTGGCAATGTGGTATTTTACTGGAGGAAGCGGCAGGGAGCATGCAGTTTCACTAGTGCTGACTTAAAGTCTTAAGTAGTGTCTGAACCCCAGTTATATTCTCTTCCAAATTTCTCTTTGTGGTGGTGCCTTTTTAATAGATCTCCCGGGAAGGCTCAAGGTCTTGGAGGACTTTTAGAAGATTGGTGAAAAACCTTCTGTTCCATGAGGTCTTGGGGATTGCAGACTGAGCTAAATATACAATGTCGTGCTGCTGACGTTCTGTGTTGTTTTTATCACATTTCACACCATTTTTAAAAAAATAAAAATTAAAGGTGATTATGACAGTCACCTTCATCAGTTGCCAACTTGTTTCTGGGCTCAGTTCAAGGTTCTGGCTATGACTTTTAAAACTCTAAATCAGGAGCTACTTCTGAGGCCCTTCTCTCTCTGTCTCTGGTGACAGGGGTAGGGTAGCTGAGTCTGAGAAACAAAGGGTTTTCAGTAGTCCCGACCTCTTCTCAGACTCCATCAGTTTCCTTCTTTTCTTGAAACACTCCCCTGCCTTTTCACCACCCAAACCCTCGGCTTTCCTCTTTTGGGATAGAAGACTCCGATGATCACATGGGACATGACTTGTGAAACATATTCTATTGTGAAGGGTTCTTATAAACCTTTCTTAATTTGTGGAGTTCTCTGTGAACAGATTTTGTAATTGCCAATATCTCCTGCTGTTGATAATGCTTGTTAGATGGTTTCCCAAATATTTGGTCGTATAGGCTGAAATTTGGCTATCTCTCCAGCAGTGTTTTTTTTAGGCTGCATATTTTCTACTTAAGCAGATTGTGAATAAAGATGGCATTTTATTTTTAGTATTTCCCAAAGGAAGAACAAGTAGCTCAAAACTTCTCTATATTCAGCATCTTATAATAAATGTCTTTGCATGTTGTACAACTTTGGGTATTTATATTCTTCTTTCTCCCCTTGTGCATCAAAAGAAATCTGCACTTTAAAAAAATTGATTGGGATATGTTTCCCAAACAGCTTTCAAGTCTTCACATTTGCAGAGATCTAGATAGAGATTGAGATATAGATCAGATTGGATCATCCTGCAAAGTGGTACGGAGAAATTTTACTGCACTACAGCTACCTGATAAGAAATCTGAAGAAGCAACAGTAAGAATCTTATCTCTTAACAGAAGGCTACAGACTGCTTGCCAAATGATTACACACACACACTGCTTTGTTTCCACTTAGGGTTCACCCAGACTTTCACTTGTCCCACCACTTTCCCTAGGGAAAATCCGATCTTTACCTCAACATGGCATGTTAGGGGGGGGGGGTTACAGGACACCCACCTGTCACCATCCTCTGTCTGGCTTTGTCCATCGCTCAGTCAGGTTGCCAGTCGCTTCGCTAGAATGTGCCACAAAATCACCCAAGTAACATCATTGAGCATTTTCAAATATTCTGATTATTTCTACTTTTATTTATTTACTTAATCTAGGGGGTGGCAGCTCCCCCCCCCCGCCTACCATACCCTCAAATATTTAGCACACCCACCCACACAACATGATTTGCGATATTATTTCCAGGTTGAAAATTATGAAACCGATACCACAATATGGACTTCAAAATAGTTTGGGGGCAATGTATCGCCCAGCCTACCCCCATTTTCTGTCCTGGGCAGTGTGAGCTTTAGCAATACTGCTTCATCCCACCTGATTGGGGTTAGGATTGCTCTGTAAATGTGTACCCCAAAAGTCTGAGCCATTTCTTATGAGAGAGCAATCCCTAGGCAGGACAGGGAATAATAATTAATTTGTTTTGAATAAATGACTTTGAAATACAGACTGAAGTGAAAAGCCTGTGTTCCCCAGGTGAGTCAGCTGATAGTCATAGAATGCTGCTGCCTTGAATCTCACCTCTAGCCTGCTGTTTCAGACCTGGATCTCTGCTCTTGAAACAGGGGCAGGGACCCTGTAGCCCAGGTGTCAGCTGTCACTATCTGCAGTGATCATGGACCCCAAGAAAGTAAAATCTCTCACTGCCTCCATTTCTTCCCCTTCTATTTGCCAGGAGGTGATGGGACCAGTGGCCATGATCTTGGTTTTTTTGATGTTGAGCTTCAGACCATATTTTGCGCTCTCCTCTTTCACCCTCATTAAAAGGTTCTTTAATTCCTCCTCACTTTCTGCCATCAAGGTTGTATCATCAGCATATCTGAGGTTGTTGATATTTCTTCCGGCAATCTTAATTCCAATTTGGGATTCATTCAGTCCAGCCTTTCTCATGATTCTGTACATAAGTTAAATAAGCAGGGAGGCAATATACAGCCTTGTCGTACTCCTTTCCCAATTTTGAACCAATCAGTTATTCCATATCCAGTTCTAACTTAGCTTCTTGTCCCACATAGAGATTTCTCAGGAGACAGATGAGGTGATCAGGCACTCCCATTTCTTTAAGAACTTGCCATAGTTTGCTGTGGTCAACACAGTCAAAGGCTTTTGCGTAGTCAATGATCCAGCACATGCTTGCTATTTGGTCTCTGGTTCCTCTGCCCCTTTGAAATCCAGCTTGCACTTCTGGGAGTTCTCGGTCCACATACTGCTTAAGCCTGCCTTGTGGAATTTTAAGTATAACCTTGCTAGCGTGTGAAATGAGCGCAATTGTGCAGTAGTTGGAACATTCTTTGGCATCTCCTTCATGGATCACTGCCTTGTCATGGCGAAGGGGCTTGAACAACTCGGAGAAGCTATGAGCTTTGCCGTGCAGGGCAACCCAACATGGACAGGTCATAGTGGAGAGTTTTGACTAAACGTGATCCACCTGGATCCACCTGGAGCAGGAACTGGCAAGCCACTCCAGCATCCCTGCCAAGAAAACTCCATGGACAAAGACAACAGGCATCTCATCTACCTTTATCTATTTGTTTGTTCAGAGCCTGCCTTCTTAACAACATCTTTTAAAGTGTAAAACTGCACTGAGGAGCAGTGAGGAGTTTTCTTTGTGACATCACGAAATGGCAGCCGAATCAGCATTGTGCGCAGCCAAGATTTCTTCTGCAAATGGGTAGAGACGCTTTGTTTTAGCTCTAGAGCTTTAACCTGGGAGAGAAAGATTCATTTGGGCTGAATGCACTGAAGGTGCTTTAAAACTAGGCTTAAAGTTCAAATAAAGTTTAATCTTGATTCACTCTGGACAGATCCACGCCATGAAATCACATTTTTCCCTGCATTGCAGGGTTTGGGACTAGAGGACCCTTCCAACTGTACAGTTCTATGAAAGCTCGACTTCCCACAAAGAATCCTGGGAACTGGAGTTTGTTGAAGATGCTGGAAACGGTTGCTCTATGAGTTCCCAGGGTTCTTTGGGGGAAGTCTTGTGCTTTAAACAATTGGTGTGGATCTGCATGGCAACTTTGGTAGAAATCAAAAAGTGAGCACAGATGAGACTAGAACCTGTGGTGCTCTTAGTGTGTTGTGCATTTGTCAGGTAGGCACCAGCAATGGGATTATTTTTGTAACAGTGTGCCACGTTAACAATAAAATCCAAGTGTGCCTCTACAGAACTCCAGCCAGTTCAGTTTGTGTTATTACGTGACTACATTTATACCAACACACTGACTGTTCTTTCAACTTAGATGCCTCTCCCCTTTCTCCCCATGTTGTCATCCTGCTTTACAGCAGTAGGTTATTTTATTTAGTCAATCCCCCCTTAGTGTAAATATTTTTAGGATAAAGCAGCAAGGGGCCTGTATGCCAAAAATGTACTAACACAAGCATTTTTATCCATTTCTCCTTTGCATCTGGTAGAAACATGATGTTTATGCCATGTTCCTTCAACACAGAGACAAAACGTAAAATTTAAAAGGTGACTTAAATTCAGCCGTTCCACTTTGCAGCCTTGGAAGGTCTTAATATGCCTGTGGTGTTCTCACGATATGCTTGCAATTTTCAGTGACAAAATTTGAAATAGGGCATGTTTTGAATATTTATACCTGTTAATGCTGTGCTAAAATCCATCTTCCAGTATTTTAAAAAAGTGTTCTTCCCCTGCGAAAGGGGTTTCTATTTTTTTCTGCCTTTTTCAAGGTGGCTGTTTTACTTTCCTGCAAAAAAATTTTTATCCAGCACTCTGAAAACAGTGCTGGTGCTGAACTGTGGACCTAGCAGTTCTTCAAATGACCACACAGAGAGCTGGAAACAGCTGAGGCGTAGAGCATAGCTGCCAAGTCTCTCGTATTCCCCGGGAAACCCCCGTTTTTCCAGCTGTCCCCAGCCAAAAAAATGGGTTTTTTTGTTTCCCCCCGGTTTATTCTGGCGCGGTGGCCATTTTGGAACTAGGCGGAGCATGCTCAGAAGCGACTTTTGATGCTGCTTTGCCCAGTTCCAAAATAGCTGCAGCGCGACGTCTGGTGCAACGGCCATTTTGGAACAGGGCAGAGCAGCATCAAAAGTCGCTTCTGAGCATGCTCCACCCAGTTCCAAAATGGCAGCAGCGCTACTTCCGGTCTGCTACTTCCGGTCCAGTCCCTTATTTCTCAGGCTGGAACTTGGCAGGTATGGCGTAGAGCAGGCATCCCCAAACTGCGGCCCTCCAGATATTTTGGCCTACAACTCCCATGATCCTTAGCTAACAGGACCAGTGGTTGGGGAAGATGGGAATCATAGTCCAAAACATCTGGAGAGCCGAAGTTTGGGGATGCCTGGCGTAGAGTCAAACAGACCCAACCTGAGCACTAGGTTTGGCCTACATGTCAGGGCTCACAATGGAACATCCTTCATTCTTCTTATATCTTTTTTAAAAAAATCATAGTCAGGGGGCACCTGGGCATATACTGCTGTCAAAGTGGCAGTGGCATGGGCATGACATTCCTCACTCTCTGTGAGGGGTCCTTTCTCAGAGTGAGAGATTGTGAGCGTTGTTTTACATTACTATCTTCCGAAATAGGCCACACTTTCAAAAGAACACTGCAAGGTGAAATAACAGCCTACCAAATTACAATAAGGTCAATAAAACTATCAGGACAAATGCCAGTAAATCCTGGTTGGCAAAGAGAAATTTGTGCAACACTGTCAAATTTACAATAAACTTTAAACATCAAAAGACACGCACATGGGGCCATTTCAGAATGAATCATTTTCAGATAGGTTAGATGCTATAAGCAAATTTGTTGGAAATGGAGACTCCTTGTTTTCAACAAGGGGGGAGAAAAAACCCCACAGAGGTATAATGCTCAAAGCAAAACTAATGTGACATTATCTGGATACTTTTAATTACTGTTTTGCTTTTGCATTTTTCTACTGGAAAGAACCAGTTTGGCTAGATTAGCAAGTAGGGTAGCTCTCTAGCAATTAGCACAAGTTTCAGAAAAGCCTACATGAGATGCAGCACTCAGTGGCGGGGGGGGGGGGGGGGTTAGTACTGTAGTTTGCTCTGGGAAAAGTATTCTTTGGAAAAGATAACCTGGCACTATAAGAAATGATAAGCTGTTTTGCTCTGTGCGTAATCAAATGTGTTTTGTGGGGAAAGTACCTTAGTACTGTAGGAATTGAGGAGTGGTTTTGCTCCGGGAAAACTATTCTGCGGGAAAAGTACCCTAACACTCTAAGAAATGAGAAGTAGTTTTGCTCTGAGGAAATTCAATGTGTTTTGTGGGGAAAGTACCTTAGTACTGAAAATGAATTCTGCTGGTGTCTCAGCAGATTTAAAGAAACTTCCCTTCGGTTCTAATGATTGTCAGCTGGATAAGGAGGCAGAGGTGGAATGTTCTCCCATCATCTGTGAACTTAAGAAGATCAGGGAACAAAGTTTTTCAGGCTAGCAGTGGCGGAGCTTCATGCTCTGGCACCGGGGGCAGGGCTGGTGCCCATTCTGGGGCACAGCACGCCTCCCAGGGGCACGGCATGCCTCCCGGAGGGGCGTGGCGCAGTTCTGGGGGTGGGGAGCATCTCCCAGAGGGGCGTGACACGCCTTCTGGGGGCGGGGCAGGCATTTGGGGGGTGGGACGGGCGCCCCCACCGCCCCTATCTTCCTACGCCCCTGCATGCTAGCCTTGCACCTCCATTAAATCCTACTAGTAATAATGGAGCAGTAATTTGTACCTTCTTGCTTGTGGGTAAGCACTCTCCTGCTCTGGAATAACCATTTCTGTTCTTTTAAAAAGCCATTTCTTTTATTTTCAATTCAAAACAAACAAACAAACAAACAAACAAACAAACCCTGTGCTTTAAACTCAAAGCGTTAGAAAACTTAACGCAGATTGTCAGAAACTTTGAAAAACATCATGGCAAAAATCAATAAATGCCGTTGAATGTTTTATGCCCTGTGCGCTTCTTGTTTTTGTTTTTTTGTTTACAGGAAGAAAAGTGTAAATTGCAAGTGGCTGAAACTTGAAGATGCTGTTTGTTACTGTGCAGGCGACAACATCCTCGAACTGCCTGGATCCTTATCTCCCCTATTTCATGGGCCAAGATTGATAGGTGGGCAGGGCTGCCAACCAGGTCACCCACTTTTGGCTGTGTGGTTTGAAATCAATTCCTCAGGCAAAGGAAGGGGTCTTGCCAATGAATGAATGAAACTTTATTTGCATCAGCCATCCCACATAGCAACAAAAGAACCTTGCGATGTACACAGAACAAATTAAAAATTTGATTACCGGTACAGTATATAAAACACAGTTTAGGGTCCTGACCTTAATCAGCAATCAAATAGTGGGCCTTATTCTGATTGCCCCAGCTAGAAACCTTGCAACCTTTGCAGTCATTTGCTCCTCTTGATCTGCCAGGAGAAAAGACACAGTGGCAGTAGTTGGGCTACCTGGAATGGACAATAAAAGAGGGGTGATAATCTTGTTCCTCAGGTCTTTGTAAAGACTGCATGCCAGGAGAGCATGCGCCACTGATTCAGGGCTGCCATCCCCGCAGGGACATTCGTGTTGAAATCATTCCTCAAGTACAGCTGAGGGCAATACATTCAATCTTGTGAGGGTAAAGGCACACCTATATTTTGGAATTGCTAGATTATACAGATAGGGTGCCAGAGAATCAAAGTGGGAGGATGGAAAATGGTCATACCATGGGCAAAATTTCCTTATTGTGGCCAAGTTGTTCTGCCACTCAATATCATTTAGGCGTTGGCAAATTAGACTGTTTGCTTTACTATAACCCACCGTGAGTAGCTGTTGTGGGGATAAACCACAAGAGTGAAGTTGTTGATTGACAATTTTAAGGGGTCTTTTAAACCTGACAATGATTGCCAGAGCTTGCAAAGCTCTGTGCATCAGGCCGGGTGGGGGTGGGGGGGGTCTGCAATCCTCCTTTTGGCCCAGTCGTGCCTTAAGATGTCCCACACCTGGGCATGGCTTGCCTAGTAGGCTTAAACAGGCCTCCAAGAGTTTCCCACCACTGCCATAAGAGGGCTTAATGATAAGTCTACCTCTACATTGGGGAAAATGGTAGCATCCAGGCCTTTTTTTTCCAGCCGGAACTTGCCGGAACTCAGTTCTGGAACCTCTCAGGTGGACGCCATTGTCATTTTAAGAGAACGAGGGAGGTGTTTGTGGGGAGTTCTAGAAAAATAGCACTGGTGGTTTCTCTCCAAAGCTGGATGAAACTGACACAAGAAGCTCTCCTTCCCCCACTGTGTTTTTTGTTCTATACTTTTTGATTTGCTAAGGAAGCTGAGGGAAAGGGTTGCCTTGGAATGAGAGTAGGAGGGAAAAGGCAGCTTCTGGGCAGGCAGAATGAACAGAGACTAGAGCTGTGACGGTGAAGGCTGTTGGTTTGAATGAACCCATCAAACTATACACCTCTTGTTATAATGCAGGACTCTCCTTTCCTCGCAGTTGTGTCACAGATGTGTGTATATTGCTGTGTGTGTTTTATTCCCACGAAGTGAACTGAACACCATAAAGGAACTTGGAAAAGGAAGGATTTATTCTGGAGCTCTGTGAAGGCAAGAGATGGCAGCTATGGCCCATTAGGAAGCTGAAGGATCTGGCTGGAACCAATTAATAAGTTATAACAGGACAAAGGCATTGCAGGACTAAGCGGGGCTTTGGTCATGGGTTAGGTATCCAGCGCTGAGGTGCTTTGCCTGGATGTCAATCGACTTAGATGATTTAAGGCTTCCTGCAAGAAGGACAATTGTGGTTTCATAAAGGCCACCCGTCTGCAAGGAGGGAAGCGGTGTGTGATTAATGGCTCTGCCACCAGGGAGACAGAGGGTGGCACAATAAAAAGTATCGCCTTACCCACTTGCATCTCTCACACAAGGGGGACAGGAATTGTTCTCAGCGAGGAGGACTTTGAGGAACGCTCCTCAGATGCCAGAAATGATAGCAGCAGTTCTGCACAAACCGCTTCTGCAGTCGCAAGGCTGTTGTTTTCCTTTCGCCTTGTCTGACACCTATGCAAAGGAGTGAAGCAATGACCCACAGTAACACAGCTGGGGGTTTCCTTGCAAGGCTCTGTCTTGCAAGTCATTTCCCACACCCTGTTTTCAGGCCTGCCTGCTTGTTTATCGGCCCTGCTAATCTGCTTCTAGCTGTAGCCTAGAGGCAGACACACACAAACACACACACAAAGGAGGCTAAAGTTTTTCCTGGCTTGGAGATAAAGTGATGCAAGGAGCTTCATCAGGCTACTGTTAGAAGTGTCAGGCCAACTTTTAAAAAATATTGACAGCCATGCCCTGCATATGGGTGTCTCATGGTTCCTAATGTTTTAATGTTTGATGGATTTCTGTATTTTAATGTTTGATGGATTTCTGTATTTTAGAATTTCTGTTTTGTTGGAAGCCGCCCAGAGTGGTTGGGGGAACCCGGCCAGATGGGCGGGGTATAAATAATAAATAATAATAATAATAATAATTATTATTATTATTATTATTACACATACTCTGAGACGAGGAAAATCAGGGTGGAGAGGGAGGACTCTCTCCCCTCCTCTGAATAATATCCATATTAAGTAATCAGGTAGATAAGTCCACTTCCAAGTCTGTCTGCGCCACAATCCTTGTGTAGGTATATATTTTGCTGTCCTAGACAGGCCTAGACACCTATTTTTCCCACCCAATCTGTGCACAGCTTGCATTCTAATTCAAGCTGACATTTTCTAACACATTCCAGTATTTCACTTAGAAGAATCATAAAGTGTCAAGCATGCCATCTTCTGCGTATTTCTTCTTCTTATCCCCACAGGCATTCATTCATGCTTCTAAACAGTCCCCCTCCATGCACTTAGAGGAGTGGGGGGCGGGCGGGGGGGGGGGAGAACACAAATCAAAAGCTGCCTTGGTTTTCTTTTCCTTCATATTTTAATCTCCAGCAAATGAATTCTTGGACACTTTTCCTCCTCTCTTCCATTAACCGAGGTGACAATTTTCGGTTGTTCAAATCAATGTTAACAATTTTATTAAAGACAAGGACATGACAGATTCTTGACAAATGATAGACTTCTCTAGGTTTAAAGCAAACCTGAATGCAAAAATGTGGCGTGTGTGTATGCGTGATATAGATGCTAAGACAATACACTGGTACGTATTTTTTTAAATAAAAAAATGCAACTATTGGGGGACTGAATGAATTAACTGATTGATATTTATACACCAGTCTTTTTCCAGCTGCTGATGTAGGTATGTATGGGCTTCCATTCGGAAGGAAATCAGCCCTGAGTGCTCACTGGAAGGACAGATCCTGAAGCTGAGGCTCCAATACTTTGGCCACCTCATGAGAAGAGAAGACTCCCTGGAAAAGACCCTGATGCTGGGAAAGATTGCGGGCACTAGGAGAAGGGGACGACAGAGGATGAGATGGTTGGGCAGTGTTCTCGAAGCTACCAACATGAGTTTGACCAAATTGTGGGAGGCAGTGGAAGACAGGAGTGCCTGGCGTGCTATGGTCCATGGGGTCATGAAGAGTCAGACACGACTAAATGACCAAACAACAACAACATGGGCTTCTAGGTGATCTCACATCTAGTTCATGGGTTCGAGTCCCATGTTGGGCTAAAGATTCCTGCATTGCAGGGGGTTAGACTAGATGACCCTCGTGGTCCCTTCCAGCTCCACAATTCTGTGAATCTATTCTATGATCTGTGGTAAAAAGAAGCAATGAAGGGGGAGGGTGGACGATGCCTGCAGCCACCATCCCAACAAGATATAAGTCTGATAACTGTTGCACTAATTTAGCTTGCATTATATTTCCCGCCGTACAATAGCATAATGAGATCAATTTACCGCTGAGTACAGATGCTATTAACAGGGTGCTTCAGTTTATTCTGTCTTAGGGCAAGGAAAGTGGACTAGAATGATGAAGCACTAATGATGATATCCAGTTCACCCATTCCATAACCGAAGCAATCAGCTTCTTTCTTTCATCTTTCCAGCTCCGAGAAGATAATGTCTGATTTCTCCAGGCTCCCCCAGTGGCACCTTTCAGCACAGAAATTCTTCGGCCTGACAACCCAGAGAAGTGAGATACAAGGTTATCCTCTGTGATGGCCTTAACATGGGACAGTTTCATCAACTGATAAAGGAATTTGATCTGTCAAGAGCCGCGGAGTGACTTTGCTACTGTGCAGAGTTAAGAGCAGCAACCTGGGGGATGAACAAGACAACATGCTCTTGAAAGCTAGTGCATCTCTCTAAGGTTCAAGGGCAGTTGCCGATGCTTCCTTTTGTTTTTCTGGAATGACTGCAGTACCTTAAACAGCTCTTTGAGAACAAAGAGGGGGGGGGCTTTGCTTGTTAACTATGCCAGGAAAAAGTTGGCTGAAGATGAATATTTTTTTTAGCAACAAACAGTGGGTTGGTTGGATGCAAATTTATAGAGCAATCCTAAGTAAAGGAAATCAGCAAAATTTATGCAAACGGCTCAGGACTGCAATACCTCAAGGCCTGCCTATCCCCTTACAAACCGACCCGGATGCTGTGTTCATCATCTGAGGCCCTTCTTTTTGTGCCTCTTCCACAAGAGGTCCAGAGGGTGGCAACACAAGAACGGGGCCTTTCCTGCAGTGGCCCTCGTTTGTGGAATGCTCTCCCCAGGGAGGTTTGCCTGGTGCCTTCATGATCTATTTTTAGGCGTCAGACAAAAATGTTCCTCTTCAACCAGGCCTTGGGATGATTAATATTCTACAGCCTTTTAAATGTGCCTGTCGAAAGAGGGTGTGTGTGTGTGATTCTTTTGCTGTATTGTTTCTTTATCCTTTGCTTCTTTTTATCCTGTATTTTATTTTGTGAACCACCTTGAGAACTTATGATGAAGAGTGGCATCTAAATCAAACACATACATACATACATACATACATACATACATACATGCATGCATACCTACATACCTACATATCTACATACAACCTTAACCTGAGGTTATCCTTGTTGCAAACTCTATTCAGGAGTGGGGCTACTGCAAGCTGAGCTGAGCTGAAAACAAGCCTGCACAATAGAGTTTGACTGATACCACCCTTCCTGCCAGCTGAAGTTCTGCTTGGTTGCCAGGCCACATGGCTGAGCTGAGAGAGTTTTGATAAAGGCGCGGGTCTCTCCTTGCCCTATCCCGGTGGACTTCGGTCTTGCTGATTTCAGTAGCACCCTGCGCAAGGCCAACATTTGGTGCCCCCCTTCTCTCACTTTCCATTCTGCGCATGCACTAGTCATTGGTTGTGACGCCCTGCAACGCCCCCTAGGCTCAGTGCCCAGGCGGAATCAGCCGTGCTGCCCTAAATCCACCTCTGCCTGTAACAACTACAGCCCTGAAATGCCCTTTCTTTGGGGACTCCTGCAGGTGTATGTTCCATTGGTTTTACTTCTACCGGCTGAGCTTCAGCTGGTCTGGCATAGCCTCAACTCAGCTGGGCTGAGGAAGAGACACTGGGCTCTTCCCAGCTGAGCTGGGATCAGGGAGGTATGCTGGTGTAGCTAGGAAATCCCAAGATCTTGAGACTAAACAAGGGGAAGCTTGGAGGCAGTGCCCCCCCCCACCCTGACTGGTTGTAAGAAAGAAGGCAGGCAGATAGGGGCTGGCTGAGGGCCCCATCTGAGCGTGCTTGGTTGTGTGGGGTGTCTCATTCACTCAAGTGGACCAGACTCCCCTTAGCTGTATGCAGCCCTCGAGCCACCACTTGCAATAAATGACTAGTGTCTCTCCCCTCCCGGAAGAAGACAATACAGTGGAATCTCGGAAGTCGAACGGAATCTGTTCCAGAAGTCTGTTCAACTTCCAAAACGTTCAGGAACCAAGGCACGGCTTCTGATCGGCTGTAAGAAGCCAACCGGAAGCTGCAAAAGTTGCGTCGGACATTCAGGTTCCAAAGAACATTCACAAAACTGGGTTTGCGGCATTCGGGAGCCAAAACGTTCAAGTCACAAGGTGTTCGGGATCCAAGGTATGACTGTATATTAATTGTAGTCTTGTCGTTCTCAGCATCTAACTACACATTTTATGCTAATGTCTATTGCTGACTTCCAGTGTCATTTAAAATGGCAAAGCATCAGGGGGAGGAGGAAGCACTTAAGCTTGCCTCTTCCCATTTTCCTGCTATCTTTTTTTATTCACAAGATTAATTTTCAAAACAGATACACATTTCAGGGGACGGGACACTTTTATTTTAAACAGTACTCACAATCTCCCATACGCTTTCAAATCTCTCTCTCCCCACCCCTCTCTCTCTTAACTGAATCAAAATACAGAATACCTTCGTTTAAAATAATAAGCTTGTACAATTTGGCATTAATTGTTAAAAACTAAGTTAAAACCTATCCAGTTCATACCTTTCAACACTCCTTTTCCCTTGAGGCAAAATTATTAGACAGTCTGTTGTATTGAACTGTTTCTTTCTCCTTTTTTTAAAATAGAAGGTCGGCTGTTCTTGTTTTTTTAAAACAAGATGCCTAGGATAAATGCAATCTCCCCCCCCCCCCCAAAAAATATATTTGGCTGTTCATCTGCCTCTGACTTAACTCCCAGAGTGCTCATGCCAGTTCATACATAGGCCAGTTGCGCAAGGTAAAGCACTAATTGAGTGAGGTCATTGCTGCCTAAGGTTATCAGTTGATTTGAAAGAATGGCTGGCTTTTTTTAAAAAAAAAACCAGACAAAATTATCAGTTAAAGCTTCCATCTCCTCAGAGGATAAGAATATGAGCATTTTGGCTCATCCGATGGAGGGCAAGGGTAAGAAATATCTGCCGGTTGAATTGCTGGGGCTTAACAGCCCGCCAAGGGCCAATGCAATGTTTAGACTCCAGTATATCCATGTCAGATTCAATTCAGATAATCACAGGTCACTTTAACCCCTATAATTTATCTCCTACAAAGCTGCGCATGCACGAGACCTGACTCAAGAAGTTAAATGGAGGAAGAAAGGAGGAGGGGGACAGAGGTTCCTGGATTGCTTCATAATTGCATCGCCTTGTTTGACTTCTGAAAGGAGCGTTTACAAAAGAGCGCTCAAAGGGGAAGCCCCAAGGTAGCCTAACCCCATGTGGTGGAGGTGTCAGGCAGTCAGAAGGCCAGGGCAGAGAGGTTAGAAGAGATAATGGAATCTAACACACACAAAAGAGGGAGAGGGGCAAACACCACATAGATGCTGCATGACTCACTAAAGGGAGAGGAAAAGAGCCGGGTTTATCTCCCCCCCCCCTTTTTTTAGTGTGTGGGGAGTATTGTGCCACAGCATTGAAATTCTAGATTTCCTCCTTCCCCTCCGAACGGGACTCTAATTTATTAATGATCTCCTCTTATAATATGGAAAGATATTAAGCAGGTGATCAATGATTCATATAAAGAAAATAAAAAAAGAAGAAACAAAGAGATCAGCCCTGCGCAACCGAAATGCACAGAATATTGAAAGTTGTCATTGTGAAAGTTACTTGGCTTGCCAGTGGGCTGAAGTGACAAGTGAATTATTGATGCGATATATATGAATGTAGCTCTGAAACGCTCTCTTTCTGTCCCCCTAGAATCACTCTGGGTATATCCCTCCTTTCCTATCTGACTCTCCCAGGCAACCATGTTCTGGGCTCTGTTGTGGTTAGATGGAACATTATTGTTCTGTTGGTTCATCAGCCTGGCTCCTAACTCCGAGGACAGGCTTGCTGAGGCCTAAAGCACCTATAAATCAGAGCATTATAACTGATGAAGAGCTTGACAGAAGTAAATCTTGCAGCCCATCCATGAGGGTAGCCTGGTTTTTTGTTGGGGGTGGGTGGGCCTTTTTGGGGAGGAGAACCTCAGTTAGCTATGTATTTTTATTGATTTAGTGGGGTCAGCTGCCCCCCTGCCCCCCCTTGGCTATGCCCATGAGTCCATCTTGTTGACTTGGATGCATTATCCTCTACTCAAGTTTCTTCAGGGCAGTTTTGAATACCTGCGACCAAAAAGCCTCACAGGGAATGTGTGTCGCTGGTACCGTAATGCTTTCTTTTGATATCGCTGCAGACAGCAATTTCCCATCATCTAAATCAGAAACCAGGATGACTTCTGTACATCCGGACTGGCCCTGGAAAACAGGGGCACTTATTTGAATGTCTTGCCATTCTTCCTCCATTTGTGTTCAGATGAATGTCTGAACAGGACGTACAACAGGGACTTTTTAGCTTAGAGAAAAGATGAGTAGGGAGGCAACATGACAGAAGTCTATAAAATCATCCATGGCATGGAGAAAATGGATAAAGAAAAGTTTTTTCCCTCCCTCTCTCATAACACTAGAACTACAGTGGTACTGTACCTCCGGTTGCAGACGGGATCCATTCTGGAGGTCTGGTTGGATCCCGAGGTTTCTGCAACCTGAGGACTGCTTCTGCGCATAGGTGTGCGGCGAAACCTGGTCAAATACTTCCAGGTTTGCCACTTTCGCATCCTGAAGTTTACGTAACCAGAGGGTTACGTAACCGGAGGTCCCACTGTAGTTGACATTCAATGAAGCAAAATGCTGGAATATTTGGGACATTACAGATCCATATTAAGGTCCGATATTTGTAATAAGCACCTATATTTTGAGGCCACTGGCCTGCCTTATAGGATCCTTGTAAAGACAACTAACATTTGGCAATGCATGCAAAATATTGTTCACAATAATAGTGCCAGGCTGGCACAATTTATGGAGGAACCACCATATGTTAAAAGAACATAGGTCTGCCACCATAAATTGTGCATGGAGTTTCCCTATCATTTCCGTGCTCTTAACCTGTAGCTTTGTGCCATTATGATACGTGTCTTTTCCTTCTGCTGGCATTGGCCTATGGTGAAGTGGAAAATGGCAGTTCTTTGTGACGTGTGAAAGTTTAGCATTAGGTAGAGACTCATTGTGTTTTTCCTCTCTGCAGACCAAAGGCAAACTCTTAAACTAAAGGAAAGCTCAAATCAACAGTCCCTTTTCTATGATATTGTATCCTCCCCGATCACAAGCGCACATTATTTCTTTCAGTAACAGAGTTTTCTTCTCAGCTTAGTTCCAGTTGTCGGAAAATTCAAATCCTTTAGAGTGTCACAAAAGGAACAATCATATCTTCACCTCCACACCCTGCCTGACTAATACTTGATTGACAGAAAAAGAAGAATGTGGCATTTCTTTCGATTTCCAGGTT
The DNA here is from genome assembly GCF_965207765.1 of Zootoca vivipara. Lineage (NCBI taxonomy): Eukaryota > Metazoa > Chordata > Lepidosauria > Squamata > Lacertidae > Zootoca > Zootoca vivipara. The sequence goes on along the minus strand of NC_142587.1, from coordinate 23,821,115 downwards.
CCAGGTATTGAATGCATTTTCTCAAAGATCCTCACCCCCTCCACCCACCACATGGCTATGCAAGTTTACGCGCCATGGATAATCCCTTTGCCTGATATATCTGTCTTCTTGGCAATAAGTTTGCCTTTGCCACCTCTCCCAAACCATAAAAACTGCAACCATCCGTTTGCATCGGGTTAATTCATTTCGGTGTTCACAAGTGTTCACACTTGCTTTGAAATGGACACTTCAAGTTTGGGTGGTGACATTGACAGAACAGCCAAAAACAAAATCTCGAATCCTGTACAACTTTACTTAAAACTGTCCAGTTTGCAATACAGAATGATCTAGAATTTAATGCACATTCACATCATGGGGTGGTAATCATCTATGTTTTACTTAGAGTAGAACCCCTGAAATGGAAAAAAAATAATATGATGAAGTTAGGTCTACTAATGTCTGTGAGTAAAAACTTATTTGAAAAGCACCCCATGCTTTTAAATCACTCTTATACCACTTTAGCAGTCATGGCTTTCTGCAAAGAATCCTGGGAACTGTAGTTTGTTGAGGTTCCCCAAACAACTCTCAGCGCCCTTAACAAAGTACAGATCCCAGGATTCTTTGGGGGAAGCACTGACGTTAAAGTGGTATAAGACAGTTTTAAGTATGCGGTTGTCCTTGCTCATCCACAAACTCTTTGAAAAGCTATTGGTGAAGTCACTCCATCTCGCCCCCTCATTCCCTGTCTGTACAGTGCTGATTAAAAGTCAGCATTTTGGGGAGAGTGTGGGGGGTGGGCATGATCTGAAAACTATCTGTCAGAAAATCAAAGTCTATAAAACAAAAGAAGAAAATATCAGGAACCACCCCAGACAGAATGGAAAAAGCAATTTCAGAGAGGAAAAAGGTCACTAATATGAGAGAGCAAAGCAAATATGGCATAAGAAGCTGTAAAGAACATTTGTTTGTTACCCTTTGCATTTTTTTTTGTCTTTGCAAAAGACCAAAAATATCAGGGTAATAAGTTACTCAAAAGAGTACATTTAATATTTGGCAACTCTACCTTTCTCTTTCAGTCTTCGACAAGAAATATCTTGTTTCATGTGTGTCTTGACATTTTTGTCCGATTTTCTTTATTCCATTGGCCCGTTTCTGGAATTGCCAAACGTGCTGCTTAATATCTGGCACATAGTTGACTTTGAAACATAATTTGTTCTTTTGTAACACTTCCTTCTTGTCTAGCACCTATGCACACGATTACCTGGTGATTGCCTCTCATATTGTCTTGTTTCTCTTGTGCTTTATCTTCTCTATGGTCCTTTTTTGCCTCTTCTATCATCTCCTTCTCCCTGAACAGCAACCAGCCGTGTGTGTCATTTATCTGTATTTTAAAATGTGGTGGTAAGATTGAGCTTATTCCTCAGTACTTTTGCAGAAAGAATCAGCTCCGTGTCAAACAGCAATTTGCATTAATGGGTGCCAATTAAATCACACACGCAACCCTTTAGAGGTTCAAATATTCCAAATCTAGTGATTCATGGAGATGCACTTACGGAATACGTGTGACTTTTATAATGCCATCATTACTTGCCCCCTAAATATTCCAAAAATAAACAAATCTGAATTTATGCCAATAACTTGAGACATAGACAGAGCAACCCTGCCAATTGATTGCAGCAAGGTAGGGAACACGCAACACAGGTAATACAGTCATACCTTGGTTTTCAAACAGCTTAGTTCTTGAACGTTTGGGCTCCCGAACGCCTCTAACCCGGAAGTGAGTGTTCTGCTTTGTGAACTATTTTTGGAAGCTGAACGTCTGATGGGGCTTCCACGGCTTTTGATTGGCTGCAGGAGCTTTTGTGGTGTAGTTTTCCCAGCCCGCATTACTTACAGTCTCTCTCGAAATTGTGATGACATGTGGTCATCGCTGGGGAAAGTTAAGGCTGGGAATCTGACTTGTCCAAGGTTATCTGGTGCATAACTCAGCACTGCTTGCATCAGACTTATGAGTTTTCTCTCTGTGGAGATAGGAAAGTTGGTTTGGCTCTCTTGCAATGCCCCGCGGGTAGCAGGGCCTGCAAAATCAAATTTCTGTATGGCCGTTTCTTTCTTGCTGTCAGTTCTAACTAAGAGTGGGGAAGCACTTTATTTTCCTTCTCTCCCTTGTACAAAGCCCAAGAGGTAGCAGGGTAACCCTAGAGCTATAAATTTATCTGTTCAGCACCTATAAAAATCCTATTAAAATACAGAGTGGAAAAGTAACAGATGCCCAGAGGAAAGCAAGGGTTATTGTAACAGCCTGTATTGTATTTTAAAAAGCAGACATTTCTTTAAACTCTGTTCCACTCATGTTAAACAATGAGATGCTGCTGAGTGTGATAGGATTTTTTGTGAAACAGGACTCGGGATCAGCTGTGGACAGGATTTGTCTTTACATTTTTGCTAAGAGTAATTAATTTCACTTTGTCTGTATTAGCCGGGGAAAGTTCTTTCCATGAGGCATTTGAGGAATGAACGTGTTCTGTGATGCTTCTTCTAATTAATTAAAGCAGTTTCCCATTGGGGTTCATTCATTTCTTTTCATATCCGACATTTTATTCCATTAGCATTTATTTGGAGTGTTGCAGATGGATTAATTGTCATGGGGAATATAACCACGCGCAGATTCACATAAGCATATAGGAGCATTGTAGCTGTTAGCCGAGAAATACGGTGATGGTTCCTTCCAAACAACCTGTTTATTGAGCATTCATCCTGATTTGTTTGCACAAAAATTGCGGGGTGGTTAGATTATGTTGGCAATTTACTGAGCATTTATTCTGATTAGTTCGTAGGGTGTTTATACAAGCAAGCAATGCATCAAGTAAGAATTATAGTATCCAAAACTTCCCAGTGCTTTTCTTGCAAAAAGTCCAATATGGAGGGGGGGGGGTTGTTGAGCAAGAGCACCCAATCAACTTTTGCACAATCAACTTTTGCACATCCTGAATTTGCCAGAATGTGATGGAATCCCACCTGAAATTTTCCACGTTTAATGTATAATGTGGAACTGTGCACATACCCAAAGCCATGCCTTGCATAGCTGCCAAGTTTTCCCTTTTCTCACGAGGAAGCCTATTCAGCATAAGGGGAAATCCCTTAAAAAAGGGATAACTTGGCAGCTATGATGCCTTGCAGGTACTGATCTCTGAAGGTGTGTGTGTGTGTAAAGATTTTGTTGGGTTGCAAAAGTACATACATTGTCTCTCTTTTCAGATCCAAAAATTCTTTCTACAGATCAGTCATATCTGTGAGACTTTGATGTTTTATACAGTACAGTGGTACCTCGGTTTATGAATTTACCGTAATCTGTTCCGGAATCTGTTCTTAAACCAAAGCATTCTTAAACCAAGGCATTTAATGTATTAATCCGTTCCAGACAATGAAAAACAACCCCTAAAACAGCAATTTAACATGAATTCTACTATCTAATGAGACCATTGATCCATAAGATGAAGACAATGTACTGTGCTATAAAATAAATAAGACATTACTGTAGATGATAAAAATAAAAATTAATTTTTTTCTTATGTGCACTGATGATAGTCATTGTTTGGATGGGGGGCTTTTATCCATTTCTGCAGTCACACAATCAACCAGTAGCTGAACTGGGTTCCACACAGTCACAAAAACAAGTCACAAAACGAAGTAACAAGGCACAGTCAAAAAAATGAAAAAGCCACACAAACAAAAACACAAAAAAAATCAAAAACAAAAGCTCCAAATATCACCTCTGTGTTGTGTGAGTGCTCGGGACTGAACAGCCGACAGACTCAACAGGAAGCCTCTGATTAGCAGTGGGGGACTCAGTTTACAAATGGACTACACCCACAAACCAAAACACCTACAGTACTTCTGGGTTTGCAGCGTTCTATTTCCAAGTTGTTCATAAACTAAACTGCTCTTAAACCAAGGTAGCACTGTATAAAGTTTGGGGAGCAAAAGAGCTGGGGGGGGTGGAGAGAAAGAGGGTTGTAAACTTTCATTCTTTTCCATAGTGTATGTGAGGTTTTTGTGTCAGCATCTTGTGGGTAGGTTTTCTTCTTATTCATTTATTAGTTTCCACGGGCATTGAGGCATGGTTGGTTGCCTTGAGTTGACTGCAATGAGGTCTGTTTGTGTGAAGGGCAGCGGTTGCTGGGACAAGTTAGCCATGGAGATTCTTGTGCTGTTGGTGGGTTCTTCTTGTTGTCTTGTGGGGCTGTGTGTGTAATAAAGGGGAGCCACACTGGAGATGAAGGTGTCCTCTTATTTGTCCCCGTGTTAGTTTCAGTTTGTTGGTTAGCTTTTCTAGTTGTCTCTATCAGCACAGTTTCTCCCCCCCCCCCTTCTCCGTGGGCTTAGCAATATACTCAGTTCTGGCCCCTCTCAGCTGGGCGCCATAACCATTACAGTGACACCTTGGTTCTCAAACTTAATCCATTCCGGGAGTCTGTTCGACTCCCGAAACCGTTCGGAAACCAAGGCGTGGCTTCCGACTGGCTGCAGGAGCTTCAGAAAAACGTTCCCAAACCGGAACACTTACTTCCGGGTTTGCGGTGTTTGGGAGCCGATTTGTTCAGGAGCCAAGCCGTTTGAGTACCAAGGTACCACTGTATAAGAGAACAAGGGAGGCGTTCATGGTGAGTTCCGGCACCTCTTTTTCTAGAAAAATACCACTATGTAGCAGGAGCCTATCTCTCCTGCATCCCCCCCCCACCAGTGTAAATAAAGTTTGGCATTGATCTGCCCATACTTTTAAAATACAGTGTCATTTTTGAGTTGTTTCTCCACACCCCCGCAAACTGTATTTGTATTTTTCCTCTTTATTAGCTTTCCTGAACCTTTGAAGAGAGACAGAATGTGAATGTTTTAAACAATAAGAAGTTGCTTGTTCCCTCTGCCCCGCTAACTTTTAGCCACCCTGTCTGCTGCTTCACATTCAGGTCCTCTGAAAAGTCAATGGTGTTTTCACCATTGTTGCTTTTGCAATTTTGTATTGGCTTGTTTCTTTCAAAGTTGCTCTGTATGAATAAAATGAAGGCTTGAATTGTCAGAGGCAACGTCTTCCTCTTTCCTCTAGGCAAAATTATGTAGAATTGGAGCAGGCTGTGGTAGAATTAAGGTATCGAAGGAACCTCATGTGAAAATACACCCTTGTGGTGAATTACCTGTCTAGGAAAGCTTCTCTTCATGTGAGGCGAATGATTCCCTCACATGTTTTCTCTCTCTTTTTTGTTGAAACTGCAGGATTTCCTGAGGAAAAGCAGTTGACTAAGATTTTAACCTCTCATCCCCATTTCTTGTTTTCTTTGGCTACTTGTACAGCAGAATTCTTTTTTAAAAAATAATAATAATTAGAGCCAATTATGTGACTGACTGTGTGCATCTGACAGGCCATCAAATTGTAATTGCTACAGAAATCTTCTGATAAAAAAATGTACCGTAACTTAGAGCTACTCATCAGGCCCTCTATTTGTGAACAATACATGATAAAATATAATTGGAGGGCAAAGTACAAATAAGCACAACGCAGAATATGAATGTATGCAACAGGATTTAAAATGTATGAACAAATCTCCACTCTGCAGATTTCACTGTAGGTTGAGTTTTTAGGCTGCATATTCATGATCGCTACTAACAATCCTTTTAAACAGAACAAAGGGCTCACTCACTTAATACTCTGATTTATTATAGCATTCCATCATTATCCGATGAGCAGAAAAAGGGCTTCCATTTTGTATTCCATGGACACTCAGATCCAATTTGCAGCTCATTGGAATACACTTTAAATCAGACTATCTAGTTCCTTCCAGCCTATGACAAGTCAGTTGTTGTTGTTGTTGTTGCAGTATTTATATTCCCTCTTTCCTCTCACAAAGCACAGGGCAGCATACAGCATAATAAAATGCAATGCAGCAACAATAATGGAAAGCCATAAATCATAACTACCAAACTCAAAGCAACACAGCAGACTATAAATAATAACAAAGTATCAACAGTAAGTTATTCCATTGTCTCCCCCAAGCCTTGTTGAATAGGCACGTCTATAACTGTCACCTAAAACTTAACAGTGTGAGAGTTAGCCATGTTTTCCCAGGGAGGGAATTCTACAGATGAGGCGCCACCACTGAGAAGGCCCTGACTCCTGTTACCTCCTCCTGGGCCATATGTTTATGACAAATGCAGCCAATCATAATACTGTGCTATATAGTTGTATGAAGGAAAAGACAGCTTCCTATGGCTGGCAGTGAGGTGTCACAGCCATTACACTCTTGAAACTGAGTTGCGATCAAAGTTATAGCCAAGGGTCAAGTCCAGCAGCTGCTCTCCACCATAGAATGGCCATGAGAATCATTCCATGGTAGAAAAATGTGCCTTTAGGGCACAGACACTGACTGGTTATACTGCCCAGAAGGTTATTGAGTTCATTTCTCATGAAGCTGGAATTATTATTATTATTATTATTATTATTATTATTATTATTATTATTATTTGAATTTATATACCACCCTATACCTGCAGGTCTCAAATAAAATCAAAATATAAAACCACAAAATGCATAATCAAAATAAAAACAGCAACAATCCAATACTCCCCCCCCCAAAAAAAAACACCCCACATTTTTAAAGGGCATAGGATGTCAATCAAATCAACCAAAGACCTGCTTTAAAAGGAAGGTTTTTGCCTGGCAGCAAAAGGTGTATAATGAAGGCACCCTGGGGAAAGCATTCTACAGATGGGGAGCCACTACAGAAAAGGCCCATTCTCATGCTGCCATGGTCCAGACCTCTTGAGGAGGGCGCATACCAAGAAGGGCCTCAGAAGATGATCTCAGGGTCCAGGTAGGTTCATATGGAAAGAGGCGGTCCTTGAGGTATTGTGGTCCTGAGCCATTTAAGGCTTTATAGGTCAATGCCTGGACAGAAACTAACTGGTAGCCAGTGCCGTCAGGCCAGGATCGGTGTAATATGCTCAAACTGTCTTGCTCTGGTAAGCAACTTGGCCACTAAATTCTTCACTAGCTGAAGTTTCCAAACCATCTTCAGAGGCAGCCCTATGTATAACACATTGCAAGGTTAGTAATCTAACTTTGAGGTTACCAGAGCATAGACAACAATAGTTAGGCTTTCCTGGTCCAGATCAGGGTGCAGCTGGGCCACCAGCCAAAGCTGACGGAAGGCACTCCAGGCCACTGAGGCCACATCGGCCTCGAGCAACAGCAAAGGATCCAGGAGCTAGATGTTATAAGAGACAAGTGGCTTGCTGCTGAAAACCACAGCTCCATGTCTCATCGTCTGGTAATGTCTAGTCAGTCAAGACACGTGACAAGATATGCTTCAGGTTTTCCCCAGGGGCCAAAGAAACTCAGATGATGGTGGTGTCACATCCTGTTTCGAGATTACTAAAAGACGTGGAGAAAAGCAGGTGGAGAAATCAGCTGCTCCATGACTTTTGCAACGTGTAGTGCCAGGCTTAGAGCCTGTCTCAACCTATGTCTAGTGGGTTTTGAGTATACTCTGAGACTGGAGAGGCAAAGGGGGTGGCTATAATAATGTGGGGTGTGTGGTTGGGTGCCCATGTGCTCAGAGGAGATTCCTCAAGTGTCTGTAGGATCCCTGCTCAAATTAGGCTTGAAAGAACTATTCTCTTGTAGCCGACAGAATAGCTAGCAGTGTGTGCTTCACTGCAGTGTGTCATACCCTCCAACACGAGGCTCGGGAAAACTGGGGTGCCATTTTCTGGGGCTGCACTCCTGTGTGAGCCACGTGACCCGCGCAAGGTTGTGGCCAAGATCAGGTACAGCACTTAAAAATGCACATTTTGGGGGGGGCAAAGATTGTGTCCCAAAATTGCATGAGCGCATGGCGGCTATTTCTTGTGAGGAAAAACTGTCCTGTTTTCTCAGGACAGTTGCAGGTTATGGTGTGTGTGTGTGTGTGTGTGTGTGTGTGGTCTCCACGGCAGTTTTTCTGGTTTTCACATGTCCCTGTGGGTTCCAAAGGTTGGTGACTTCTGTAATAATGGTTACACCACATATTAAGAGCACGTGGCTTATTCGTGTTTCATAAGTTCAATGGGAAAGGGTTTCTAGGTAACTTACAGTGCAATCCTGTACGTGTTTCTTCAGAGGTAAACCCTGTTGAGTTCAACTGAATTTATTCCCAGTTAAACATGTATAGAGCAGCAGCCTTAGAAATTGGAAGTTTTGCCTGTCGTCCTCTATCAATGTTTTTCGCAGCACAATCGAATTAGAAGAGTACTGTGGGGATCAGCCAAGAGAAACAAACTGAAATGTAAACATGAAAGCGTTTAGACATAAGGATACTTTCCGGCTTTTCAGCTGATAAAATAATTAATCCTGGAGAGCAGATTGAAACTGGTCTAAGAACATAAACAAAACCCCTCCACCCAAGTTCGAATGGAAACCCAGAGCTTTAACAGGACTTGCCTAATTTTATTTATTTATTTATTTTAAAAATGGAATTCACCACCATAGCATTTCGATTGCTAAGTGTTGCCTACAGAGGAATTGTGACATCTCTTGATCTTTATTACTAAACACAACCAAGCATCTTCATTAGGAGGTTTTTTAAATGCTTGATGCATTTGCCAGGCTCCAAGAACATTACAACCAGGTCTGTCTACTCAAGGGAGATCCAATAGATCTCAGAACCAGAAGTTGTCCCAGAACCAAAAATAGTAGATTTGGCAAATTCGTGAAGGGCTATCAATGGCTACTAACCATGATTGCGCTGCTCTACCTCCACAGCTGAAGGCAGTAATGCTCCCAAATACCAGTTGCTGGAAACTATGGGAGGAGAGGGGCTCATGTTTGAGGGGCTACTGTGAGAACAGGATGCTGGACTAGATGGGCCATTGACTTGATCCAGTAAGCTATTCTTATATTCACACACCAGAAGTGGTGTTCCCACCTCTCAAGCCTCAAACACAGGCAGATGGAGACTTAGCTCTTCAATCATGTTGCAATCCATAGTGTCACCTTGGGCAGGTAGAGGACACATGGTGCTTACATATTGGGGGGCTGACCTGTATACATCTGTTCAGAAGAATCTTCTGGCCTGCTTAGTTTTTTGCAATGTGACATGCTTTATTTTGAATTGGCCTTTGTCCTTGCCTACTGATTCATCCTCGGCATTGTGACGTGACATACATCTTCATCCATAGATTTGTCGCTGAGAGTATCATCCAGGGCCATATTGAGGTGTGGTTTTTGTTTGTTTGTTTACCAACTGGATAATATTCTAAAATGTCTTTTAATTCACACACACAGTACATGCAACTACAACACACCTGTGCATCAAACTCCACACTTGTTGTTTTATCAGCCCTAAAGCTGGTTTATGCATTCCACAGTTATAATAATAGAATATCCATCTCATGGTCACCTCTGCTTTTGAATAAGGATGGGAAATGTTTAGAAGCCTTTATGGAGTTAGATTTTCATCCTCTTCCCTGACAACAGGTTGGAATCTTATGCCCCGCCCTGGGGTCAAGTAGGGGAACATGTTCCCCTGGGGACATATGGTCAGGGCCACCCACCTCTCAATTACCTGACATTGCAACAAGATACTCCCATCATCCCTAGCAAGAAGGACCAGTGGCCAGGGAGTGATGGGAATTGTAGTCCCAAAACAGCTGGAGACCCAAGTTTGTCAACACCTGGTCCTTTCAATTGGCCATTTTAATAACCATTTTCACTTTTTTTGTAGTTCTGTTCAAAAGCATTTGCAAATTAAGTTACTAGAGAGGTAACAGGTCCCAAAACGGGACAGGTTCACAGGGGCCACACTTTAGTTATGATCCCATACTTCTGTGTACAGTATGTAGATGAAAGCCCTTCTTCACACTGGGCATAGTTAAACTAACCTAGATGGCTTTAAAAGAGGATTAGCCCAATTCACGGAGGAGAGGGCTATTGGTAGCTGGTAGCTATGATGGATTTCTCTGCCTCCACAGTTTGAGGCAGAAATGCTTCCAAACACCAGTTTCTGGAAAGCACAGGAACAATTGTGCTCAAATCCTACTTGCAGATTTCCCATAGGCATCCGTTCAGCCACTGTGAGAACAGGATGCTGGACTAGATGGGCACTGGCATGAGTCAGCAGGTGCTTCTTACGTCCTTATATAGCCCACACAAGAGGGGGAATCCTACATCAGATGGGAGCCTCTCCTGTCTGGAGAATGAATTGCAGGATTTACTGGATAATACTAGGGATGTGGGTGGCACTGTGGTCTAGACCACTGAACCTCTTGGGCTTGCTGATCAGAAGGTCGGCAGTTCAAATCCCTGTGATGGAGTGAGCTCCCGTTGCTCTGTCCCAGCTCCTGCCAACCTAACAGTTCGAAAGCACACCAGTGCATCTTTCCGCAGGGCCTGCAAGACAGAGCTGTTCCGCCTGGCCTTTGGGCTGGACTCAGTCTGACCCCTATGTTTTCCTCCCTTATGGTTTTGATTTGGGCTACTGTACTTTAAAAATGAGGCTGCATTTTAAAATTTAAAATTTAAACTGTATTTTAACCTGTATTTTAATTAATTGTTTTTCTTTCTTTTATGTCTTATTGTAATTTTACTGGTGTCAGCTGCCCTGAGCCTGGTTTTGACTGGGGAGGGCATGGTATAAATAAAAATTTGTTGTTGTTGTTATTATTATTATTATTATTATTATTATTATTATTATTATTATTATAAATAGGTACCGCTGTGGCAGGAAGGTAAACGGTGTTTCCTTGTGGTCCGTGTTCCATTGCTCCAGAAGCGGTTTGGTCATGCTGGCCACATGACCCAGAAAGCTGTCTGTGGACAAACACCAGCTCCCTCGGCCTGAAAGTGAGATGAGTGCCGCAACCCCATAGTCGCTTTTGACTGGACTTAACCATCCAGGGGTCCTTTACCTTTACCTTTACTAGATAATGTGAAGTGTTAACACATCCAAGAGATGTAGATGAAAAGGTCCAGGTGATAATCAGTGCAGTGATTTCCCGCATCTTCCAGTCAGGCACATTGTTGGTTAACAGGATTTGCCCAATCCTTATCTAGCGTGGTGGCTGCAAAATTATGAGAGACCCATGCTATATCTTTTAGCAGTTATTAGCCTATATAAAAAGGTTGTGTGAGATATGCATTTACACAGCAGCAACCTATTCCCTGCCCTGTTGGCTATACCTTTGTATACTTGAATAACCTAATTTGTGGTATAGTTGGTGAAATGAATTTATGGTAACTATTTAATTCTTTACAGTTCAGAAAATAACTCATGAGGAGACACAGGACCAAAATTAAATTCTTTCCAAGTGTTACTAAAGAAGAGGATGTATTCGCCGGTGCAAACGAGAGAGAAAATAATTGCAGGGATACACCCTCCTCGCCCCTTTGAAACAGCACAGAGCAAAAAAAGGGGGGGCTGAAACCTGGAGAGGATTCAGACACAGATTCATATCAGCCTTTTAAACTTAAGCCAATAAATCGTATCTTCAATGTTATAGACTATCAATATACGTACGTACCAATGCATCAAGAATAGATTACTGAAGAAGCCCCAAACTACCAAGGGCGTGTGCCATCTGCAAGCCCCAGAAGGCGTGCCCCCAACGTGGGCGTATAGGGGTCTTGTGATTATTTGGACTGCCAGGGCGAAACAGGTGCAGAATGCTGGCACCCTGTCTACAACTTCATCAGCATCCCTCAGTCATTGTGAACAACGTCAAACTTACCTCTTGTTGGAATTCTCACGAACTTACCTAAAAATACAAAGAAAACAAAAAAACTGAGCTTGGGAAAAACTAGTGAAACCAGACGTTATAAGTTCATCTTAGTTTGGGTAGTTCATAAGTTTCTGTGGCATTGTGTTAGGTTTTGTCTTTTTCTCATAAGAATGATAAACAATGTATATCATGTTGGTAATAATTGTGTGGATATTTTTCGCCAACGTGTTGCATGAGTCGTACTACTATTTTTGCCAGCAGCAAAGGCTGCATTTTTCTAGTAATTTTAATCCGCAGCAGGGAACCTGTGACGCACCCAAGATGGCACTGAAGATTTCAAAGTTGGTGTTGGGGGGAGGGGGACAGAACTATATATTAATTTATTAAATTTCTATACTGCCTTTCATGAGAGGGTCACAGCCTGGTTTACAATAAAAATATATAACGTAGTAACAAACAACAACAACAACAACAACAACAACAACAACAACACACACACACACACACACACACCACCCAGTTTAACAGGCCATAGATTGTTCAATTAGCCAAAGGCCTGGGAGAAGAGGAACTTTTTTGGCTGGTGCCTAAAGATATTTAATGAAGGCACCAGACCAGCCTCCCTGGGGAGAGCATTCCAGAAGTGGCGAGTCACCGCAGAATAGGCCCCTTCTCATGTTGCCACCCTCTGGACCTCTCATAGAGGAGGCACACCAAGAAAGCACTTAAGAGGATGATCTCAGGGTCCGGGTCTGTTCATATGGGGAATTCACTTGTTACCACGTTTCTAGAGAAATGGTGTGTTTGGTGTTGTTAATTTCTAATTGCATTTAGGCCAAACTATTGATTTAGTATAATCAAGTCCAATGGAGCTTGGTGGAGAAAAACACAAATAAGGATACATATATTCTGGTTGGGGTGTAGAATACATTTGAGGAAGGGGTGAAGGAATCTTGTAAATCAGAAAACACTTCCTATTTGTGGAGTTCAGATTTCCTTCCTACTCTTTTATTTCACAATTGATTATGTAGGAAAGTTGATCCTTATTGAACTATTCATATTCAGAACCCCATTTTTCCAAGAAATAAACGATAAGAGGTATATTCAACACATCCTTGTTGACCCCACTACCACACGGGCAGCTTCATTCACAAGCAGTTATAATGTAGAATTAAACCTCATTCACTTCAATACCAATATTTATTTACTATGGTTTTAATTGCCAGCCAGAATTATTTTTCCAAGCCATATGGAGCGAGTGTCCCATTAGACATGCCTCATCTCGTCTTTTTTACACAATAGGTCAAAAACATTTAATAACTCTGCTTTAAAAGATTACTTTCCATTTTGTATCCTGAAGAAAGTATGACATCAGATTTCATGGTTCTATCCTATTCTACTACGTGTTCTCTGGTTGCCTTAGAAACATAGTTGCTATGGATTACACAGTGGGAGTTGTAAGGGTCAGCAAAGATCAGAGACCTGTCATTCTTCATTCAAAGGCAATTGTCCCTGAAAAATGTAACTTACTTCAATATTTAAGAGCCAGGCACTGATATTAAGCCAAAATGAAACTTCTGTTAAAAACCCATAATTAACCTTGTCTTCAACTCTAGGTCACACATTAATAGCAATTTCATAAAGTGGACATTCCTCTGTCTTTCATTCTGGAAGCCCCAGATAGGCTTTAAATAACATGTCTCTTGGAAAAATACATGGGTAATCGTTGCAATTTATTTTATGTCATTATCTAAGCCCTCGAGACCTCACATTCCCAGCTCCTCTCCCTGAGGTAATTGCATACATCTTGGGAATGTGTGAAATGGTGTTAATATGCAGTGCAACGGGCCTTTTCAAAGGACTCGCAGCCCACAATGGTGCTCTGTGCTGATGGATTTTCGCAAGACTTTTGTTTTTGCTTGAGCACCAACTGCTGAAGAGGCAACTTTTTCACAAGGGCTGCAACAGATGATGGGTTCTAGGATGTTTAATGTTCTCTTGGTTTCATATTGGCCACAAGTGAAGTGACCTTATTTTTAAAATATGTCATTTGTAGAATGCAAATATAATCCATGTGCCAATGATTGCTTTCCACTATGATATCCAGGGTCTTTGCTATATTTTTATTGTAAGCTTTGAGGCACAAGAAGGAGGCAGAAACAAGTTTCATTGGTGTTTTTTTTTTTATCCAAGTCTTTTTCTATACTGTTTTTGCACCTTGTGTTGGGCTATGCAGAGTGAATGTACATAATGCTCTAGCACGCAAGGAAATTAAATAACAAAGAACTTTCCTGAGTTTAATTACATTGTACTACATACATTGCCAGTAAAAATCAATCTAGCTAAGCTAAACCAAGTCTTTGTCTTTATTGCTACAGTATTTCATTTTTAAACCAAATGTTACTGAAAGGTTCAGATCAAGTCAACTAAAACTGCTGAATGCAATTCTTTTTGTCTGGAATAACATTTATCTTTGTTCTTTGCTAGGAAGCCTAAAAAAACAATACACTATCTTTGTCTTAAATCGTAGCGGCACACAATAACTGACAGTAAGATTGCCAAATCTGGGAAAGTAAAAATACTTTTTAGAGCTCTATAAAGAATGAGCATCTATTCACAAAGTTAAGTGGTGCTAATGTAAATCTTTTATGTTCAATGGAGCTACAACTATGTTCTGGAATAAGAAATGTCCATTGTATCTTAAGGAGATTTGAGCATCTGGAATAAGGGCTGTTTTTTTGCGTTGTTTTTTTAAAATAGTCTGCTTTTTACTATACATTTGCATAAACTTTGCCTCTTACCATAAACTGAGGAAAGGAGTAAGCTGTAACTTGCAAGCATTTTAAAGAGAAAAGCCATACATTTCGTAAAGTATGCCCCATGCCCTTCATATTCAGCATGTTGAGGCCAGGCAAATGGGTCTCACATCTCAGAGTCGCCACCTTCAATTCCATCCATTGACTGTCACTCCTACTACATTCTTCTTGCTTCATAGCCAGTTGGCACTCGTCGCTTCCAAGCAATGTGGAGCATCCTCTGAGGAGACCAGCAAGTGAAATATATGGCTTATATAGAAGATCACATCTCTCCTTCACTGTGAATATCTGCATAAGTCAATACCTTTCAATAAGAGCAATGCACGGTGTATTGTCATCTGATTCTACCAGTGGGGAAGGAGTACCACATCTTCTACAGTAGTCCTAATGGTCTAGAATGACCTTCATGAGAAGATAAAGCCCCATGAAGCCATTCCATCACACCAATTTATTCAATTTATTTATACGGTATATTTAAAAGCAGGCATAGGCAAACTCGGCCCTCCAGGTGTTTTTTGGCCTACAACTCCCATGATCCCTAGCTAGAAGGACCAGTGGTCAGGGATGATGGGAATTATAGTCCCAAAAGATCTGGAGGGACGAGTTTGCCTATGCCTGTTTAAAAGCATTTATACATTTTACAAAAGCTACAAGTGGTATACAAAAACACAACACCGAAGCAATAAAAACAGATGCAACCTAAGAACTAGCAAAACAGTCTTATGAAAACAGATAAAAAACAGAAATTCAGTAATTCTGGGAAAACCTGGGCAAAATGATCTGTCTTTATAAGACATTTGGGTGATGTTTCACGTGTGACAGAGGGGTGGACATTACAAAGTGCAAGGCAATGGCAGAAAATACCAATTTTTAGTGTCACCACTCCATATTGTTCTGCACGGTGTGGTGCCATGAACAATATTTCCCCAGGTGAACTAAGTGACCTTATGCCAGGTCAGGTGGTCTTTCTGGTAACCCGATTTAGAAACCTCAGCTAGTGCAGAATTCAGTGGCCAAGTTGCTCATTGGAGCAAGATGGTTTGAATATATTGCTCTGATCCTGGTCCAACTGCATTGGCTGCCAATTAGTTTCCTGACCCAATTCAAAGTGCTGGTTTTGACCTATAAAACCTTAAATGGCTCAGGACTGCAATACCTCAAGAACCGCCTCTTTCCATATCAACCTGCCTGGACCCTGAGAACATCTTCTGAGGCCCTTCTTGGCGCGCCTCCTCCACAAGAGGCCAATAGGGTGGCAACACAAGAACGGGGCCTTCTCTGCAATGGCTCCCCGTCTGTGGAATGCTCTCCCCAGGGAAATTTGCCTGTCACCTTCATCATACACCTTTAGGCGCCAGGCAAAAACATTCCCTTTTAACCAGGCCTTTGGTTGATTTGCTTGATATCCTTTGCCTTTTTAGAATGTGCTGTGTCTTTTGAGGGGGAGGAAAATTGGATAGTTGTGATTTTTATTTTGATTATGCGTTTTGTGGTTTTATATTTTGATTTTATTCTGTGAACTGCCCTGAGACATGCGGGTATAGGGTGGTATATAAATTCTAACAACAACAACAACAACAACAACCTGACTCTGAGTTGTCCAGTGCTTTGTGTGTTAGTAACAAGATCTTGAATATGATAATGAGGAGGTGCCAAAATCCACACTGACTCTTCTTTCTTTTTCAGAAAAAGGAAACCTTCACTTGCTACAACAAAAAGGGATATGGTGTCGGGATGGCAGCCCAAGAAGAAAATGGCTGGGTCCCTCCTTCTCCTGATTGGATGGGAGAAGAGCAAAAAGGCCAGTAGACATCATGGACCACAGAAGTTGGTGTGCATGTGTTATTGAATACATCCCATTCCTAGAGAAACAATGACTGAAGAGGGCTGTCCTGTCAGCAGTGAAACAGAAACAGAGAACTGGAGATTGTGGCGGCTTCAACTAGAGACATAATGTCTCTAATACAGTATAATACATAATACAGTATGTGCTAATACACCCTATCATGGATATTGCCACATGACAAGCACATAGGCTTCAGGAATCTTCTGTAGTTGCTCAGCAGCTGCCAATAGCTCAGTCTGGGGTTTCCACTGAACAGCAATATTATATCAGAGAAACAGAGCAACTATTAAGAAGCATTACTTTTCAATTAATCTCCTGATGAGTTCCTCTTCATTATGTCATAGGAGGATAAAGAAGTCTATCTCAGAACAGTGAAGACCGCCTTCTGATAATTTTGCTTTGCAGATGGCCTAAAATAATGAGGGGTAATATTGACTTCATAAAGATCTTAAAGATCCTTAAAAACACAGTCATAATAGATTGGTGTCTCCAATAATGAAATATACTTAATCATATTTATATTGAAGCATTTACTTATATGAAGATGGTTTTTAAAGCAATGCTTTGTGCAATTTCCTCTCCCTCTTACTTTAGTGTTTATCCACCAAAATTTGGAAATGATTAAAATGTGTAAACTCAGAGAATTACCAGCAATCTTTATTACTTCAACAGCAGTTAAGTCACATATTACTTTATATCAAGGTTAGGCACTCTGTGGTCCTCAGTCCTAACATTTATGCAGTCCTCAGTCCAAGTTCAAAAGCCCTTTGCAAGTGACCAGTTTAGACTTCTGGCAAGCGTGATCTGTCCCCCTCCCAGCAATCTCTTGGGCAGGGTGCAAAACCAACCCAAAGTACACCATTTGGCCAATCCTCCGCAGGCCAAATAAACAAGCTTTTTCTAAGAGAGAAATCCTGGCAGAAGTCCTTGGGGATCCTGCCAGCCTCCATTCTGTGGACATGACCAAGCCAGTGTAGATGTCACTGAGCTAGGAGTGCAAACATGTTTGGGAGAGCACTTAATATTGTAGAGAGGATTGGGAGAGCTTAGTATTGAAGTGCTAATGACTGCACTGATTTTTTTTTAAAAAGAAACAGTCTTAGAAGCGGCATAGTTATGGAGGTGGTCCTGAAGAGCAGCTGCACTTTGCATTTTGCCATTGCACCCTTGTTTTTTAGGGTGTGGCTCCTGTCAGCTGGCGAACCAGAGCAGCACACGGAAATGCCGTTTACCTTCCCACCAGAGTGGTACCTATTTATCTACTTGCACTTTGACGTGCTTTTGAACTGCTAGGTTGGCAGGAGCAGGGACCGAGCAACAGGAGCTCACCCTATCACGGGGATTCGAACCGCCGACCTTCTGATTGGCAAGCCCTAGGCTCTATGGTTTAACCCACAGAGCCACCTGCGTCCCCTTTTAAGAGTCCGCAATTGTGCCACTCTAAGTTGCTACTGTGACACTGTGGGTTAAACCACTGAGCGTAGGGCTTGCCGATCAGAAGGTCGGCGGTTCAAATCCCCGTGACGGGGTGAGCTCCCGTTGCTCGGTCCCAGCTCCTGCCAACCTAGCAGTTCAAAAGCACCTCAAAGTGCAAGTAGATAAATAGGTACCGCTACAGCGCGAAGGTAAACGGTGTTTCCGTTTGCTGCTCTGGTTCGCCAGAAGCGGCTTTGTCATGCTGGCCACATGACCCGGAAGCTGTACGCCGGCTCCCTCGGCCGATAATGCTAGAACAACCCCAGAGTCGGTCACAGGGTCCCTTTACCTTTAAGGTGCTACTGGAATGAATTTTTAAATTTTGTTTCCACACACACACACGGATTTGTGTGTATGAAGTGAGGTGAGCAGAAGTGCAGTCTCTCTGCTGTTGTGAATTATTTTGCCAAACAAGCAAGGAGCTGCCCTCTCACAAAAGGAAAGTGCCTGAATCTGCTATTTTTTTTATTTTAAAAAATCACTGTCCTTGAGGGGTGCTATCAATGCAATGCCCTGCATTGCATTCGTATATACCTTCTGAAACCAGCAGGAATCCTTGTGACGGAAGCTTCTCTTTGAGACTAACAAGCACCAGGAAAACTAATATAGGACTTTGCGTACCAAGTGTCAAAAAAGTAGTGCTTCGAAGCACCCTCATGTGTGCCTGTGTTTCAAGCAAGCTGTGCTCTTTCCAATTGCTACCAAAGTCCCCGAATGCCATCTCCCTCCTCTTTTTCAGAGGGTGATGGGGTGGCATTTCCTGAATGACAATAGAGGCCCCTAAAAAGCACATCTTAACAAAGAGATCAAGAGGCTGTAACTACAAGAAAAGGTTGTGTGGTTGGGTTTATTTATTTATTTATTTTAAAGAGGGGGGATAGACTCCCTACTTGTGCATTCACACACACACACACACACACACACACACACACACACACACACACACACACACTTTCCCCCAACATCTCCCAACCAATAGGCTTTAAAACCAGTTAGGCCACAAAACAGGCATGCTATTTATTGCTTTCATAAACAAAGCCTGGGCTCTTGTCCTCTGCCAGCTCACTGCTGAGCGAGATAAGCAGACCTCCTGCTGCTGAATTATGATCTTGCTTTCAGGCATATGCCCCCAGGATCTATGGCAATCCCTCCAACAGCTTGAAAAATTGAAGTGCTTTAAAAGAAGAAGAGCTTGCCGGAGCTGTGACTGACAGGCAATGAACCTTTCCTGTTGCTTAGATTTGAAGAAAGGACTTTCCGTTTGGATTTCAGCTGGTCCCTTTTACTAAATGGTTTTGCAAGCTGCTATTGAGAGACCAGGGATAGCAGTTTATTCATTGCCCAGTTTAATTACAGCAGTACCTCTGGTTACGAACTTAATTCGTTCCAGAGGTCCGTTCTTAACCTGAAACTGTTCTTAACCTGAGGTACCACTTTAGCTAATGGGGCCTCCTGCTGCCGCCACGCGATTTCTGATCTCATCCTGAGGTAAACTTCTTAACCCGAGGTACTACTTCCGTGCTAGTGGGGACTGTAACCCGAAGTGTTTGTAACCCGGGGTACCACTGTACAGGGAGAGTCCTTCCCATTCCTCTCCTTTCCACAAGAGGAACTTTTTATTAAGAAAGAACCTGGGACCTAGTGACATTTTAATCCATCGTAGGAAAGTTACAAAGCTGTTGGGATTCCTAAAGTGGCCTTTTTTAAACAGTCTTTTTCTGTTGAAATGTTCATAGGATACAAAATATGCCAGAAAAATATGTAACTGCCCTTGCCTACCAACAAATTCAGGCCGAGACTTCCACTATACTTACTTGGAAATAAGATTAATTGACATTGACGTTCTTGTAAACTTACACATGTGAGGAATTAGGAGGCTCTCTGAAATTCTTAATCTAATTATTCCCAAGTAATCTGACTGAAAACAATCATTTTATTATCATTCTTACTAATATCAGATTGCCTGGTTTGAGGATTCCAGCCACAGAAGTACTTAACCTCAGTTAAGAGGAAATGCAGCTGTTAAAACTCTTTGAGACAATATAGATCATCTCACCAATAATTACAAACACTCTTGCACCTTTCCACCATCTCTTGCTCAATATGATTAAGATGTACATTTGCTGAATACATGAATGAATATTTAGAGAATTTTATAGCCTTTCATTTGGGTCAACCACTGCCAATTTCTTTTTTCATCCACAAAAAAGCAGTCAAATGCCGATATTTGTTCTCAAGGAGTACAAATATCCCACAGATAGTCTACTATAAAAGTACTCAGCCAGATAATCTGACTGAAGCTCCCAAGGGAGGGCAGAGCTAGAAAAGTATCCCAGTAATTTTCTTCCTTGTTATTCTTTTAACTTGCTACTACAATAGCTTATCTGTTTTGCAGCCCAGTAAATATTTATAAGGAACACCGTCTATCCAAAAGGATTTAACAGCTGTCTGTTTCAGCAATACCCCTGGCGAGTTGTTCTCCTACTGTACTCCTGCTCCAGTCAATCACACCAACCCGTTGAGTCAGCAAAAGTCCTCACAAGCCTTCATTCATGCAGAAGAGGATATGGAACAACCTGTTGCGCATTTTATTCACAGCACCAAAATGTCATGGAAGGGCAGAGGGGGAAATTCTATGAAGATATTTGAAAAAAATGTAACAACAGACCATTGATGGGAATGAAAACAGGTGTACGGATTGCATATTCAAATTAGGTGCTATAACTATAAGAGGGACCATTCAGACAGATGAATCTGGGAGGATCGAGAGCAACCATGGGTGGTTAGTTTAAACTGTGGCCCAAATAGAACCACTTGGTAGCCAAATAGAACCACTTGTACGTCCAAACAAGACTCAAGCAAAATTTAATTCTCTGGGTGGTTTGGCATACATCCAGTTTGATTACACCCCGTGGATCTATATTTATTCTAATTAATATTCATTTCATGGAAGTTATGCCACAGCTTTTATTCATTGAACTGGTGCATTTCAAGCATTGTAGTCCCGTATGACTGCTTATGTATTTGCCATGGTTTTGTGCACATCTTATAAACTAAGTTTGTTGATGATCGCTTCCTACTCCCAGGATACCTCTTACCTCTTACATCTGCAACAAGCTCAAGAGTTTAAGTTTACATAGTGTGAAGTTTAGGTTTCAACTATGCCTCTTCATGGATTGGAAACATCAGGAATGGGGGAGAAAACATCCACCGAGTGTTGGAATCCTGGAAGCCAAGACCCAGGTTTAGGGCATGTACTCTTTCATGAGAAAATCCCAGCAGAGATTTAATATCACAAATATAGCAAAGAAAAATAGGCTGTAAAACCTTTAAAATGTGCCCTTCCAGTGAGTCCCACCCAAGGCCCCCTTTAAAGGCTATTTCCAAGCTACCTCACTTCCGTAGCATAGAGATAGGCCACATTTTGGTAAGCCATAAGATGGTTTACTTGCAAAACCCTCCAAAGGTCAGATTCATGTGCTTTTGCACACAACAGTCAAAAAAAAGTACACAGGCAGTCAAAACGTTTGGTTACAAAAGGGAAGTTTTTAATGTTTGGTTTTCTTGTGTTTTTATATTTTGCTGGAAGCAGTCTAGAGTGATGGCATATAGTAGTAGTAGTAGTAGTAGTAGTAATAATATAAAAGTTTATAAAATATTGGTCTAGAAAATGCTAGATTCAAACTCCATTCTGGTCTGAAACAGAAGATGCTGGTTAAAACTGTGTCTACACCGAGCACCAACATTGGAGGCATAATGGCCACAATTTTTATTTAGTACAACTTCACCGAGGCAAATGGCTTGCCATAAGAGCAGAGGAGCCTGCCAGAAAGCCTGTGCGTGTGTCTCAATGCCTCTCAAGGGAGGCTCTTCTGTGTGAGAGAGTGGGAAGCCTATCCCCAACACCCTTACATGTCAAAACTGTCACACACACACACACACACACACACACACACACACACACACACACAAACAAAACACCCCACCCCTGCTGGAGTATCAAGAGCACACACCACATACAATTTACTAAGAGGAAGGCAAAAACCCTGAGGCCAGTTTAGCAAAATCTGGGCCCTAGGGAAAATTCTTTCTTAGCCCCATCAATTGACCACTTACACTAGGTCCAGAGCAATTCTGCAGCGGATTACTTCCATTTCTGGTAAACAGAAGTAAACAAAATATATGCCAAACCAAGAAGAAAACAGCAGGTGCTCTTGGGGAGGGGTGACCAGAAGAATGTACCGTAGTTCCTTCCCAGGTCTGCCCAGGTGTCTTCTACCCTCTTCTGATTGGCCTAGGGTGTGTGTGGAGGTGGGGCAGAAAGCTCAGCTGACACCATTGGCTGTACATGCAGCATACTCTCCACGATGAGCACAAACAAGCTTCACACAAACACATGGAATTTTTCAAGAGCACCAGAGATACAGATCTTCCGTAGAAAATATTACATGGAAGGTGAGCTTCAGTTATGGTTTCCATTTCTAAATCTCCTCCAAAACATTTTTGACCGTTCAGTTCATTGTTAATCTTACAATTACATATTTCACCAAGTGCTTATGAATAAATAAATAAATAAATATATGGAGCCATAGGATGGAAATAGTTGCCTGGGGCAATGCTGAGAAAACACCTCAAACTAATACAGATGTAGACAATGTTATTTTTCTTTGGCCTTAAGAAATCAAGTGTAGAGAGTTTTGTGTGTGTATGTCCCTTTTTTAAAGTATGTCTTTCAGTAGCATCCCTTGATCCAATAAACTTAAAATAGATTAATCTCTAGGGAGAGTCAGCTTCCCAGACATGGCAATTACCGTGAAGGATAGCCAGGCAAAGACATCCATTTAACAGAAACCTGCAGACCAGTACAGCTAACTGCATAATTCTAGCTTTTGTCCTGTCTACACTGCAACCCTCATTAGATGATGCCAGAGCTTTCAATACCAATACCTCTGCTCCATGTTTAAAAAGGACAAAAAGAGAACATTCGGTTTTTACAGGCTCGATCCATAAAAACCAAACATCCCCGGTGATTTAAACAGAAAGCAGTGAAGGAGTGTCAGCGGCTGTGGGTCTGGAATTAGAAATCCTGCGAATCAGAAACAGGTCCCTTACTCCCTGTGCTGGGGCTTTAGGTTAGAAGAGAGAAGAGCAGACAGATCTCATTGGGTCTGTTGCACAACAGCTCAGCATCCTTCTGCCCTAAGTAATTGGATGGTACCTTGTGCCACTATCTGCTATAAAGCTCCCGATTCTGCTGTTCTCCTTCCATTTAGGCAATGTGGCTAAGAGAGGTTTATTCCTCTGCTCTCCCACCAATGGAGGCAGATCCACCAGGGCAAGTGAGACACTGCTTCACCAACCTCAAGCCAACCCTCCCATGTGCCTTCTTACTTACAACCATCCCACAGGTTAATCCTTTCTAGTCTCTGTATTGCCCCTTGTAGAACTCAGCAGACAGGAGAGATGGAGGACAAAAGTGGAATTAGTTGGCTCCACCTGTGTGGCTCCATCTACTGTTGCAAACCCTCCAGCATTCCACTGATGAAAACTGGGACACATATCAGTACATAACAGTTTGACTCCCCTCACTTTGGTCCTCACCTTGGCTCTGGACAGCTCTGCTCCTGAACTACAAGTGGTGGCGGTGGCTTCTGCTGCTTCCACTGAGGTGTGGTGGCGGCTCCCAGTCCTGGCCAGTCTCTGGCTCAGAGACGGCGAAGGGTACAACCAGGAGCAGCAGAGGAAACGGCCAGAGCCATGTGGGGACCACCATTCCCAGCATCGGACCTGACACAGCCTTTCCTGCAAACAGAAAAGAGTGTGGCAGCGGCCATGTCAAGAGCAAAAGGTGTGATGGAAGCTTTAGAGGCACCCCAACCCATTGTTCCCGATCCACTTCTATGATTTGAAAACAGGGAGGTGCAACTTGCAAGAGAGTGCTGGACTGAAAACAGAACATAATGGGATTCAATCAGAAGCCAGGATGGCTTCTGTAATTCCAGGATGTCCCGGTCAAATCGGGACAGTTGGGCGGTATGTTGTTGGCCTCTTTGCCTTCTGCCTCACTAGTCCTAATGCGCATCATCCACCACTGCTTTAATCCAACCTACAACTTCCAACTCTCTTTAAAATACCCGTTTATAATTTTTGGGCTATATATGTATACGTACCATCTCCCTTCTCATTTTCTCTCTGTGCTGTGTTTTTGTGTCTTCTCCCTTCCTCTCCCATGTTCTTTAATAAGAATGAACTTTAAAGAGAAGCTCTCCTTGAGTCTCTTCCTAAGTCAGGACATGAATGAGCTGCAGGCCACGACCCATCAGCTGAAGGCCAACACTGCAGAAGGAAGCAGTTCCAAAATGGGAGTTTAGTGTGGAGGCGTGTGTTGATATGCAAAGTATGTCCTCATCTTCGCAGCCTTTAAGCGGTGGGGTTAATTGGAAACAACACAAGAAAGCTCCAAATATAAGCAATTTCAGGGGAATGGATTTAATGCTATAAAAACAATGTTTAGCCCAACCATTTTATATTAGCGCATGGAAACTAAACAGGGCTTGGCTACACTATTTCTTAGAAACTTCTCAAGAAGATGAGCATTGGTGTCATATCCTGCAGTAAGTGCTACCATTGCTTTCATGACTGCTAGCCCAACAAGATTGCCAAACCTTGTGAAGTTATAGATCCTGGATCAACCCAACACAAAGTCATTAATAACATTTAACATTTGTATCAGTTATGGCTTATCAATTTGCTTTTAAGCCTGAGTCTGCTTCTTGTTTAACTAGATCAGGGGTGGCCAACTCCCAAGTGA
This sequence comes from Zootoca vivipara, assembly GCF_965207765.1. Lineage (NCBI taxonomy): Eukaryota > Metazoa > Chordata > Lepidosauria > Squamata > Lacertidae > Zootoca > Zootoca vivipara. The sequence goes on along the minus strand of NC_142587.1, from coordinate 23,796,439 downwards.
CTGTGATCTACTCACAGAGTTAAAAACTGGCAGTGATCTATCCCCTTTTTTTGGGGGGGGGGAGGTTCAGGTCAAAGTTGTTGAGCTTTTTTAGGAACAAAAGCCCTGTTTTTCGGGTTTCAGGTGAAAGAGTTGTTGAGCTCTTTTTTAGGGAGGGGAAAGTCCCATTTTTGGGGGGTGCAGTGAGAAAATGTTGAGGGTTTTTTTAGCCAAGCCAAAGTTGTTAAGCTTCTATGGGGGGAGCCAGTGATCTACCACAGATGTCCAGTGATCTACCAGTAGATCACGATCTACCTGTTGGATGTCTCTGAACTAGAGTCTTGCTGATACACACACACACACACACACACACACACTGAAAATCCTTCCTTCCTGTCACAGTCTTCAAAGCCTGATATCCAACAAACAAATGACAGATGATCAAATGTACAATCCAGGCTGGAATATTTTCATCTCTGGCTGGCTCTTCCTCTTCTTCAAGCCATTTGTTTAATGGCATATTTACCATGCTGCACCACACACTCCATTGTGCATTTTATATTTAAACATATTTCTTTCCATCAGAGCCACTTAATATCATTTTCTCAATCCGTCCAACCTATTTTCTTCCCCTGCTTGTATCTTATCAATCTTTGATCCGTAAGTTTTCTCACACCTCTGTTGTTTAATCAGAACCTGTCTGGCTGAGGCAGTAGTATTGCTTCAGAGCTCTTTAATCATTGTATTGAATTAATGCAATTACACAGCTGATGCATTAGAATCCTCACCTCTGGACTCTATATTTACAGCTCCTTTTGAGTCTTTTGTAGCCTTTTTATTCCACCATCCCAGAGGCTGGATTTCCAAGCTCCAAATGCTTATCTGTTTGTAAGGTATTGCTGAACAGGACAGCAACCACAAATATGTTTGCAAAAGAATGATAAATAGCCGAAAAGCAAATGAAGTAACTGGTGCCTTATTTTCTTAACTCAGCAGAACAGGTTTTATTAAAATTAAATCAGGTTATATATTTAGGGCGAAACATTTACTCTGTTACATATTCAGGATGAAACATGTACTCTGTTTGCTCTGCTAGCTCTGACTCTATTATTATTATTATTATTATTATTATTATTATTATTATTATTATCAAACCCAGCTATATTGTTACGGTTAGAGCAGGCGCAGGGAACATTTGACCCTCCAGATGTTGCTGAACCTCATCTCCCATTAGCCCCAGCAAGGAAAGCCAATGGCCAGGAATGATGGCAGTTGTAGTTCAGCAACATCTGGAAGGCCAAATGTTCCTCACACCTGAAGTCGTGAAATGGGCTCGAGGTCAGATTAATGCATTTACCAAGAAGTGTCTGAAGGCTGAACAATGTGAACATGGGCTGGTTCACCTCCTGATGGTTCCCATTCCATTATTTGGGATAAGAAAAGTGAGCAGAACCCCACACATTGTGCTTTGTCTTCTGGTGCATCACTTAATTTTTTTTCTTATGTAACTGAATGGCTGCCATTCACTCCCATGGGAAAATAAAGAAACTACTACCCATGCAGACATTCTAGCTGTCTTAATATAATCATTTTAATCCCCGTCAAGAGTCTTAAATAGTTGGTTCTTTAGCTTCTTTAACCATCAATATCGCAGAAAATGAAAGGAAGTGAGTTAATGTAATGGGACGGTGTTTTTTACTCATTCAACATGCAACTGATAAAAAAAACTTGCTACAATGAACCAAAATGTTTTCCTCTGCAAACACCATTAAAAAAGGAATGGGACCAGAGCTGGAACATGGTTACCCTCTCATGCTGTTGCCATACATTTCAGTGAGATGTGCACAGGAGAACTGTTGGATTGGATTGTGTCTTCCAGATAATGGGCTCCCGTGTGGGGAAGAGGGTATATAGAAGGTTCCATGTTCTGTTCTTGGCACCTGAATTTCTGGAGAGTCACTACTGGTCAGTGTGGACAATACTGAGCTCAATGGATCAAGGGCCTGAAGCAGTATAAGGCAGCTTCCTATGTTAGTAGCAAAGCTAAAGGGTTGTATTGAAAGGCTCCCTTACTCTGGCAGGAGGAGTGACCTCCAATGAAAAAAGTTCTTCCATCAGCAGCAGGTGTCCACCCATCAGAAGAAGACTTCATTCATCAGAGGAAGCCTTTGCTATCAGTAGTGTCACTGGCAACTCGTACCATTTCCATTGCTATTGGGATTTGATTCAGATTTCATACTTTTTGTAAAAATTGTAAAGCTCTAACAGTTTCAGTATTTGGGTAATATTATTTTTGGTAATTAATTCAGTAATTTGGAATTAAAATGGGATGCACCCATCCTTGGCGGTGGTGGTGTGTACACTTATTTTTTGTATTTCCTGTGCCACTGTTAAGTCTGGTCAAGCAGGTCTGGCATGTTTTTGTTGCTCTTCTAAAATCTGCAGAACCTCTTTGATCAGATACTACAGGGGTACACAAGAAATGAGCATATGCTCACAAACAACAATGGCCCTATGATTCCATTTGTCACTGGCGTCATAGTTAGGACCATCTACCTTTTTTGAGCAGAGTTGAGCAGAGGTTTTGAGCAGGGGTGTGGAGTTGAATAAAATATTGGCGGGGGCAGGTAAGCGCCTCCCCAGATAATCACTCACATGACAGGGTGCATGCACACCATTTGAATGGCAATGCCCATCAACCTGGGGGTGGGGTCAGCGCCCTCAAATATTTCATTGGGGTACCAAAGACCTCTCAGCCCCTAGGCGTTGGCTCCTGTGCAGTCTAGTTTTATAACTGGGTTCTAGGTAAAGGTAAAGGTAAAGGGCCCCCTGACCATCAGGTCCAGTCGTGTCCGACTCTGGGGTTGCGGCGCTCATCTCGCTCTATAGGCCGAGGGAGCCGGTGTTTGTCCACAGACAGCTTCCGGGTCATGTGGCCAGCATGACAAAGCTGCTTCTGGCGAACCAGAGCAGCACACGGAAACGCCATTTACTTTCTCACTGTAGCGGTACCTATTTATCTACTTGCACTTTGACGTGCTTTCGAACTGCTAGGTGGGCAGGAGCTGGGACCGAGCAACGGGAGCTCACCCCGTTGCAGGGATTTGAACCGCCAACCTTCTGATCAGCAAGCCCTAGACTCTGTGGTTTAACCATAGCTGCCAAGTTTTCCCTTTTCTCGCGAGGAAGCCTATTCAGCATAAGGGGAAATCCCTTAAAAAAAGGGATAACTTGGCAGCTATGGGTTTAACCCACAATGCCACCTGGGTAACTGGGTGCTATGATTGTACAATTCTACAAGTAGGGTCCTTATGTCTGGTTTTGTAAATGGGTTGCTAAGCATAAACAACTCCTCCTTTCTGGTTCCTGGAAAGGTTTTCCAAACACAATTTGTGGCATTCCTTTCTGACGGTTTACATATGGTAGCGTGCCAGATCTGCAACACTAATTACAGTATTGAGTCCTGTAGACTTTGGTGCAATTGGATTGCCTTATGCTCAGCAGTATGTCATATGGTGTTGCTTGTCCCCCCACTGCCCTATAATCCTTCACTGCATTCTGGTATGCTGTCCCATGGATGCCACCCACTTACCCACCCACCTCTCCCTCCTTCCTTCCTTCCCCCCCTCCAAGATGCAGGCAAAGGTCAAAGCTGCAACTTACTATTAAAAATTCACTGTGGGAACCAAGAGTGGCAGGTGAACTGTGGCAGCTAACAAAGGCTGTGCTGTGCTGGTGTTCCCCTTCGACTCTCCCAAAGGGCCCTGCATATTCCCATTTATTTTTTTAAAAGAGAGGACATCTCACCCTTATATTAATAAGGGATTCCTCCCTTTTACAGACTCTTCTGTGAAATAGATTGTGAGAGTTTGCCTTGGGGGGGGGGAGTTTTATTGATCTTTATTTTGTTCCAGGTTTTTAAAAAACCAACAACTGGAGCAGTTGGTAACGATGCAATATTTAAGCCTCTTTAAAGGTACTAGTCTCCTGCCAGAGTGTCAAAATCTTTTACAGATGTGTGTGTTTGTGTATATATAGACCCTCTTTCCTGAAACGGTTCTCCTTTGGACAACAACCAGAAAATCCAGATAACGGTATTTTTCAAGTGGGGCATGGAAAAAGAACACTTGGTCCTATCAACCGGGGCTGCCTGCATTCGCAGCTTTGAACCTGGCTGGTGGGTCAAGCATCCATCTGCTGTGCTTTCCCCCCGTTCTGCAGAAATGGAAATTGTGTCCCTCTCCTTTCGTTGCTAAAATGTAGGAGAAAGGGCTCCCAAAAAGGATTGGTGCTCAGCAATGAGATTTGGTTCAGGGAAGGGCAATAGCTGAGTGGCTGAGCATCTGCTTTGCATGCAGAACGTCCCAGATTTAATCTCCAGTATCTCCAGGGCTTGGAGAGAACCCATTCTGAAATCTGGTCTAGGTTAGGCCAGCAGTCTAACTCAGTATAAGACATGTTCCTTTCAAACGGAGGACTATCCTCTGAAAAATAAGGCACTTGGTCACCCTATGCCATACACAAAGAGCCAGTTTCTGTTTTCTGTCCGTCACCTTGGCAACCAAAAAACCTGCTTTTCTGGAATTCCCACTTTAAATGTTAATCAGCCTTGTTGCCAGGTGAAAGAGTGTCAAGTAGGAGTGCTGTCTTCCTTGGTAATTCACATCAACCCTTGATTAGCAGGAGGAATGGAAACCTGTATAATATGAGGCTTCCTGATTAGTTTTTCACAAATCCTTCATTTTGCCATCTTGTCAATTATCTATTGGTCCAGGTCATAAGAGAAGGTTGGACACCTTTTCACCCAATCCTGGTGTTTTGATTTTAAGAGAGAGGAAGGAATGGGAATGTCTCTTGCCTTCTTCGTTCTTCTGGAAACCAACACACACACACACACACACACACACAACCTACATGGTGGATTTGAAGTTGTTTCAGTGCTCTGGGAATATGTGTTCATTGTCATCACGGGCACTTTGAAATGACCTGAACATACAATTTAGGCGCATAAGCAACTTGTCATGGTATAACATTTGCATTTAGCCAGATTCCTCTCTCTCTTTTAGTTCTATGTGCTTCCCATGCTGTTTAACATCTACATGAAACTGCTGAGTTATGGAGTACATTGTCAACAATATGCTGACACACAACTCTACTTCTAGACATCTGCAGGTGTAGCAGTGGACGTGCTGGACCATTGTCTTGCCCCGGTAAAGGGCTGGATGAGAGCAAATCTAGAGAAGACCGAGACACTGATAGTGGGTGGTTCCCAAAAGGAACTAATTCCAGTTCACATTCACCCCTTTTCAAACCGAGCTAGTCTGATTTGCGTCCAAATCACCATAGCTGCCAAGTCTCCCGTATTCCCCGGGAAACCCCTGTTTTTCCAGCTGTTCCCACCCGAAAAAACAGATTTTTTTTGTTTTTCCTCGGTTTATTCTGGTGCAGCGGTCATTTTGGAACTGGGCGGAGCATGCTCAGAAGCGACTTTTGATGCTGCTCTGCCCAGTTCCAAAATGGCTGCAGTGCGACTTCTGGTGCGGCGGTCATTTTGGAACTTGGCAGAGCAGCATCAAAAGTCACTTCTGAGCATGCTCCACCCAGTTCCAAAATGGCGGCAGCGCTACTTCTGGTCTGCTACTTCCGGTCCGATCCCTTATTTTTCAGGCAGGAACTTGGCAGGTATGCCAATTCACAGCTGTTCAAATTCATGCAACTGATCCTTGAACATTTTCATCAGTACTTAGAATGTTCAAAGCTGCTGTGTTGAAGTATATATATATATATATATATATATATATATATATATATATAATACTTACAATGTCACTGTTGGTGAGATATGGCTGGTGAACCATATTAGAATAGATTTTGAACTTCATGGGAGCCTCTTATGAGAGCCTTATTTAGAGGTTAGTGTGTATTACTTCACAACAGCACATTTTAAACAGTGACAGCTCTACTGAAATATATGCTTAATCTAGTTCAGGCATCTACCAACAGGTAGATCGTGATCTACTGGTAAATCACTGGACGTCTGCGGTAGATCTCTGGTAGATCATTGGCTTCCCTCAAAGAAGCTGAACAACTGTGGCACACCTAAAAAAAGCTCAACATTTTACCTCCTCCCTGAAAAAACTCAACAACTTTGACCTGAACCCCCCCCCAATGGATCTTCCTCCTTCCTAAAAAAAAGCTCAACAGCTTTGACCTGAACCCAAAAAGGGGGGGGGGTAGATCACTGCCAGTTTTTAACTCTGTGAGTAGATCGCAGTCTCTTGGGAGTTGGCCACCCCTGATCTAGTTCTACAACTTTTTAAAAAGACAGTTTAAACACACTAAACCCTGCCTGTCCTTGGTTGTCCATCTCCCTGCCCCCTCCACCACAAAGTGGGCTCTTGGAATATTATACTGCCATTAATGAAGGCATTTTAAATGTGTGTGTGTGTGTGTGTTTTAATCTACAGGCCTCTCTCTGTATGCCATTCTTTTCCTTTGAATTGCATTGCACTAAAGCAAAAGATAGCAGAGACTTGGCTTCTGAATACAAATACAAAGCTGCTTTTCAACAAACATTAAAAAGCCAGCCTAGCTGGGAAAACCCTGAGGATTTCAAGCTTCTGGAAACTTTCGGTGTTTTAAGCAGATAAACACATTTGCTAAACAATAGCCATGTAATGACTCTCAATAACACATGATTGTCTTTTATGTAGAGAACGATTTACAGTCATTAAATATAGGGGATTGAGAGAGAGAAAGGAAATGAAGAACCTCTGCTGGTTTGAATTAAATGACTTTGGTACAGAGCACCTCTGCTGTTCTGGTTTGGTATGTGGGACTTGCCATCTTCAATGAGACAGGGGTGCTGTTTTTCGTGTTATAGGATTGACATTTAATGACTTAGCAGGTTGCTTTTTTTTTGGAATTCATCATGTGGGCATTTGTCAACTGCTTGATATAAATGACAGATGTTTCAATGAAATGGAGCAGTGGAACAAATCTTGTTGAGCAAGGGTATGAGCCAGATGTTTGCAAGACTGGATTGGTGTGTGGAAACACACACACACACACACACTCACACACTATTAACTTTGCTTGTGTCTCGTAAGCAAAAGGGAAATATGTTTATCACAGGAACTTACAATTTCAGGACTTATCCTTTCAGCAGTGACATAAAAATGATGGACTAGCAAGTATCAGCACTCACACTTTTGCAAACACATGTGGGTCTACGCTGCAACAATTCTGGCAGCCCTTTGCTGTCATCATTTCTGATTAAATCTATAGGTTAAGTTTTATTTTAATTTTTTTTGGGGGTGGGGGTGGGGGAAGCTGTAATTGCATGTAGCATCCATGGCTATTTTTCACCAGTCACAAATTAAATTGGAAGTCTTTTTTGGGAAAGGGAGCAAGAAGTCTTTAATAGTTTGGGTTAAAAAACTATTCAGATCTACTTCAACCTTAATGAATTTCCTGTGCTGCTGAAACATCAAATGTTTGCCTATCTCTTTTATGTGTGGGAGTATTATTATTATTTTTTTACTGAAAGTTTGAAATAAAAGTTGGGAAACTCCAGCTTTACCAAGTGGGGATTTGTCTCCAACAACATCCCAGAATTTACAAAAAATAAAAAAATAAACTGCTTTTTCAAATGATGCGCACACTAACCATTGATGAGACAAGTTAGTAAAGTCCTATTGAGTTTGACAAGGGCAGCTAATGTAGGCTGTATACTTGGAAATTAGTCTCTTTGAACTCAGTGTAGCTTACTTCTGAGTAAGTTATGCATAGGATTTCATGCCAAACCTGCATTTGTTTAATTGGTATTCATGGGGTAAGAAGTGGTTTCTCCCTGCATATTTATCAAAACATATAAACAGGACACCTGGAAATATTTGCCCTTTCCAATTTATAGATCTTTATTAACAGTTCCCCACAATCAAGCCATAGCTGTCAAGTTCTTCCTTTTTTTCTTCTATGTAGAAGGATAATTCCACGACAGATCTGTAAAATGGTTCACAAGCTGTCAAGTTCTCCCTTTTTTAAAAGGGAAATTCCCTTATGCTGAATAGGCTTCCTCTCGGGGGGGGGGGGGGGAAGAGAAAACTTGACAGCTATGATTCAAGCTATACATTTGGCTCCATTCCAGCTTCATTGACTTGTGACACTGAAGTTCTGCATCCCACCCCCTGAAACTAATGAACAGAAATAGTACAAAACTTTGGCATCATTTTGGGGGGCGATCCTGAATTTTGGGGTCACAGGTCAATGAAGCCCTATATTCCTGGGCAAGCAGGCTTCCCCCAATATCTGACCCAACCAATTATTGTTAGTTTTTTTCCTCCGTAAATTTTACACTGATGCTTTCTTTACATATCTATATTTCTTTTTGTTAGCAATTTTGATACTTTCTGTATGCTTAAGCAGTATATAAATGTGTATGAGTAAATAAACAAAATATGAATATCCTCTGAAGTTTTCAGGACTTCACCGTAACTGAAAAACATAGTGATGAACACCCTCTCATATATATACATATACATATACATATACATATACATATACATATACATATACATATACATATACATATACATATATATATATATATATATATATATATATATATATATATATATATGGTAAGTTAAATACACCCTACTGAAGACAATGAACAATAGCTGCACGATGCTCTTCTACAATGATGAGAGAATATCAGTAATGCAGTACTTAGCGAGTACACAATGCCATTTCCTTTGCAGAGTGGAGGAAATCTAAAAAAAGAAGCAGAAATGCAGTATGGCCCCAAAATCAATCGAGAGATTTTTTTTAAAAAAAGAGGTCACAGACTTGAAGACATCCTGTGGAAGAAACAATAAGCAGGATACATAAGGGGCCCAATTCATCTTCGGTCTCTTGTTATACTGGATTTGACTACCAACCCTAGAGGCAACTGTATATTCCCATCTGCCTCAGACACAACCATTAATTTCAGTGTGACCAGGGTGTGCACCACAATGCATGTTTACATCAGTTGCACATGCAGAGCAAACTTGTTTCATTACAGCAGGAATTTGGGGGTATGTACTCCATCCGCTGTGAAGTTGTTGGACTCTGTCAGCATGGTCAATGGTCAGGGACGTTTGGAGGAATGGAGTCCAGCAACATCTGGGAGGCCACAGCTTCCTCACCCCTGGATCAGAGTGCTTGTGTCTTCATTTGTAAATAGCACTTTTGCCATCACCGGCCCAAAGAGATTCCGAGCAGAGTTGCATTTGTAGCTTATTTTATTAGCTTTATGCCAAACCACAAAACAGATAAAGCCATTTTTATGGTTTACATCTGGGGGGAAATAGTAAAACATATGGCTATGGAGCAAAAGCATGTGCAGCTGTGATATTCTGTAAATACACCGACTCTAGATAGCTGCAGAGATAAAGAACTTATGGCATGTGCTCTGGGTTTATCCTGCTATCCGTCACTACTCAGAATATTTATGATATCCCGACATTTGTGGCATATGTGTTAATTAACCACTTTTTAAGGAGCAATCTTCGGGGCTTTTTTCTTCTATGTAGAAGGATAATTCCACGACAGATCTGTAAAATGGTTCACAAGCTGGAGATCTCTTAACGTAATGACATTTTCCTTCTTCCCCCTTCCTTATAGATGCATTTACTGATGTCAGTTATGGAGTGTTTTATCCCACTGATGTCCTCTGAACTCCCTCCTTCTGTGTATTCTGCAGTATCCCCCAAGCTGCACCCACACCAATCTTTTGAAGTTGCAGGAACCCACTCTTTTCTCTCTCTCTCTCTCTCTCTCTCTGCTGTTTCTTCACCCACACCAGTCCTCCAGTGCTTTGCCACCTTGCCTGAAGAAAGTTTGAGTGATATAATAATGCTGGAGGAGAGGAGGATGTAGCTGCATGGAAAGCAGGAGAGACTGGTATGTGTGTCTCTTCTTCTTCCTCCACATCTGTTGACAAAGACAAGGAGACCAGTGTGGTAGGGAGGAAGGGGAGTGACAGCCAAACCGCATACCTGCTGACTTTGCAAAGCATGAAGATGCAACTAAGGCCACGCCCACACCAAACGTTTAAAGCACCATGATTCCATTTTAACCAGGCATGGCTTCCCCAATGAATCCTGGGAGCTGCGGTTTGTGAAGGGTGCTGAGAACTGTTAGGAGACCACTACTCTCCTCCTAGGGCTTCAATTCTTGGAGTGGTTTAACCATCAATTCCTCTTCACGAGTAAACATACGGTAGATATCACTACCTTTGTGTCTCTTGTGCTTTCACTGTATCCTTGTCTCTGTCCCAAATTCCTCCCTTGCTCCAGTACAATTTGCAGTTCCATGTGTTGTATTTCTCTCTTTGATGTTTGCATTCTCTGTTGTCTGCACTTGGCAGGATTTTTTGGGGTGTGTGTTGTGGTCTTCGGTGTAATTGCCTTTAGCGGTTGATTGTGACTGGAAGTGTCCTGCCACGGGTTCACTAGCTCATCTGAGCAAACCATTTATCAATCTTAGTATATCAAATTTGTAAAACAGGTAAATACTGTCTAGAATATTTCCTGCAGGCTGCAACGTGTTCATATGCCACATGACCTGCGGTTGTCTCCTTTCTTTTTTGCATTGCGTGGAAGTTGCGTCCTGGTTTCTGGTTTGGCACCCCATTGCAGTCTGGATTGTTCTGTGATCTTCTGATAGTCAACAAAAGGATTTTACACTGTTTGGTATATGACAGCCCTCAGGGATGGAAGAGCGACGGAATGTTTTTATCTTGCCTTGGGTGACGAAATACCTTGAACCAGCTCTGTAGGTGAAAGATGTACCAGTAATTTTAGAGTCATGCTCTCAATGGTACATGTGGGTTATGCAATGTACCCCAAGGCTCCTTCTTGTTCATGCAGATGTTGGTGGGTTGTGTTGCTGCACAAAGCCATCTCTGTCCGCATCTCAAGGGAGAACAAAGTTGCACGTATGTCAGGTCACCATGTATGCTGACATTTTCAAGTATATTGTAAGTCAGACTTCTTAGAGGATGGGAAACAGTGTTGGTTTCCCAAAGGCATAATGAAAGAGCAGAAATTACTCAAAAGACCAGCTGTCTACTGCTAAGGGCACTACCAATTCCTACAACAGGTCCCGTTCAGGGCTCATGCTTCATATCCCTTTGCTGAGGTTGTTACTCCCACTTTAAGCTAGCTTTGCACCACTGCAGACATTTGGGGTTTCTTGCAAACTGCCCCTATCCTTCACACTTTCCACTTGGAATCCTCCAAATCAGAAATATTAGGACCTCACTTTGGGAATAGCCGATTTAAAATGCTGGACTCCTAGTTACTCAAAAATAAAATGTACGGAAGACTGAGCCTTCTGACATGCTTAGAAGTCCAACTGTGCAGTATTTTGCATGTCTACTCAAAAATACTTTCAGAGACATGTCTACAGAATTGCAGCTTGTATCTGGAGGGTTACCTGTGTATTTCATTCCCAGCAACTGCTACAGAGGCAGTTCTCCCTCTGTTGTTGTTGTTGTTGTTTAGTCATTTAGTCGTGTCTGACTCTTCGTGACCCCATGGACCAGAGCACGCCAGGCACTCCTGTCTTCCACTGCCTCCCGCAGTTTGGTCAAACTCATGTTGGTAGCTTTGAGAACACTGCCCAACCATCTCGTCCTCTGTCATCCCCTCATCCTTGTGCCCTCTATCTTTCCCAGCATCAGGGTCTTTTCCAGGGAGTCTTCTCTTCTCATGAGGTGGCCAAAGTATTGGAGCCTCAGCTTCAGGATCTGTCCTTCCAGTGAGCACTCAGGGCTGATTTCCTTCAGAATGGATAGGTTTGATCTTCTTGCAGTCCATGGGACTCTCAAGAGTCTCCTCCAGCACCATAATTCAAAAGCATCAATTCTTCGGCGATCAGCCTTCTTTATGGTCCAGCTCTCACTTCCATACATCACTACTGGGAAAACCATAGCTTTAACTATACGGACCTTTGTCTTCCTCTGTGGATCTAAATATTCTGCTACTTGCTCAATTCAGAAACTAACTAGGACCCATACAGCATATACTGTATTGCAAAAGAGTACAAGTCTAGGGGGTGTTAGTTGTGCTCTGTGGGTTTCTTTGCCTTTGAATTAGCTCACTGTTTGACTTGTGACTGGTAGCACAGATCAGTAAGTCTTTGTTCACCAAGACAAAGTAACAGGTTTGCTTCTGACACATTTCATAGTCACTGGGCCAAAAGAGCCATTTTGTGCAATGGTTTCACCATGAAAACTACCATGTGCAAATGTACGTCAGTCCTGCAACTCTTGCTGTTTTGTGGTTGAGAACAACCAAGAGGCTTAATGTGGAAGTATACTTTCAAAAGTTTCTCAGAGTAGTTAGTCTTATTTATATGCAATAGCTGAGCTACTTTTGGAGCACCCAAGGGTTTGTGTTAGCCCAGTGGGATTTAATCTTCTTGCTGCATCACAAACTTCTTTTGAAACACCTATCAGCTTCAAAAGTGACTTGCATGAGTATTTGATGTTCAAGAAACACAGGATCAAAATCTCCCTGGAACACATGGAACTAATTCTGCACTGCTTTTGGAATCCTGATTAGGGAAGAATATGCAGCAGAAGGTCTTGACAAATACTCAGCCTCTCCAGGTAGTATCTGAAGACCTGGAGAGCCATTATCGGTCAGTGGAGAATATTGAGCTAGACACGCCAATGGTCTGACTCTGTGTAAAGATGGCTGCCTATTTCCTCATGTTTCCTTTTGATAAAGGCTTCACCAGCTCTCTCAGTTTTTGAAGCCAAGGTTCTGTGCATGCTACTTGCTAGGAGACACAAAGGGAAATTCCGCACTGAGGATTTCTATATCCAGCAATCTATATAAATGATGCAAATTAAACAAATTTGCATATTCCCCAATTTTGCTGAACACCTTAAAAACTTCTGGCTGCTGAGGTTTCTCCAACCTCCAAATGCTTTTGTACCTATGCATGCACCACATGAATGTGAGATTCATTATTATTATTATTAAACAAATAAACGTTCAGATTCTGTATTGCAGGAGGGTTGGACTAGATCACTCTCAGGGTCCCTTCCAACTCTATAATTCTATGTTTCTGAATGAGCAAAATGTTGGGTCTAGGTCTTTTTGTGTCCTGTATTTACAGTGGCTCCTGGGTTATTTTTAATCTGTAAACCACCCTGTGATCTTCAGATGAACAGTGCAATAGGGGTGACAGTCCCTTCGCCCTCCGAATAAATTGAGGGGGCTTCCCCCCCAAAGTTGATGAGTAGTGCCTTTCAAATGGTGCACTGTATCATGCGATTGATTATGTGGGATGGGGCTTACCTGGCCCCCCATATTTTAGTGAAGTTGGCACCCTGAAGGGTGGGATATGAATGTAATTAACAATAATAACAATTCAGGGCCTTTTTTCAGCTGGAACTCAGTTCCAGCACCTCTCAGGTGAGCACAGTTACCATTATAAGAGAACAAGGGAGGCATTCATGGTGAGTTCCAGCACCTCTTTCCCAATAATAATAATACGGTAATAATAAAACATCCTATACAGTGGACGCTCGGGTGCGAACGTGATCCATGTGGGAGGCATGTTCGCAACACGCAGCATTCACAACCTGCGTCAGCACAAGCGCATGTTGCGACCCGGCGCTTCTGCGCATGCGCAAAGCACGGACAAGCACTTCTGCGCATGCACAAAGCACAATCAAGCGCTTCGGTACTTCTGGGTTCAGAGTGGAGCGCAACTCGAAAAGACGCAGCCTGAAGCAGCTGTAACCCGAGGTATGACTGTACACCATAGCTGCCAAGTTTTCCCTTTTCTCGCGAGGAAGCCTATTCAGCACAAGGGAAAATCCCTTTAAAAAAGGGATAACTTGGCAGCTATGCTGTACACCCTTTTAAAATGTGGCTCTTTTAGGGTGTGTGTGTGTGTGTTATTGGGTTGTTGTTTTGATTCTGATTACAGTATATATGTTGTGATCTTTTCTGTGAACCACCCTGAGACCTCTGGGTATAGGGTGGTATATAAACTCTAATAATAATAATAATAATAATAATAATAATAATAATAATAATAATAATGGTTTTAAATCCAAAGAAACGAATGCATTTAAAACCAGCAACATGCTCTTGAGCAGATGCAAACCATGACTTTTTATTTTTGCTCAATAAACCTACACCTCCCACCTTCCTCCAAATTGCTCAGAATGAAATGAATTGCAGATGCATGTTGAGAAAAGAAAGGTGGAGGCCAGCAAATGGCGTTCCCTTCTAGGGAAGTCTGGGCTCCTCCAAGCCCGGTGTGTGGACTGTGCGCGCGCGCGCGCGCAAGAAAGGGAAACCCCAAGGCTGCGAGTCACGAAAGGGAAGCCAGCCTCTCCGCCCTGCAACGAGCTTCGGGGGAAGAAAGCCCCTTTGACTCAGCCGGGAGTAGCGGAGCAGCTTCCTCAGCCACTCCCGATAAAGAAGCGGCGTTCATCTTGCAGGAGATGCAGGCGATTTGCTCCGTGGGGAGGAGAGGCGGGCCAGGCCGGGGTGGATGCTGGAGAAAACACGTCCGCCTTCGAGGCTCGCCCATCCCCTTCTGTTCAGGAGGAGCCGCGAGGCAACAGCCGGAATGCAGGGCTCCTTGGTGCGTATCTGAGAGGGAGAAGTGCAGCCGCCCACGGGGCCCGTGGCTTCTGGGGGAAGAAGGGCGGCTGGGCGGTGACTCAGCCTCCGAACCGGCTGACCTCTTCGACGCTTGCACGGCTTTATTTAATACCCTTCAACGTTTCTCTCCAATGAAAATAAGAGCGTCCTATATTCCAGGGGTGGCCAACTCCCAAGAGACTGCAATCTACTTACAGAGTTAAAAACTGGCAGTGATCTACCCCCTTTTTTGGAACAAAAAATAATTTAAAAAAATCTTTCCAGTAGCACCTTAGAGACTTGTCATTGGTATGAGCTTTCGTGTGCATGCACACTTCTTCAGATACACTGAAACAAGTCACCAGTGTATTCTTCAGTGTATCTGAAGAAGTGTGCATGCACATGAAAGCTCATACCAATGGCAAACTTAGTTGGTCTCTAAGGTGCTACTGGAAGGAATTTTTTCTTCTTCTTTCTACTACGTCAGACCAACACGGTTGCCAGGACAGCTCCTATAAATCCGTGACTGTCGGTGGAAAATAGGGACACTTGGAGGGTCTGTTATTTATTTATATGCTGCTGACGAATTAAAGAAAGAAAACGCCGCCTGAGCAGTTTGCATAAATCAATATGATATGAAATGATCCGCAAGGAGTTGCCGATGAAACCGGTGAACGGCAGACATAAGGACATTATTAAAAGAGAGATAGAAATCAGCCCTTTGGAAAACGGAACTTGCACGATAAATGTACATGTCTGGGTTGGCGTGCCTAAACAAAGAAAGCACTGAGCAGGTGTCAAAAACGAGAGCTGCCCAAATATTACTGAAAAGCATGGAAAGTACTCAAAGTACATTTTTTACTTTTTTAAAAAACTGCCCCCTTCCCCTAACAAAAAATTTGGCTGTGCCCGTGCTACCTGCAAGGAAAACTCTTAATTTTTAATACTGTTCTTTTGTGTGACTGCATTTCTGTGCAAAAGAGCTGTTTTACTTGTATAAAAAGAAATACCACAAATGTGCCTTCAGCAGCCTTTCATTGGACTGATGAAAACAAAATGGAAGTAGGAGGCATGGAGGGAGACAGCACCCAGCAAAACATCACCGCAGGCAGGGCTTTTAAATAAAAATACAAGTGTCTTGCTCCAGGCCAGGAAACCTGAGGTCCATGGATATTTGTTTACATATGCACATCCACCTTCTGTGATCTACCATGCTCACACAAAAGAACACTCAAAAAATAAAAATAAGTGATGCCTCAGTCCAGACTAGGTAAGGATATGGAGTTGTTTACAGAAAAGGTTGCCTGTTGCTTCATTTCCTCCCCATTATCTCCTGTACGCATGGGCGTAGCCAAAGGGGGGGACGACAGTTGTCCCCCCCCTAGATCTACATATTATTTGAAAGCACCGAAAGTACTCAAGCATCTGAGGGTTCTGCCTGCCCTCCGCAATGTCTTATTTATGGGGTATTTGTACTCATGATTTCCCAAGAAAAGCTCAATAACTTAGACTGCCCCCCCCAATCCTGGCTACGCCCTTGAAGTTGCCTTATAAGGTGTTACCACACTGACAGATTCCTTGCAAGGGCGGCCCGAGCATGATGGGGAACTGCCAGTTCTGCAGATGGAAGCAGTTCAATAAGTTTGTGTGGATCTGCATCGTATTTAGTTCTTATGCAAGAAAATACTTCATACCTGCCACCAAATAACCACTGTGAACCATAGAGTCCAACCCCCTGCATGCAGGAATCTTGTTGCCCAATGTGGGGCTCAAAACCATGGAGAACCATATACTCTGCATTGAATTCCTTGAGGGAAAGGCAGGATATATCTATACAGTATATATAAAGTGACACTGTATGATCCATAGTTACAGGTAGGTAGCCGTGTTGGTCTGAGTCGAAACAAAATAAAAAAATTCTCCAGTAGCACCTTAAAGACCAACTAAGTTTTTATTTTGGTATGACCATAGCCTGGCGTGCTATGGTCCATGGGGTCACGAAGAGTCGGACACGACTAAACGACTAAACAACAACAACATGAGCTTTCGTGTTGCTCATGAAAAGTTCATTCCAAAATAAAAACTTAGTTGGTCTTTAAGGTGCTACTGAAGGATTTTTTTTATTTTGTATGATTCATGTGTTTGTGAACATATACCGGTAGCTTTCAGTGTGCATTGTTAAGGGGACACTTAAAATTTAAGGTTCGTTCACACACACACCAAAAACACACACTATGCATGGGACACCCCAAAGTTTCATGCAGAAAGCAACAGTTTGGAGTGAACTGCAGAAAGAGATTCCATACTGGGGAGAAAAAGAAACAGGGGCCATGGGACTCTGATGGTGCAGTGAGAGATACAATTGCAATAGCAACAAAATGGCCGAGGGATATCCTTTTCTACAGAAGGCAAGCCAAACACAGAACCTGAGAAGTTTTCAAAGAGGCCTGTCATTAAAGTGATGTCAAGCAGAGCACAAGCCCATGATCAGTTCCAGGAAAGCGTTGCCCACTTTCCCCTGTTTTATGGTCTCTAGCAAGGTGCTTTAATCTGTGCCTTCATGTTTGAAGCACAGATTTACTTTTAAACAGCAAAGAGCCTGGCTGTAGATTCTAGAGTGAAGTTGAGAAGGGGGGGGGGAGGGAATTATCTTTTATGAGTCCTAGCAGTAATTCTCAGTAGGATTACATCTTGGCAAGCGGCAAAGCTAAGTGCCCAAAGTGATCCTACTGTGTGTTAATCACATGGCTAATTTGTTAAATTTGCATTTCATTTGTTTCTCAGGCTTTGAAGAGAAAGATTATTGATAAAGACCCCCCCTTCCCCTTTTCTGTTCCTTATGAACTTTCCAAGAGATCTGCCTTCGATCAATTGGGCTTCTGTCCGTGACTCTCTCATGATTAGTGCTGCTGAACAGGAAGAGTTAATGATGGGGCAAAGCCTTTTGTGTCTCCCTTGGTAAATCGCTTGATGTGATTTTCTTTGGCTTTAGACTTGTTTTCTTGAGAATTTGCTTTGAGATAAAACTTCTCTCCCCCCCCCCTGCTAACAACACCATCGTTGAGTTGCTTATTTAATTGTTCTGCTCTATTAAATCCCATCTGTTTGATTTGTTAACCCTCTTTTCCAGTACTGTATAAGAACAATGTGAAGTGGATGTGGACCTGCAATATTTTTTTTTATGTGTTTGGGAGGAAGGAGGACTGTCCTGTCCCCAACGTCACCATGTTTCCTCAACCCTACACCGCTAAGGAGATCTGCATATTAAAATGGGAATCATGGACATAAGTTAGATGCCTTTCCCAGTGCCCATCTGAACATGTATTCCACTGAAAACACCTCCAAGAATGTGGGCGATACCTGCGCTAAGATTTCTATTCAATTTGTACCCTGGTTCCTGATATAAATTGAGTTTGAAACATAGAAAGCTGCCTACAATCAAGTCAAAGCCATTGGTCTGTCTAGCACAGCACTGTATTCACTAGCCTTTCCCAATCTGGTTCTGTCCAGATTTCTTGGACTACAACTTCTATCAGCCCTGGCTGGCATGGCCAATGGTTATGCATCATGGGAGTTGTACTCCCAAGTATCTGGATGGTATCAACTTGGGAAAGACTGCTGTAGACAGTTAGAGAGACAAGTTTGACTTCTATCTCCCTGAAGTGTAAAGTTATAGAAATGTGTTGTTGTTTTGTAGGGGGTTCATGTAATGCAGGCACGTCCAACAGGTAGATCGTGATCTACCAGTAGATCACTGGACATCTGTGGTAGATCACTGGTAGATCAGTGGCTCCCCCCAAAGAAGCTGAACAACTTTGGCTCCCTTAAAAAAAGCTCAACATTTTGGTCCTTCACCCCCCCAAAATGGGCCTTCCGTCCTCCCTAAAAGAAGCTCAACAAGTTTGACTTGAACCCCCATAACAGGGCTTTCCTTCCTAAAAAAAAAAGCTCAAAAACTTTGACCTGAACACCCAAAAAATGGGCTTCCCTCTTCCCTAAAAAAAGTTCAACAACTTTGACCTGAACCCCCCAAAATGGGGTAGATCACTGCTAGTCTTTAACTCTGTGAGTAGACTGCAGTCTCTTGGGAGTTGGCCACCCCTGATGTAATGCATAAAATGACCCTTTAAATGTCCACTGTCTTGGACTTCAAATACTTGAGTGTTCATAATAGCAGATAGAAGGTCCCCATGTTAATATGAAGACAGTCTTGCTTTTGCCATCTTTCAACAAGGCCTCTGATGAGCATGCTTAGGATTGCAGAATGGGGCATTACATTCAAAGGATGAATATAAACTGGGAGCCACAGTGCTATGGGAAGAGTGACAACTTATTTTCAGACCCACCTAGTGGCAGACTCTGGGCTTTCAGATTTCAGTGGTGCCCCGTGTGATGCTAAAATTTGGTGGCTCACCTCTTGTGCTCCATTCTACAGCATTGTTGTGATGCCGCCTGCAAAATGGCACCCAATGTGGCTGAACCAGTTGCACCACCCTCAAACGATCTCTGGCCAACCACAACAGGAAGAACTTAACAACAGGGCAGCCATCTTGTGAAATCCAGCAACCATTCACCACAGTGAGCACAGGAAACAGGAGACAGAGGCAGTAAATTCTTCAGGAATTGGAAAGGAAAGAAACCGCCTAGGTAGGCGAAACTTTTTGGCATGTTTAGCTGCTATCAGTAGGATGCTGTAAGCATTTTTATTACAATATCAAAGGACAGAAATTAGATGAATACATGTAGCGGTTGGAATCTAATTTCAGATGGCTTACTGCAGCTTGCAAAATTAAAACATATTGTAATAATATATGATTTCAGCACTGCACTCCCTCTTATTCTTCAGTTTCTGACAACCTTGGAATGCAAACACACATTTGGCATCATGACTGAGATTTCTCCCACCTGGTGTCTACCTTTTATGTTTATCGGCGCTCCAATAGAAATTGTACATAGTCTGACTTGTTGCCAAATTATAGCATAGTTTACTTTGCCCAGTTCACTCCCAGGTGCAGGCCTGTCTAGTGTCTATTATTTAGAAGATAATATACAGTACCAAGAAATGACATGCAATCTCTACCAGACCAGGAAGTAATTACTTTTTGACTATGGCCTAATTGAACTGTTCAGTTCTTCTCTGCTTTATTTGATCTGATTTGACCTTCTTACTCTGTGACCATAGAAACAACTCGGGATGTGGGAGGCACCAGCCCATAAAGATTCTCTCTCCTCTCTCTCTTGTCTCTCTGATTCCTGCAGCAGCTGTCTTGATATGAGATGATTGGATTTTATTCCTTAAAGTTTGTGATCCCGATTTGATTTTGACTTTTCTCCAGTGTCATGCTTTGAACCCTTCCTTTCAAGATGGCGGGCCGTTTGTTCAACACACTGCTGCTGTAACAGTGGTCTGTCTTGAAGACAAACGCCTGTTTAAACCTCCATTTAGCCGCGTTTATTTATCAGTTTCACCCATTATCCATTTGGGTGCTAATCTGAGCTCTTCTACATGTATCTCTCTCAAGTAAAAACACCAGAAGAACTTCAATCAAATATAAGTG
This sequence comes from Zootoca vivipara, assembly GCF_965207765.1. Classification (NCBI taxonomy): domain Eukaryota; kingdom Metazoa; phylum Chordata; class Lepidosauria; order Squamata; family Lacertidae; genus Zootoca; species Zootoca vivipara. Next base: position 23,776,242 of record NC_142587.1, on the reverse strand, counting down.
ACAAAGGAGCCTGTTTGACAAACCAAAAGGACTTCCTTCATTATAAGTAACATAATATTTAACTCATTTATTGTCCTATTATTTTTGCATATTATTATTTCCTTCCATGTGGAAATCCCTTGCAGATGACCACAGCATGGGCGTAGGCAGGGGGGGCAGGAGGGGGCGATTGCCCCCCTAGAAGCAGGGCCGCTGGCCAGCCTGCCCCGTTGCCCGCCCGGTGCTGTCTCCCTTCTCCCTGGCTGGCTGTGGGGCGGGTGGAGGGAAAGCCAGCCAAACGCTTTGCGCGGCTCTGGGGCTTTCCCTCCACCTGCCCCGGCGATTGCAGAGGGGGAGGAGGGGATCAGAGCAGTCCGATTTCGGGCTGATCCTGGCTCCCCCTCGCCCCTGCCGATCGCGGAGGGGGAGGAGGGAGTCGGAGCAGCCCGATTTCGGGCTGATCCTGGCTCCCCCTCGCCCCTGCCGATCGCGGAGGGGGAGGAGGGAGTCGGAGCAGCCCGATTTCGGGCTGATCCTGGCGCCCCCTCGCCCCTGCCGTTCGAGGAGGGGGAGGAGGGAGTCGGAGCAGCCTGAAATCGGGCTGCTCCGATCCCCTCCTCCCCCTCCGCGATCGCCGGGGCGGGAGGAGGGAAAGCTGGCAAGGGAGAAGGGAGCTTTCCTTGCCCCGCTGTGGCCCCTCTCCCCGCCCCTTGTGCCTGCCCCTTGGCCCCGCCCCTTGCCCCCCCTGATTTTCATCCTGGCTACGCCCCTGGACCACAGTGCCTGGAGACAGGCAGTCAGGTCATGAATCCACAGCAGTGACCAGAGGAGGAAGGACTGCTGGGATGAGTGCAGAAATGGGTGGAGCTCTTTAGAAAGATGAAAATAGGGACATCCTGTTTAATAAGAGTCCCATGGACTGCAAGAAGATCAAACCTATCCATTCTTAAGGAAATCAGCCCTGAGTACTCACTGGAAAGGAAGTTCCTGAAGCTGAGACTCCAATACTTTGGCCACCTCATGAGAAGAGAAGACTCCCTGGAAAAGACCCTGGTGTTGGGAAAGATTGAGGGCACTAGGAGAAGGGGACGACAGAGGATGAGATGGTTGGACAGTGTTCTCGAAGCTACTAACATGAGTTTGACCAAACTGTGGGAGGCAGTGGAAGACAGGAGTGCCTGGCGTGCTCTGGTCCATGAAGTCACAAGGAGTCGGACATGACTAAATGACTAAACAACAACAACAATTTAATAATAATAATACCCCACCCATCTGACTAGGTTGCCCCAGCCATTCTGGGCAGCTTCCAACATATATAAAAACATACCGGTAATAAAACATTTTTTAAAAACTTGCCTATACAGGGCTGCCTTCAGATGCTCAGGGGTCAGATAACTCCATTCCTTCCAACATTTCTCTGATAAAATAGGGGCATCCTACCGTAACTGCCAACATTTTTCTAATGAAAATAGGGGATGTCCTAAGGAAAAGCAGGAGATTCTGGGACCAAATCAGAAACCAGGATGGCTTATGTAAATTTGGGACTGTCCCTGGGAAATAAGGACACTTGGAGGGCCTGTTCTGATATGTGGAGCCTGGGCATCTGTCCCAAAGCCTTGCCCTGATGGCACCACTGAACCCCCGCCCCGCCCCCCCCAAATGGTTAACTTCTATCCATCCCTACAGTAGGGCACATCCCTACTCTGAGCACATCATCTCTGCTCTCAGGCTTTCCCTGTCCATCCTGTCAGGTGGTATATTGCACTGTGGCACAGAATAAGGATTAGTGCAGAAAGTCATGCTAAGGGAGAAATCCAGTTCAAATATCTGGAGCAGCACCTAGCCACTGGGTACAGATGGCGCTCACTCTGAAAATTGAATTTTAATTTACTGTTTTTAACCATGACATGCATATTGATTTATATTTATAATGAAATTTCACGACGCATTCCATGAAACACCAGGCTCCACAAAGACAAGATGTTAATCTATATTTAATACATTTATTGTAAGGTTAAATATGGCATGAAAGACAATAGATATTACCATTGTTCTCCAGTTCAGTGCTTTTTAAAAGTGAGAACAGTAGCGTAGATCTAATTTTACAAGGAAATTGCTAAAAGAATGGATGTATTAGAATTGATATAATAAAACAAGGTATTTAAAATTGCATGCTCAGGTGGGTAATAAGTGCTTAAACATTACGGCTGGCCACTGAAAAAGATGCATTTGCTCAAAAACTACCACTGCTCTTTAATAGCTGATAGCCACTGTATTAGGTTTATTGTGTGATTTTGGTTTTTAGTATTAAGGTGACTTTGGCATGAGCATAATCTGATAGAAAATGATCTAAGATGATTTTTATTTTATTTTTTAGATAGCAAAGTCAATGCATTCTTCTTGGTTTGGTAGGAGATACATAATCCCAGGCAAAGCTATATAACTACTCTAAACCCCAGTTGGTGGTAACTCATGTCAGAAATGCATGCATCAAAGAGTCATGCTTTAAAATAGTTCTTTTTTTCCTTTGTGCTTGAATATTATCAAACCCGCAGCCAAAGATTTGGCAGGTTGTTCCGAACTGAAATGTGAAATTCAACTGACTGTTTCAGAACTTCAGGACAACAAGCAGGGTCATAATCAGATTATCTCCAGCAAAGTTTAAGGGCAGGGGAGGACTTGATCAATAGGGATAGGCAGGGAATTTGGTTCAGTCCACATTCTAATCAGAATGTGCCAAACTTGAATTTCCTGAAGTGATATGTGAACCAAAACACAGCTTTCTGCCAAAACTCCAAATTTTGTGATGCATTTCACCAGTAAAGAGTATCATACAAGTATATTGCATATAATAAGGGGAAGTATGCAAAAAAATAAAAAAAGGCCTGTTAGTGAAAATAACATAAATGCAGGGGATGCTGCTTGCAAAATGTGTATATCTGCTGAAACTCCATGTTAAACTGTGTATATTAGGGGAAAATTGCACTGAAATGCCGATTTTTTTTGTGAAGACATAAAATATATACCGGTAAATTGCAAATAGTTGTGGAAATGTGGAGAACTGAACTTAAAGACCAGAAAAACAAGAAACTGTGGGAAGCCAAAATGGGCAGATTTGTCTATCACTACTGATCAACCGACAATATCAAGTGGGGTTCTGAAAGGGCCACACAGAAGAATGCTTCACGCTTGATCAAGCTATTGACAAATATACTACAATAGGAGAGCCATTGGCTCAAAACAAAACAAAAATAAGAAATAAAAAGTGAAATTTAGCCAAGAGCAAAATATTTCCTTTTTTTGGAATTCCAGGGCATAACACTTGCTAAGCAGGATTACAGAAAAGTTGTTAGCGTTAAAAAGAAATCTGGATTCAATTTGTTCAGCTAAACTTATCTACGAAAGCCACATTATGCCACCCAGTTCTATTGGTTTAGATGTATTGTGCTTTTATGTGCTGTGATCCACTCTGAAAATTTCTGGTGAAGGACGAGTAAAAAACAACTAGTGTGTTTAAACGGCAGCACTTCGGTGTGTTCCCAGCAAATGTATTCAGCTCTTTCGAAGCCCTCTTTTTATCAGCTCACCAATTTATACCAGCCTTCCTCAACCTGGTGCCCTCTAGATATTGTTGGATTACAACTCGGAATAGGCAATACTCTATGCATCTATAGCCTGGCCGCTAAATACTTACATGTGGAAATGGAACCAGAGATGGCTCCCACCTACCACCCCCAATGGTCTGCTGTTGGAATGGTTGTGATGCACACCCACATACATTCCTATGTCCAGATGAGCTGGCAGTGGAAGGTTTAGGCTGTCTTCCATAGTTTGAGGTGTGAATTCTTAAGAGTGCATTCTCAGCTTTCCCAGAAAGATGTTGTTTCCAAAATTCAGCACAATGGATGTTCTGAGACTTTGGAGAATTGCTGTACAGTATATGTCTGAAGAAGGAATTGGTGTTTTGTGTGTGTGTGTAAAACGTTCCCATGAATGAATGAGAACTACCAGGGGGCTGTTGATTCCAGGATGCATATGCTGAAAATATAACAAAAATAACCTTCTCACTTGTCAGTTAAGCTGGAAGTATTGCTCATGGAGGAAATGGAAGCCGGGGTTTTTTCATGGATTGTGTGTGGATGTGGAAGTATGCTGGAGGAGAACTTTGGTGGGGTTCATGTACAGTAGATTAAATAAATGTGAGGGTTTTGTGCATTGTATGAGCGTGTGTGCATGTTGACCCATAAGTGATGTCAAGGCATATTGATACTGTTATGAGTTTCAGATTCCCCCCTGTGTTATGCATTTCTGGGTGCCAGGCACTGAACCCCTGGATTCAGCAAATGTTAAAATATAAGCCAGGTCAGGTTGCTGATGAGTTAATCACCTGGGAGATGAGCCATTTGGAGAACAAAAGGAAGGCGATGAGCCATTAAGAAAGCCAAAGAGAAGGATCTGTGCCAGATGGCAAATGGGAGGGACCCTTCTCTCAGCTCAGGTTCACTAAGAAGACAAAGTCAGAGTCTGGAGTACTCTGCACATGGTAAAGGCAGGTAGTGGAAGAGTGGGTCAGAGCATGATGGTTGATTTCTGTTTGATTCTAAGGCAGTGGCTATGAATTAAGCTAGACCCTCTTGGGCTGGTAATGCTGTGAACCCCTCCATCATAGGCTGAGGTTGTATATATGGGTAAATAAACCATATATCATACAGACACCACAGTCTCCACTGTGCCTCATTTCCAAAAGGAAACATGAACCCTGGGTAAGTGACTGGTGATTCCTGGAATCTTGCACCACTCAGAGATTGGGCTGGTGTGCAACACTACACTCTTCATTTCATCAGTGTGGCATGCTGAATCTGTTCACTCAAAAACACAAATGCCATGGTCTTTATAAAACTTTGCAAATAGTTTTTATCAAAATGTTCCATAAAAAGTGCATCTTGTTTGTGGATGGCCTTAAAATATCATATTTTTGAAATACTCATTTATGAAATTTGAGGTTGACAGACCGTTATCACAAAATACAAATTCAAAAAGTGAGCATCTGTTGTCAGGGAGTTTCTCTAATTTTAAAATCTAAAATATCATATAATACTACAGCTTTCTCCTAGGGAAAAAAATCCTGTATATATTTGCGTTTCTTAAATCTGCGATGACTGGTAAATCTTCTTTGAAGCAAGGGCTTTAACTTGTCACTTCTTAAGCTGTAATATGCACGGATTGTGGAAAAGAAGATTGCAGTTGTAGCCCCAGTGAATTCCCTATGGTAAACAGGAAAAACCAACCCACCCTGAAATGGAACAAACTAAACAATGCTTTTGAGATAGGGGAAGAGATAATCAGAGGTGGAATCAAGCCCATTTTGAGCATCAGATGAGTTTTTGGTCTCCAGAATATAGTCAGTTTGCTTCAGTGAAGGGCAGTCTTGAATAACGAGAAAAGTCTGCTGGGAAATGAGGAGAACCAAGCCATGCATCTGATTCACGGAGAATGTGAGGGGCATAAAGTTTGAACAGTTAAAATAGCTGCCTTTATTCATGTGAATACTTGTGTTCTTGCGTGCCAAACCATATGGTAGGACCAGCCCTACCATTGGACATGGTCACGCCGCTTGCTTCATGTGTCAGATTTTGCTAAGCCGTATACAGTGTCTCTCTCTGCATGTACATATATTAAGAAAATTTCAGTTATAGAAAATAAAATGAAAACAGGGGAAAGAGGGAGACAGAGGGGAGGAGAAATGCAATTTGTTTTCAAATCACAACCTGTAAACATCTGCCTCAGGTGCCGATATGTTTGATGCCATTCCTGTGATATTGACATGTGTCCCCACATGTCAATATCTTTCCATTCCCTCACATGATTAGAAGCACATGAAAGAAGACTGGAAGATGTGTAGGTTAACCCACCACCCTCTGTTGTATTGCTGTGCCTGGTCCTTGCTGCCCTCCAAGCATCATGAAGGCTTCCCTGATGACAAGTGCCCTCACTTTCCCTCCTGTGATTCTAATTACATGGGGGAACTGGATGCCTAAACAGGGCTCACATGGGGATGCCAAAATGAATTGACCTGCCTAGGACTCTCCAATGGCCTAGCACAGGGGTCAGCAAAGTTTTTGTGGCTTGGGCTGGTTCATGGTCCCACAGATGCTGTGGAAAGCCAGAGTGCACATGCACACATGCACACATGTGCAAACACTATTTCCAGCTCCTTCCAGGACAGAGGAGGCATGCACATCTTCCCATTGGCTTCAGGAGCTGCCTGCAGCCAATGGGAAGCTGGCCAGCATTGTGGAAGGTGTTCCCCGCTCTGCTCCACGCCGGTTTAGCCAACCAAGCGGGCGGCGGGGCTCCATGGGCCGGTTAAGCAACCCCCATTGTGGCCCATGGGCCTCAGGTTGTTGACCTCTGCCCTAGCGAAAGGGACTTGCAAAGGAGCAATACAAAAATTGCTTTGGGCTTTTGTTATGCTTGGGTGCTGTAGCTTGACTGAACTCCACCGCGATCTTGCCAAAAATATCAGCAGGGAAACATCTGGGCTGTGTGTGACACTTGCTTGCATCTCTTTCATCAGATGAATTAGTAGCATTGTTACGCCATGCCTGTGCAAAAATAATAATAATAAAAAAAGATGATGTAGAGCACAATGACTGCATATCACTTCCCATTCAAGGCTGAGCAGCCATTAAAGATGTGAATACCAAGCATGATTGGCAAGAGAAAAGCGCTAGAAGTCAAGAGCACAATATAAGGAAGCGAGTGCATTGAAACTTAAGGTGGGGAATGAGGAATGAGTGTGTGCATAGATTACAACCTATTGATCATGACTCACCAGCCAAAGAGAAGAAAAAACTCATTTAACATGAGATTCTTCTGCTCTGTTGACAGCTAGACCAAAAGGAATTCCTGTAGTTATATGTGAACAAAAAACGAGAGCCAATGTACCTGCTTCACTGCATACATTGTGTTGGACAAGGGTTTCTATCCAGTGACCCTCAAGAAGTTGCTGAATTGCGTGGATTAATGATCTCGCAACATATGGAAAGCTACAGTGCTCCACCCTGGTGCAGGGCAAACCCATGTACAAATAAGGAGCATACATACAACAGGAATCTGTAGCCAATCACATCTCCCCAATAAGTACACACAGCTGCAAGCCCATCTTCATCGCAACCACATGTTTCAGTGTTAGGTGTACACTCGAAGCATCTTGGGTGTATATCACAAAGAATAATGTGTGACGTGGCTTGCTATCTGCAGTTATTTGGAGCAGGCTCTCACTAACCAGCAAACACAGAAAGCTGGGCTACGCAAAGTTTATTTAAACATTTAACAACCCACTTTTCCCTTTAATTAATGTCTACAGCAGATTTAAAAACCAGTGCAAATCAAAAGTCAAACGAAAACATTTCCGATTCCAATATCAATGAAAAAGCAGCAGCAGCAGCAGATATAAATATTAAAACTATCCATAAATAAAAGCTCTTCATTGGCTCTGCTGAAAGACCAGCTCCATCAGGTTCCTCCATCAACTCTTATCTGCAGCAACCATTCCATCAGACTGTGAAGGATGGAGAGAGATGGTACCAGAGGGGCTTTTCATCAGCTGTGCTGAAAGACTAGAAATTTTTGGTTTTTCTCCAAACTTCCTCTCCTGCTGTTCACTCCTGTTTTCTGTAACAAAGAATTACTGCTCAAGCCTGCTTTTTCCCTATTCCCTCCCAATCCCTTTTCCTTTTACGTCTCCTCTTTTAGATTGCAAGTCTGAGGAAAGGGACTGTCTTCTCCCTGACATTTGTAAGCTGCTCTGGAGACTTTTCCATCTGAATACGAAACAAAATGCAAACTACAATGACTTATTAAAGGGTCTGATATATGAAACAATACCTGGTGCTTAAAAGATGTTAAAGAAGATGCTAGGCAAATGTTTGTGTGGCCATGACACAACTGGGGTGCTATGACAACGAAGGCTGTGTCCCTGGTGGGTGTCCACAGATGGGCTTCGGTTGATGGTGTTAACTTACAGGCAGGTTCATAGTACAGAATCTGGCCAAAAGTGTGTTTGTGAGAAGTAGGGTTGCCAGACTCAATAGAGGACAGGACTTCTGTGCCTTTAATTGCCCTGCTCTCTTTTAAGTCTGGAAACCTTAAAGAGAAACCAGCAGACCCTTTGCTTGGAAATTAAACAAAGGGTGTGCTGGTTTCTCTTTAAGGTTTCCAGACTCAAAAGAGAGCAGGGCAATTAAAGGCACAGAAGTCCTGTCCTCTATTGAGTCTGGCAACCCTAGTGAGAAGTTGCTGAAGATTCCTGCTTTCCTGGGCCCTCTCCCCTTTCTCTGTTGGAGATAAGGTAAAGGCATAGCTGCCAAGTTATCCCTTTTTTAAAAGGGATTTTCCCTTATGCTGAATAGGCTTCCTCGCGAGAAAAGGGAAAACTTGGCAGCTATGGGTAAAGGTAAAAGACCCCTGGACGGTTAAGTCCAGTCAAAGGTGACTATGGGGTTGCGGTGCTCATCTCGCATTCAGGCCGAGGAAGCCACCGTTTGTCCGCAGGCAGCTTTCCAGGTCATGTAGCCAGCATGACAAAAACCGCTTCTGGCGCAACGGGACACCGTGACGGAAACCTATTCATCTGCTGGCACTGGCATGTTTTTGAACTGCTAGGTTGGCAGAAGCTGGGACAGAGCAATGGGAGCTCTGTTGGAGAATCCAGCATAGCTGTCAAGTTCTCCCTTTTTTAAAGGGAAATTCCCTTATGCTGAATAGGCTTCCTCGCGAGAAAAGGGAAAACTTGACAGCTATGGAATCCAGGAATACACAGGTCAGAGACCTAGGGTTTTATTGGTCAAAACCAATTGCAGCTAGAGTTGCGTCCAGAAACATACTGGAAGCCGGTGAAGCCATTTCAGCCCTGTGAGATATATTCAACCAGGCTAGTATTTTCTTGATTGCTTTCAGTTTTGGAATGCTTTCAGTAGACAGGCCCATGTACAGTAATCTAACCTGAACGTACTGATGTATGGATAATTAAGAGCATAAGAACATACGAAGAGCTGTGTTGAATCCGGCATCCTGTTCTCACAATGATTGACCAGATACTTGTGGGAAACCTACAAGCAGGACCAAAATACATGAGCACTCTTGCCTCCTGTGGTTTCTAGCATCTGGTATTCAGAAGAATTATTGCTTCCAACTGTGGAGGGAGAGCAGAGCCATCAGGACAAGTAGCTTCCTCCTCCATGAATTTGTCTAATCCTCTTTTAAAGCAATCCAAGTTGGGGTCAGCAGTGTTTCCTGTGGGAGCAAGTTCCACAGATTAACTAAGCACTATACAAAGAAGTACAGGACCCAGGTGGCGCTGTGGTTAAACCACTGAGCCTAGGGCTTGCTGATCAGAAGGTCGGCGGTTCGAATCCCTGTGACGGGGTGAGCTCCCGTTGCTTGGTCCCAGCTCCTGCCAACCTAGCAGTTCGAAAGCACGTCAAAATGCAAGTAGATAAATAGGAACCGCTACAGCGGGAAGGTAAACGGCGTTTCCATGTGCTGCCCTGGTTTGCCAGAAGCAGCTTTGTCATGCTGGCCACATGACCTGGAAGCTATACGCCGGCTCCCTCGGCCAATAATGCGAGATGAGCGTGCAACCCCAGAGTCGGTCACGACTGGACCTAATGGTCAGGGGTCCCTTTACCTTTATACAAAGAAGTATGTTCTTTCATCTGTCCCAAATCTTCCAATATTCAGCCGTGTCAGATGTTCACGAGTGCTAGCGTTACGAGAGAGGGACCTTTTCTCTATTCACTTTCTCCATGCTGTGCATGTCTTCAAGCCGTCATGTCTAGTTGCACCCCAGCAAGATGTTTGGTCACATATTCATACCACCCAATATCCCACCCCTTTCTGTGGATCTTTGGGTCCTCATTGGGAGCCAGTGTGGTGTAGTGGTTAAGAGCGGTAGACTCGTAATCTGGGGAACCGGGTTCGCGTCTCCGCTCCTCTACATGCAGCTGCTGGGTGACCTTGGGCTAGTCACACTTCTTTGAAGTCTCTCAGCCCCACCCACCTCACAGAGTGTTTGTTGTGGGGGAGGAAGGGAAAGGAGATTGTTAGCCGCTTTGAGACTCCTTAGGGTAGTGATCAAGCGGGATATCAAATCCAAACTCCTCCTCCTCCTCCTCCTCCTCCTCCTCCTCCTCCTCCTCCTCCTCCTCCTCCTCCTCTTTTTCTTTAAAAGAGAGACACTGTGAAGTAGAGTATAGAATGCTGGAACCAAGCTGGGCAGAACTTGGATTATATTTTGGGGGGTGCAAGTTAAACCTTTAGCCCACACTGTTTTCTGATGAAGTTGACTGCCCCCCCAGCCCCTTTCCTTTTTTTCTAAGGGGGCGGGACTTAGACAATATATAGGATCCAACAGATAAAACGGGATCATTCTAGGTGTAGCACCATGACTGTCTTAAAGGGAGCATAGGATAAGAAAGGCTAATGTGATAAGTACCATCTATGGCACTATGATATGTTGACATTTGTAAAATTCTATGTAGATCAAAAGTTAAAAAGGGAGTTAATCCTAAAAATACACAACTCAGTATTGGGAAAAGTCTTTGGTAATATGAAGTAATATGGGCAAGGCAAGGCTAGAGACACTGAGACAGTACAAAACCTTTCTTTTTCTTTTTAATCAAACTTCACAACAGAGTTGTCTGAGTTGGGGAAATGTTACATAATAGAATTTATGAATCTTAGTACATCGGCATGGCTCATCAGTTAATCACTTGAGCTCACACATTATTTGGTTTCCCTGTAATAAATTGGGATATGACTGTTTTGTGTGGATACCTATATTTGCATGTGAACTAGGGTATTGATGCATGAGCAATAGCACCCACCACACACCCTTCTTCTTAAAGGGACCACTTCATTAATTTGCCAGCGAGTCAAACACGATCCCAGGTAAAACCACACTGCATTGTGCAGCCTTTCTGTATCTCTGTTTGTTGTGTGATGCAACAAAATATGTGAGGGTGTTTGGAAAGGGAAGACATGGCAGGAGGGTGGGAGGGCTGGAGTCTTGCTTTGCTTGGGAGCAGGCCCGGCTCTAAGGCAAGGCTGGGTGGCGCGGGGCGCCAGGGCGCCGTGCAGCCAGGGGGGCACAGCGCGGCTACACCCGCTGTAGTGGTGCTGCGCGCTGCGCCCGCCCGCCGCAGTGGGAAACGGGGCAGGGGGGGGGGCGCCTGACATGCTTAAGACGGCCCTGCTTGGGAGTTTGTTGTCCACAGTCCTTCATGTTCTGAGACTGATAATAAAGCTGACAAGAGAACAGTATCTGGACGAAGGGGCTGTGGGAAGAATTAATGGGCACGGAAAAAATGTAATCACAGTGTGGGTTGTATCCAGCAGTATTCTGCTTGTGCGATAGAACTTCCCTTTCTTCTCCTCCCCCCCCCCCTGTAACCCTCCACACAACCTAACAATTTGCTCCAGAGGGTGGGAAAACCTCCAGAGCAGGTTTTTTTGGGGGGGGGCATGTGCAAGAAGAGAAGAAGGGGGAAGCCCAGCTACATAAGCGGAACTCCATTTGCACAAAGTTTGGGGTACATCCACCTGTTTTTCTGCTCACTGATGTCCCTCACAAATGTTCACTCTTGAAGTACCATAAACTAATCCAGAAGATGGTGACTTGGTTTTCCAAAGCTTTGGGCCAAATTTCCCTTTACTTTTTGTACCTGGATTAAGCAAACAAAAAATGTGAGACTCTTGCACGTGCATTTTAGATCTTGTGCGCCTTTAAAATACATGCGTCCAGTGATTGTGCAAGAATTAGGACGCTACTCGCAGACCTTCTGAAGGGGCAAACACCAACTGCACACTTCACACTTCACACTTCGATACAGCCTGTGTTGACACAGCATAGCACTTGGATCAGGTGGTGTTGACCTGCTCCCTATATTCAATATTTCAGCTGTCGCTTCTGACTTCTGACTTTCCCTCCTGGAGGCTTCTACTAGTCTAGGCATGTGGCCAGGAGAGACAGATACTTCGTGACTCCAGTCGTCTTGTGGATTTATCCTGCAGGCCTGACATGGGGAAGGAGGGAGGGAGAGAGGGAGAGGCGGGTGTCATACAGAGGAGTGAGCATGAAAATATGAGCAAACGAGACAGGGAAACTTTTGCTGGGAAATGAGCTCATGTGACGAGGCAACAAGTTGAGGCTACAATTAGGCAGTGAATCCAGCCAGGTTCCTGCCTTGCTATCTGTCCCACGGTTACTGGCCAAAATCCCCAGGCATACAACAGTGTTTCAGGTGGCCATGCATAACTTCCTATGCTTATGTTGTAATGTGTGATTTGGGCTGCATGTGCGCGAGCCCAGTTTCTACATACCTGGCTCAAAGCTGTTCATTGTGGAGCCAGAGGACCTTTGTCAAAACCACTGGAGGCTGATCCATTCAGGCAAATGGGGCACTGCTATGTCTGCCTGTCTTCTTACTTATCAATCCATCGGGGAAGCTCTGCTTGTCATTGGCTCTGGGTTCACCTATTGTTGGGCTCGCTGCCTACCACCCGACAAATGAGCAACAGCCACCATTTCTAACTCACTCAACACTAAATAGCATCTGTAAACTGCTTTCCTGTGGCCTTCCTCCCCACTTTCTCCCTGTTCTCTCACTCCTGCCAGGGATATACAGTACCAACATGCATAGAATGAAGGTTGGAAGCTGTGCCCCGCAGATACTAAGCAAGGGGCACATCTGAGCCTATTTCACACCTTTTGTCTCTTGTCTCAGGGATGAAAACTATGATATTGGTAGAGCATGAGGCTCTTAATCTCAGGAGTGTGGATTTAAACCCCACGTTGGGCAAAATACACTTGCACTGCAGGGGGTTGGACTAAATGACCCTTGGGCTTCCCTTCCTTTTCTACAAGTCTATGGTTCCACATGAGACACTTTGGAAAACACACAGAACGTACAGCCCAGTAGCTACTTAGAAAGCAATTAAGATAATCTAAGTGTTGTATATGAAAACGACCTCATTCTGCTTTCTGGGTCATTGTAAACATAGGCCTACAGAAAAACCAACTTTGGGGCATATTGTGTTCCAGCTTCACAAGGAAACAGCAAGTAAATGGGGAAAGCTAAATAAAAGCATTTTTATATTATCTCTCTCTTTTTTTGTTGGAAAAAAAATTAAGATAACAAAAATCCCTAAGCACTAAAGTAATTAAAATCTCCAGGCAGTTTTAAATCAAATAACTCTCACTTAGGCAGGATATTACAAGACTAATTCCTTAGATGGGCAACAACTCCCCATCTCTTTAAGCTATTAATTCTGTATTTCGAGAACTGCATGAACACCATTGGTAGAAGTCACTGACTTGGATCCTGCTCCTAAATTCAGGTGAGGGGCTAGGACTTGGCTGGTCAGCCATGGCATGGATGACACAGGCCCATTGCATTCCTACATGTGTCTTCTGACTTCTCTGCTTTAATAGACAAGGAGCAGAACCCCAACAAGGTAGAGTAGGCTGTGTGCCCACTGTAGTACTCACCAGTGAAACTCGCTTGGTGCCGAAACAAGCATTTTGGTGTTTTTTTTTTTTTGGATGGGATAAATACTTTCATCTCCTCTCAGGCATTTGATAGTAATAATAATAATAATAATAATTTATTATTTATACCCCGCCCATCTGGCCGGGTTCCCCCAGCCACTCTGGGCAGCTTCCAAAAAAACAGAAATTCTAAAATACAGAAATCCATCAGACATTAAAAGCTTCCCTAAACAGGGCTGCCTTGAGATGCCTTCTAAAGGTCTGGTAATTGTTCTCTTTGACCTCTAGTGGGAGGGCATTCCACAGGGTGGGTGCCACTACCGAGAAGGCCCTCTGCCTGGTTCCCTGTAACTTGGCTTCTCGTAATGAGGGAACCGCCAGAAGGCCCTCGGAGCTGGACCTCAGTGTCCGGGCAGAACGATGGGGGTGGAGACGCTCCTTTAGGTATACCGGACCGAGGCCATTTAGGGCTTTAAAGGTCAACACCAACACTTTGAATTGTGCTCAGAAACGTACTGGGAGCCAATGTAGGTCTTTTAGGACCGGTGTAATGTGATCTCGGCGGCTGCTCCCAGTCACCAGTCTAGCTGCTGATAGTCAACATTATTTCATGCACGTAGCAAGTCACAGTTGAAAGACTATCCTTGAGTGGATAGCCAGGGCTGGAAGAAATGGGGCTAGCCCACTGGCGTCATATATAGGTCTGGATCTGACCTTTAAAGGATCACCCAAAGTGGGTGCCAGTGTGACTTAATCTAGAGGCATTGTATCAGGGCTAAACTGTCACCCTCCGGATATGCCTGGTCTACAGTTCCCACCATCTGCTGCCAGTGAGAGTTGGGTTCGAACAATATTGGGAGGGGAACAGGTTTTGCTTGTGTGGTGTACCCACACTGTGTTGATCAGAGGACAAGCAATGGTGTGTTATCATTGCCACACAGTGCATATGACACCTTGCAGTATCTTGGGTGTGTTGCTCTTTTGCCTGGAAAATATTTTTTTTTTAAAAAAATCTCTGCCCTTCTTTTTTCATATATAAAAAACAGCTTCTTTTTCTTCTTTTTTTAAGTATACGGTCTTCCCAGAAGATGCCCATTCTTCTTTTCACTGTCACTGGGGAACGATTTTGGAATCTCCGGCCACTCCCTCAATCAATCATTTTGGCTTCCTGTGCAAACACAGACATTTTTGCCATTATGCTAAAAATAGGCTATCTTGAGACTGGAAAATCAGTCTGTCTTGCTTTGTCGTCGTCCCCCCCCCTTTTAAAAATACGCTGTTTTTACTTCTGGTAGGCAATAACAGGATACGCTCACCATTCCTCAGCGCAATAATCCAGCCTCTTATTTGATGATATAAATGGCTCACCCCTCCAGCCTTGTAGGGAAGATTTGTTTTTTGAGTAGCAGTTTGTTTCTTTAGCTGTTATCAGTTGAGTCTTCAACATCTTATGCCGACTCCCAAACTTCTCTGTGTTTCCATTTTAACAGCCCCAGAACATTCTGTGTGGACTCAGTCTGGGGCAATCTGGAGCTGATTCAACCCAATCTGGCTGGATCCTGGGTCAACATGGATCACCCGATTCAGTTCAGAATCCAGGATCGGACTGGACCCATTGCACAGCCTTCTTCTTCTTCTTCTTCTTCTTCTTCTTCTTCTTCTTCTTCTTCTTCTTCTTCTTCTTCTTCTTCTTCTTCTTCTTCTTCTTCTTCTTCTCTCGTAGCCGAGTAAGATTGTCTTCCATAAACACAATTTAAACAATGGGTCTGTAAGTGACTGTGGAGGCCAATTCTGGATCCACACGTCCTTCCACAGTGGGGACATTGGTTTCCAGGCGGGAGTTGATCATGGTGTGGATTTGCCAAGCGTGCCGTCCTCTTAGCACGTTTCTCCCTTGCATCCTGAGATCGAGTTTCTTCAAAGCCCATGACACCTTTGGTAAAGGCTAACATGACCAGTTCAACGAAGTTGATGTTGAAGAATCATTGCTTCAACACTGGTGATCTTTGATTCTTCCAGTACACTGATATTAGTTTGCCTGTCTTCCCAAGTGATGTGTAAAAAAATTCGGAGACACCGTTGATGGAATCTTTCGAGGAGTTGGAGATGGTGTTTATAAGTGGTCCATGTTTCACAAGCATATAGTAAGGTTGGTAGTACAATAGCTTTGTAAACAAGCACTTTGTTTTTCCTGCAAATGTCCCAGTTCTCAAACACTCTGCACTTCAATCGGGAGAAAGCCGCACAGGCAATGCCGGATTTCGGCATCAATGCCCTATTAAGCAGTCCTGTTTCCTGCAACTGACTCCAATGCAGTGATGCCAGTCCTACTCAAAGGATCAGAATTATAAAGGGACAACTTGGGTGCTTAGTGATGCATTCAGCTACCTAGAAGTTTTTGACGTGATAAATACTCTTGCTTGTTATCTTCTTTGCACAAAGAAGTCCTCATATGTACGATTTCAAAGCTTGCAAAATTTCAAAGCTAAAATCGGTCTAATAAAAACACCCTCTTCCTTCTCATTTTTGCATGTCGGCACATTTTAATAATTTCAGGCAAAATGCTTCAAAATGTTACTTAATCAAATCAATAAAATTGGTTTCCCCACTGATGCTGACTTTACAATCTTCCATTAAATTGATCGATGCATTACATCAGATTGTTGTTCTTGCATTATCGAAAAGTTAATCATGCATGCGCCTCTTTCCAAAACGAAATTTAATGAAAAGGGGAGAAAACAAACATGTGATTCTTTTTTTGTAAATCCCGAGTCTGAAGTAACAAGGTACGATGGAAGCCACGATGACTCCATCACTTAACACTTGTAAA
The DNA here is from genome assembly GCF_965207765.1 of Zootoca vivipara. Classification (NCBI taxonomy): domain Eukaryota; kingdom Metazoa; phylum Chordata; class Lepidosauria; order Squamata; family Lacertidae; genus Zootoca; species Zootoca vivipara. The sequence continues at coordinate 23,759,881 of NC_142587.1, read as the reverse complement.
TCCTATGCCTTATCATCCATAGGTAGGACCTCTGGAGAGATTAGGCCTTACTGTATAAAGTCCGTTGGTTTGTACTACATGAGCCTATCTAATTTATGGTTTGTCATCTTGCATGTTGCATCGTCCATCTGAAGTTAGGAAGGTGGTGACTGAAGGTGGCTTTCCTGGTCACCCCATATATGAAATTCCCTCTTGGGCTACCTCCAGCCTTGAATGGTATAGTGCAGCTGATGACCCCCACCTTATGCTGATAACTGGACCCTTCTTGAGCCACTGCCAGAATATGATATTGGATTATATTAAAGCCCACGGTTGCATCTGAGGATGGGGAATGAGCAGGGCCCGATTTAGGTTTGCTGAGGCCCCAAGCTACAGAAGGTAATGGGGCCCTTTATATGTCCAGCTGTGCTGTGTCAACAACAAATTGTTACTGTTTTTGTGTTGAATATATGCTATATGGTTATTTATGGACCTAATAGGTATCTAAAGCCATTTGCCACTGTTGTTGTATGTAGGTCTTAGTTTATTTGTTTTTTAATCTTACATTTTGGAAATATACACCGTTTTTTTCCCTTTCATTTTTTGGGGGGCCCTCAAGAGAGTGGGGCTGGCCCTAAGCTGTAGCTTGTTTAGCTTCTTCATAAATCCAGCACCGGAAATGAGTAACAGCATCTCATTTATTGCAAAATAAAATGGCAGGCTGGGGAAGCCCTCACAGTCAAGCTGTAGAGCTCAATAGAGCCTTGCAGTGAGCTGTGGCAGTTGGTATATATACCAGTAGGCTAAGCCTGGAAATACTGTAGTGGAAGACTGCCAGATAAAACTTTAGGCTGCCAGCCAACTGGAATAAATTCTGGCTTCCAGCTGGGATTGCATTCCCTGCTGGACTATGTATCTCATGCCCTGGTTGCACTCACAGGCCTGACGTTGCTTCCTATATCTTTTCCTGATATGCGCGTATAGGTTTCTTACATGCACAAACCTACCCCTGATATCATGCACTTGAGTAGTCAGGCTTCTCTGTATCTCCAGCACTAAATTATTCACCCTTACTGAGAGTTGTTTCTTTTTAAAACTACTGCTAAGTTAGTATCACAGAAGCATTCAGCCTCTGCTCTCTGATCCTCTTTACCATTTTACTGCTTGCGCGGAGGCCAAATTAAGAACACAAAAATCATATTTGCAGGTGTGATTTAAAAGGGACAAAACTGTTGCTCTTGTACAAAAATGAGAGCAAAGGCACCGCAAGGCAAATAAATTGCAATACCCCTGAGGGAAGGCAAAGGAATACATGGTGACGGAGCATAATTAACAGTTGTGGAACTGCAAATAGTGGAATCCATTGCACAAGGAGCTCTCCCCATGCTACCCAGAGAATCAAATCACGCCATTTTCACAAAATGCGAGAGCGGATCAAGCTGACCTGTGTTTCTCAAGCTGCGGACCAAAACGAACTGAGTTTATGCAAGGGCACCAGGAGAAAAAACAAACGAAAGGTCCATGACTGCGACCCCCATCTCTCCTGATGGGTATACCTGGGCAGTGGTGGTTCCCCCAGTGCTCTGACCGGCAGGTTCTAGCTACCATTTAAATTCCGCACAGGGTCCTGGAGCAAGGCTATGTCAGGGGCATTGAGGGAAACTGATATTGGAATTGTGACTGTAACCACACACACAACACTGCTCAGGGCAGCAGGTTTTTAAAAACAACAACAAGAAGGAGAGGCCAAGTGAGATGTCACTGATGCATCCCAAGTTGCCAGTGTTGAAGGCAGAATGTCTCTAAACAACAAACAACAACAACAACAACAATTTATTACTTATACCCCACCCATCTGGCTGGGTTTCCCCAGCCACTCTGGGCAGCTCCCAACAGAATATTAAAAACAGGATAAAACATCAAACATTAAAAACTTCCCTAAACAAGGTTGCCTTCAGATGTCTTCTAAAAGTCAAATAGTTGTTTATTTCCTTGACATCTGATGGGAGGGCGTTCCACAGGAAGGGCACCACTACCGAGAAGGGCCTCTGCTTGGTTCCCTGTAACCTCACAACCTCACTTCTTGCAGTGAGGGAACCGTCAGAAGGCCCTCGGTGCTGGACCTCAGTGTCTAGGCAGAACGATGGGGGTGGAGACGCTCCTTCAGGTATACTGTGCCAAGGCTGTTTAGGGCTTTAAAGGTCAGCAAAGGAATCACAAGTGGGGAGACTTCTATTGCACTCGCCTGCAATTATCTGGTTGGCCACTGTGAGAACAGGATGCTTCACTAGATGGGACTTTGCTCTAATTCAGTAGGGCTCTTCCTGTGTTATTCAGGAAGTTCGCGGCTCCAGTAGCTGTGCCCTAAGAAAATAACATGAGATCTGGTGGATCAGACACTGGCCCTGGGAAGACCTATTGATGCTGGAGGCTCCTGGATCTGCAGAGAGAAAAATCTAAAAGAACTCAGTAGCAACTCTCAAAGAAGTCATTATGAAGTCTCCATTCTTACTATCTTGACTGATATTTATAAATGGCACAGCAACAGCTGGAGAGTATCCAAGATTTCATATTGTCCCCGATGACAGGGAAGGCAGCCAGCAAAATTAGACTACAGTTTACAGTGAGATGATATATTAAAGTGTTCTGACCAGTTGAATTTCCAGGCCTTGTGCCTTTTATAACCATCAAGGCATCGGAGCACAGTGGCCCTTTCAGTTCCCTATATGTCAAGACATTTGGGGTCAAGGGATATCAGGATTAGCCCTCTCTCCAAGTAAAGGTTCGTTGCTTGGCCCTCACAAATAAGAACAGAAGTTGTGTGGCTAATTTTGCATGCATGAATCCCACGGAAATCAATAAAATATCCACATGTGCAACTAGTAATAGGATGGTTATCGCATTCTGCAATATACCAGCACTATGGTTTTTTAAAAAATGTGTCATCCTGCAATGATATCGATGATAGGCTGGTTTGCTTTATCTGTTTTCTGCCGACTTCTGCAATTTCGGAGAGGAGCTGCGGTTGCCCCTTCACTGCCATGATCTTGTGGCCAGCACATTTTACTTCTAAGATGTGAAAATATGTACAAGAGTTGATTATTCATCAGTGGAAATACATTACAATGCTTCATATGTTTTTATCCATTTAAGGCAAAGCTTATTTTATGACAAAGAGGGGGGGAAAACACCCTTAGTTTCAAGTAATGCATCTTTTTTTCTTCAAAAAACGAATCAGGTCCAAAAAGATTAAATAAAATATACTTATAAAACTGAAGTTCAAAGCAACTTAATAGGAGGAAATCTCTTGTGTGAAACATTTAGGTAATGACTATCATAAAACAGAAATCTTTTGAGTGCAATTATGTCTTCTAAGTGAATTTCCTTTTCACATCTGAACTGGGGAGAGAAATTTTATTATGCCTGATAGTATATTTATCCCATATAATAGGTTATAATTGCTATTTATCTCTCTACCACATTTTTTAGTTGAAACCTGAGAAACACATAAAGGGGGATCTACAAACCGGTACTTTCAGTCCAAGGAAACCTGAGAACTTGTTCAGTACCACAGTTGTCTAAGGCAGGCACCCCCAAACTTCGGCCCTCCAGATGTTTTGGACTACACAATTCCCATCTTCCCCGACCACTGGTCCTGTTAGCTAGGGATCATGGGAGTTCAAGGCCAAAACCTCTGGAGGGCCACAGTTTGGGGATGCCTGGTCTAAGGTATCTTTTACCTAGCAGACCAAGGGTTCCAGATTCTGAGAAAGCCTTTGCAGATACAACCATCACAGTGCTTGCTCCTTCTGAAATCTAGCTATCTAATAAGAACAGTCTTTGTCACACACACACACACACAGAGAGAGAGAGAGAGAGAGAGAGAGAGAGAGAGAGAGAGAGAGAGAGAGAGAATATGTTTGGATTCCTCCTTGCTCTCTTAAGTGAAGGAGTATCTTTTTCACAGGAACAGTTCCTCAGCTGAGCCCCCTTAAGTGGGTCCTCGAATAGATTAGTCTGGTGGAAAAAATAAGTAGTGTCTTGGAGAGGGGCTGTACTCAGCATGAGAACACAGAAGGTCCTTGATCCCTGCCATCCCCACTGCCAGCCAGTCTTGACAGCAGGGACCAATGGTGTGATGTGCTATACGGCAGCTTCCTAAGCACTACAGAAACAAATGCGTTCTCAAAAGACCAATGAATCTTCCCTTCTCATCGGATTCTCAGAAAGCCTATCTGAGAACCTCGTGACCCACAGCAGAGTACACTGAAACAGAGGCAAGCAAGCGGACTGTATCACTATGCTAATATTTATCTCCTGGCGGCCTGAGCACTGCAATTTTTATTTTATTTTTTACACCCCTTATCGGCATTTACAGTCTGATTCCTCACTTACTATAATACCACTGCAGGGAGCCATTAATCAGATGCTAATTCCCAGTGCAGGTATTACTCATTCCAGGATTCAAATGTGAGTACATGCATCGGCACTAACCTTAGATAGATCCACCTCCCAAAATGCCGTTTTTCTTCTTCTATTGATGCAGAGCTGGTACACTCCAAAGGTGTAGCCTTTCCACCCAGGCTGTACGCAGGGGCAGGCCTGTCTAGTTTCAGCCAAACTGTGTTGTGTACATGGTCCCGAGTTAGACAGTAGCAGCAGACCAGTTCAGCTATGAACCTGTAGGATTGTGTAAGGTGTACAGTTTACAACGACGATCCGTTCTGGGGAGCTGGTCACTCCCCAAGTTCGTCGCTTGCCGAAGGCACGCTTCTGCGCCGATAGAGCGCTGCTACATAGATCGCTTATGCGCATGCGCAAGCTGCGCAGATCATTTCTGCGCATCTGCGTGTGCGGAACCCGGATGTAAATACTTCCGGGTCCATGGCGGTTGCTCTCCGAGTTCATCGTAAACGGAGGCGGTCGCAAACCGAGGTTCCACTGTATAGATGTTGCTGCCAGAATTTGCATTACAGAATGTGATACCATTTACAGGAAGCTGCCTTGTGCTGAGTCAGACCCTCCAATGAAAATAGGGACTAATAAATAATAATAATAATAATAATAATAATAATAATAATAATAATAATAATTTTATGCACTCTGGGCAACTTCCAACATATATAAAAGCATAATAAAACATTAAACATTAAAAATCTTCCCTATACAGAGCCGCCTGTATATGTTGTAAATATACTTATCTCCTTGCCTCGGGGTGTGTGTGTGTCACATAACTACATACCCTCCAACAATTCTCTGATGAAAATATGGGCATCCAAAGGAAAAGTGGGACATTCTGAGAAACAGGATGGCTTCTGTAAATCTGGGACTGTCCCTGGAAAATAGGGACCCTTGGAGGGTCTGCATTCTCCTGATTTTTAATGTTGCTGGTTGAGAAGGATGCAAGCTTGAATAAATCACCACTTTCCTCTTCAAATCAACAACATAGTAGCAGGAGCCTGAGCCTTCCCAGGTCACTACTTGCATGCTGTTGTTTGTTAAGATGGGAACAGTGGCAATATACACATTGAGAGTTAATGCAGTGTCTGTGTCTTGCTGTCCTTGTATCTCCATACCTGAGGATCGATTTTAAGGTGAGAAACTTCCCTTTTCTCATTTAGTGGTAACAGGCCATCATCTCACCTTTCACTGTGTTTCACAAAGGTTTCCCCCTTTTAAGGCTTGCCAATGTTTGAGCTGGCACTCATTTGGAATCCACATTTTCTCAATTTCAACTTGACCTCATTAGTCCACACATGCACACACACATTTGCAGATGCTTATCCCATGTAGGGACCCAGGTGGCGCTGTGGTTAAACCACTGAGCCTAGGGCTTGCTGATCAGAAGGTCGGCGGTTCGAATCCCTGCGACGGGGTGAGCTCCCGTTGCTTGGTCCCAGCTCCTGCCAACCTAGCAGTTCGAAAGCACATCAAAATGCAAGTAGATAAATAGGAACCGCTACAGCGGGAAGGTAAACGGCGTTTCCATGTGCTGCTCTGGTTTGCCAGAAGCGGCTTTGTCATGCTGGCCACATGACCTGGAAGCTATACGCCGGCTCCCTCGGCCAATAATGCGAGATGAGCGCGCAACCCCAGAGTCGGTCACGACTGGACCTAATGGTCAGGGGTCCCTTTACCTTTATCCCATCCCTACCAGCAGGCATTCCCTTTTCTCTTTGTCCATGCCTTCCAATTTGTTCGGTGGAATGTGTTAATTTTGCACAAATGGGTTATGCACACAGGAATCAGCTGAGCAGTGTGGACATGGTTTTTTTATTTAAAAAAGTCCACCCTAGAATTGCAGTTGCAGACTTCTGGGAATTCCCAAATCCAATGCAAGCTTTAGATGCCCACACTTTATATTCATTTCTAAAAGGACAGGCATTTCCCTTTCCAAGACAGGGAGATGGCTGTGGGAGAAAGCAATACAGTTATAAATAGTAAAATAAATAGAAAAAAATGACGTATTGAGATCTGGATAAAGGTGTTCTGCTGTTACACACATCTGGTTGATTTTTTAAATTAAAAACAAAACAAAACACATGGCTGTGAAACTGACCAGAAATAGGCACTACCCCTGCTGGAACAGAATTGGCGTTGGGTCTGAGATCCCACATAGGGAGCATGGAAAGGGGAGTAGCAAGATTGGATGCTTGATCCACCTACAAGGAAGGAATGTGTTCACAGTCTTGAACAGATTAGTTTGAGGTCCCATTTTGCAAAACCTATCAGATTAACCCTGAATCTGTTGTTGTTGGCATCCGTCTGTCTTGCGAGGCAATGGAGTGCGCCTCTGGGGGTGAAGTCAACAAGTTGCATTAGCAGCACTGAAATGACTTCCTCAGAATGCAAGCCTACAGAGGTGAAAGCAAACCGCTGTGTTTGCAGCACTGAAGTAACATCCCCGGGACACAAGCCTGGGCAATGTGTATTGGAGGTCCTGAGCTGCCCAGATGACCAGACCCTGCTCTTGGCCTTGCTGATATGGTCCCAAGGAAAGCAGAGCAAGACGTTTGGCACCAGCTTGGCTGCAGGAGTTGCTGAAAGGAGACGTACAAGACGCCATCCAACCGAAATAAGGGAGATACAAATTTGCATGGGGAAAACATGAGCAGATTAGGAGTTGTTTGAGGAGGGCATCATGCGGATGATGAAATTAAATGAGAACACAAACCGTTTCAAATACACATGAAACTCAGGTGTGGACAAACCCTTATAATAATTCGTAAACTTGCGAAGAATATACAGTGACATTTCTTATGCTCTATAACGTAAGGGATTAAAGCAAGCAAGCAAGCAAGCAAGCAAGCAAACAAACCGAAATAGCTCCCCCTTCCTCAGACCCATTGCCAGTTACAACCAGGCCTCTTCATCTGTCTTTATCGACCTCTCAGCCTACACCCCACTTCTCTGCCCATGTTTGCTGTTCCTCTCATTTTCTGTTGCACCATGCACTGAAATACGGCTTCTCTACAAGACCTATTAACAGCAGCAACTGCTAAGGTAGTTATCTCAAGTGCCAACTGAAAACAGGCCTCTCTCATTGTGCTGGTTGATAATAACAAACAGAAGCCAAGGGCAGGTGAAGACTCATCAGGGCTAGGAGAAGGAAAGACCTAATTACAGACAAGCTGGGTAAACAATCACAAGATGGTTCTCAGCTTTCTGTTAATTCCACCTCATTTTGTATGTGCTTGTTTTTAACTCACCCATCATTAAGGGCAGTGCTTTTATTTTCTTTGGTAAAAAAATGAGGTGCTGGTACTCATATATTGATGAAACATACTGTACTTGATCATAAGAAATATGAAGTCAATGTACCGTTTTTCCCCGTGTATAGGACTAGGTTTTTTAACAAAAAAAATTAGGTTTAAAATTGGGGCTCGTCTTATACACGGGTAGTGCTGAGGGGTGTTTTCTTAATTTGGAGTCCCCCCAAAACAGGAGTTGTCTTATACATGACAGTGTCTTATACACAGAAAAATACGGTAATTCTCTGATTCCTAGGCTATAAGGGAATTGGATGCTGTTGTCAATGTAAGGAATTGGGAGATTTTTAACATTGGCTAAATGTTAGGGTGTTTTCCATCCCCCCTTCTTGTTCTGCTGGATGTTGACAATCACCCATGGAAGGATCATCGGCGAATATCAATATTTCCCATTTTTGGGGAAAAAAGTATGTGATCAAGCAGTATCATAGCTGCCAAGTTTTCACTTTTCTCGCGAGGAAGCCTATTCAGCATAAGGGAAAATCCCTGTAAAAAAGGGATAACTTGGCAGCTATGAGCAGTATAGGTAGAGCTGTGTGAATTTCTTGCATGAAGAATTTGGTACGGGGTGCAGAATTAATTCAGAATCTTCAAACATCTCGGTTTTTGTTAAAAAATAAATATGAGGAAAGCTTAAACTTAAACGCAAATCCCAGGAGTTCAAGGGTGCTTACTCCCAAGTAATTTGAGTCTAGAATGGCATCTTAAATCCCATTTTAATTAATGGGGCCTTAAAACTGCAGAGCTGGAGCTGGATCTTGTCCCATGTTTCTAGCCTTCATCTCTCCCATTTTAGCTCTCCAGGCAATCCTACACAGTGCCCATATCACACTGTTGTTATGGGATTATGTGGACATTTGGCAGTAAGACCCGAAGAGAGAATACTGGCTTCTAAATACAGTGTGGTGCTGACCCAAGGCATGCCTGCTTCTTCTTTTTTGCTATCAAAAATTTGCGAAAGGCAAAAAAGCAGATGTAGATCAAAGATGCGTATTATGAATGCAATGTAACTGAAGGGAAACAATTCTAGACAGCATGTTTCTTCTGTACCCAAATGCTAGATAACACTTAGCATTCCAGTTTGCAAAAAGACAGCAGAACATATGCCTGAGGATTCCTTGGGATTAAGGAGCTGGCAGCCAATTTCAGATTGACCGGCAGGTCACACCAACGGTGGTGGCACCAGAAAAAAATAACCGGGGAAGGGGGGGCGGACGGACAGAAGGGGCAAAGTATAATTCTAGGTGAGTGAGTTGTGTCCCACGTGATAAGAACTCTGAAATAAAAGTAACAGCATATGTTAATGACAGGAGTCCAACAACTGTTGGGGTGGGTGAGTAGGTGGGACAGGCTCCTTGAAGAGAGGGGGGCACTACTGATACATACTAAAGAAGAAGAACTGCTTTTCACAGACCTTCCAAGTGTCCCCATTTTCCAAAGACGGCCCCGAATTTATAGAAGCCTCCTGGTTTATGATTTGATCCTGGAATGTCCCACTTTTCCTTAGGACGTCCCTATTTTCATCAAAGAAATGTGGAAGGGTATGGAGTTATGTGAACCCCCAAGCAAAGGAGATAAGTAACTATACGACATCTGAAGGCAGCATACCTGCCAAGTCTCCCGCTGAAACATGCGGGATCAGCAGCGGCGTGGCACCGGAAGTTGCGTAGAAGCAACTTCCGGGGCCGCTCTTCCCATGTGTGGGCACCGGAAATCGGGCAGAGCGGCACCGGAAGTCACTTCTACATATGCCCGGCGGCCATCTTGGTGGTGGCTGCATGGCGGCGGCCATCTGGGTGACGGCCGCCACCATGCTGCCACCAACAAGATGGCCGCCGGGCATGCGTAGAAGCGACCTCTGGTGCCGCTCTGCCCGATTTCCAGTGCCCACACTTGGGAAGAGTGGCACCCAAAATGGAGGCTCCCTGGGAGGTAGGAAATCCAAAGGATTTCTGGGATTTTTCTCCATTCGGGAGAACAGCGGGAAACGGATTAAAATCCGGGGGTTTCCCGCAGAAAAACGGGATACTTGGCAGCTAAGGAAGGCAGCCCTCTATAATGTTGTTGTTTAATGTTTAGTGTTTTATTACGGTATGTTTTTATACATGTTGGAAGCCATCCAGAGTGGCTGGGACAACCCAGTCAGATGGATGGGGTATTAAATAAATAAATAAATAAATAAATAAATAAATAAATAAATAAATACAGTATATTCCTGCGTATAAGACTACTTTTTAACCCAGGAAAATCTTCTCAAAAGTCAGGGGTCGTCTTATACGCCGGGTCGTATTTCTTATATGGCGAGTATATCCCAAACTCTATTTTTTAACTGGGAAAGTTGGGGGTCGTCTTATACACCCAATCGTCTTATACGCCAGAATATACAGTAAATAAATGATAATGATAATGATTTAGTAGTAGTAGTAGCTGAATAGAATATCCCTATTTTCATTGGAGAAATGTTGGAGGGTATGCTTTCACATGTCCGTTTGATTGCTGCATGCATTATATTTGTGGCAATTGCTATATACCCATAATGTGTCTACAAATAAGCAGCCTTTAAAAAAAGAGCATTTCAAATGGTACAAAGAGTCCATGTCAGAGTGAGCTTTTTCTTGAGCATTGCTCCCAGCTGCATTCCCCCAAAATGGACGAAAGATTCATAGCTCCTCTGGTTATTCTGTGAATATAGGAGCCAACTCCAGGGGGCCATGGGTGCCTGGACACCCACAAAGTCATTGAGAAAAGTCAGCAGGCGGCAACTGTGCTGCCTCTGAGAGTGAAGCGGTTCAGCTCTGTCCTCTGCAGCCAGCCAGCGAGGCATCCTTTTCCGGGTTGAGTGGGTGGGGTTCAGACATGGAGGCAGTACAGGCATGATATCACACATCCATGTTGCGGTGGCAGGCACCCACAACCCTGAGGATGAGATGGCACCCTTGTTTGTGAAGCTGCTGTCATGCACACATCTTAGGTTGCAAACTGAACCCCCCCTTTATCTGGGGGTAAGCATTAAATTCAGTAGGACTTACTTCTGAACAGACATGGTTAGGATTGCACCATTAGCCCTTTTAAATGTCGGGGAGGCAAAAATACTCAGAGAGGGATTGGGGTCATTCTTACCCACTGCTTGGCTGTTCTCTTTGGGGTTACCACTGTCAAAATCCTTGACCACTTAACTTTCCGTTATCTAAGATGAATGATGCAGCCTTTGAAAACTGCAAGATTGGCAGAAGCTCACCAGGTGAAATTTAAATTTTCTCCCATCGCTCCATCTCCATGTTTAAAAATCTGCATCTACTGTACTGACTTTTATTTGCAAATCATGCAGCTGTTTGCTTATAATATAAATATAATAGGCATATAACGTCACACCCACCCCAAGGCATTCCAAGCAATTTTACAATAATAAAAATACAAAGTACAAAATAGTTAAGAAAATCCATAAAATGAAATAAATAAATAATACAAAGTGTTCATCCAAGAGCAGCTGGGGGGGGGGGAATCAGAGACACGGAGCATAGAGATGCCTCAAAGAGAATTTTGGCAGGCAAAACTTTCCCTGAGTTGCTAGCTTTTTAAATTTTCCTGGCCAGATTCCTGTGCCTTTAGCAGCTCCATAGCAATTATCATTTTGTATTTATTTATTAGCTATGTTATTTCTGTTCTGCCTTTTAGGGCCAATCCTTCCCCAATTCAGCAGGTGCAGGATTTTGGGTCTCATAGGCTCACTATTCACCCTGCCTCTACGGCATTATTACAGGAGACAAAGCAGCTACTAGAGGTTTTCCTGTGATTGTTGCTGGCATAAAAATCCCATCTGTTACTAAATCTGGTAGCTGTGCCTAAACGCAGTGTATTGCAGGTTTACCAACTGACTGGAAGAAAACTAGACTGGTAGACTCTGGTGCCTTTAACAAAAGCTCAAAATACAGAACGAACAGGTGATAATGTTTGGCTCCATGCTTCATTACAAGCTGCTGCTACAGATACAACTCCCTATTTTCATTGGAGAAATGTTGGCCGGTATGGAGTTATGTGACCCCCAAGCTAAGGAGGTAAATAACTATACAATCTTTAGAAGACAGCTGAAGGCAGTCCTGTATAGGGAAGTTTTAAAGGTTTAATGTTTCATAATATTTTGATATACCGTATTTTCCCGTCTATAAGATGCCCCCAAGTATAAGACCATAGCTGCCAAGTTCCGGATTGAAAAATCTGGGACCAGCAGCGGCGCGGTACCAGAAGTCGCTTCTACGCAACTTCCGGACATGTGTAGAAGCAACTTCTGGTGCCGCTCTGCCCATTTCCAAAATGTCTGCAGTGCCAGAAGTCGCTTCTACGCACTTCCGGACATGCGTAGAAGCGCCTTCCGGCACCGCTGTGCCCATTTCCAAAATGTCTGCAGTGCCAGAAGTCGCTTCTATGCACTTCCGGACATGTGTAGAAGCGACTTCTGGCACCACGGCCATTTTGGAAATGGGCAGAGTGGCACCAGAAACATGGCCGCCGGCAGGAGCTGCTTTCCGGGGGATTTCCGGGAGATGCATCCATTTGGGAGACCAGCAGGAAATGGTAAGAAAATACGGGGGTTTCCCGGGCAAAACGGGGCACTTGGCAGCTATGGTATAAGACACCGCCTGTTTTGGAGAACTCTGATTTAAGAAAATTGGGGGAGATGTATCCGTGTATAAGACACCCTCAAAATTTTGACATTATTTTTTGGAAAACAACCTAGTCTTATACACAGAAAAATACGGTATGTTGGATGCCACCCAGAGTGGCTGGGGCAACCCAGTCAGATGGTTGGGGCATAAATAATAAAATCATTATTATGATTATGGAATAGGACATCATTATTTCCATCAGAGAAATGTTGGAGGGTATTGCAGATGACAGCCTAACAGGCTCTTCTAAAAAGGAGTTGGAAAGCATGACTATAGTTCACCTGTAGCTCAGGAGGGCGCGACATAATCTTTTGAGGCCCCTGAGAACATATTGGAGGAAACTGTTTTCTGATAATCTACTGCTTGTGATGCATTGTGAAATCTAATGGAAGCAAACCGAGCGGGTGCACACACCTTGCTTAATAAGTAAGAGAGGACAAAAGGAGGATCAGCTTTTCCTTCAGGTTACGCAGAGTTCATGTTGCCGTGTATCCTATCGGAGCGCAGCTTCTTCCTCTCTCTTGGGTTTCGAGACGATCTGTGGTCAGGATGACTTAATAATTGCATCGCAGCTGTTTTGCAACCGGGACCTGACTCAAGTCGAGGTGTTGTGTGGGAACAGCTTTGTGGCTGATTAAGACAGACCCTTGAGGGCTGTGGCTCCATATTCTCTGCCTCTCTCTCTCTCTCTCTCTCTCTCTCTCTCTCTCTCTCTCTCTCTCTCTCTCTCTCTCTCTCTCTCTCTCTCTTCCCCCTTTCCCCCCTGCCTGTGAAGGACCAAATTCCTTCCTTGTGCCCCATCAGCAAGCTTAGCTACACCCATTTTCAGAGGAGTGTCTCTAGTCATTAGATGGTCGGGTAACTCTTCTGGTGGTTTGAGCATGGAGGTTTTTTTTTTTTGCTGGAAAGGAAAGGTGCTGAGTGAAGTTTTATGAGTGTTTTCACAGAGTGTTATTGTTCCCACCCCTGTGAATATTTGGCATGGCAGGTGAAGCACACTGTGGGGTTGGTATCTTGGCTTGCCACATGCTCTCAGGCTCTGCAGGGAGTGACAGGCCATCGGCAGTGGCGTTTGGGGCAAAGCTGTGAAAACAATCCCTCCTAGATTATCTGGGCTGCTGACCAGGCATGTTATTTATTGCGAGGCACTTTGTGGGCCTATCCATCTCAAACAAACAATGGCTCTTTTCCATTCTCTTATTTGCGCAGGAGCTTATCCACGAAAACAGTGTCTGGGAAGGGGTGGGAAATGTGGCTTTGGCATTCTGTTCCAGCAGGGTGACTCACTTAAACCGGCCTCCTTGCACACTGCAACATCATCACAGTGCTCCCGTTGTTTCTGAAACGACAAAGGAAGCGCACCAAATAAGAGCACAAATCCTCTCCCTCGCCCGAAATCTGAGCAATTTGCATATCCAAAGTGCCTAGGTGTTCGTGGTACCTGCTGCAATAAAGTTGTGTGGCAATCTTTTCTTTTTTTTAAAAAAAACAACCAATAACAAAAGTGAAGCAAATGAATTTCGGTGGTGTTCACGTTACAGAATTGTGTGTCTTAGAACTACGGTTCAGACAAGGCTGGCCTCTCCAGGGGTTGTGTGGTTTATATATTGATTAAGGAGCTCAAGATGGCATATGTAGCTCTCACACCCCACCCAAAATGGGGCAGGTTAGGCAGAGAGGTGGCGATTGGCCCCAGATTACCCAGTGAGCTTCATGGTTGTGTGGGAATTTGAACCCTGGCATCCCAGGTAATAATACAACTCTCTAACCACTACACCACACTGCTTGAGCACCTGCTGAGAGGAGCAATGATGGTAATAATTTATTTATATGCTGCCCATCTGACTGGGCTGCCCCAGCCACTCTGGGCAGCTTCCAACACATTAAACACAGTAAAACATCAAACATGAAAACATCAGGGCTGCCTTCTGAAAGTCAGATAGTTGTTTATTTCCTTGACATCGGATGGAAGGGTGTTCTACAAGGTAGGCGCCACTACCGAGAAGGCCCTCTGCCTAGTTCCCTGTAACCTCACTTCTTGCAATGAGGGAACTGCCAGAACTTAGGCCCCTGGAGCTAGACCTCAGTGTCCGGGCTAAATGAGGAATTGAGAACCGCCTGGCTCTGCTGCTTTGTCACCTCCTTTTTGAGAGGCGGGGAAGAACAAGTGAGTGATGATGGGGAAAAGGAGGACCAACATCTGTTGTGAGCAGCTTCTTGCTTACGTCCCTGGCAAACAAGAACGTGGCAGCAATGGTGAAAAGAGATGGCAATGGTGGGGACAAGGAGAGCCTAAAATATCTTTCTCCCCCACCCCCCAAAATCCTGATATCGGTGCTGGGTTCGGCACTAGCAATGGCGGACCTTGGGGTCTCAAATTTCAGCGACCAAATCCAGCCCCGCCCCCTGACTCTCATGCTCCATTTGAGAGCTTAGTTGCAGGGTCTCCTTCTGCACCCCCAAGATTTCGCACTCAGTGCAACTGAACAGGTCGCACTCCCCTAAATACTTTTCTGGCACCAGAGGCATAATTGGGCTTGGGCCCAAGTTATGATGCATTCACCTGGTCCCCTTGGTTGAAGCCTTATCTTTCTGTATCAGTTCCCCGTCTGTGAAATGGCAATAATGACAACATTCATGAGGATGGCTGACATGCAAAAGGTTATGCATGAGAATCATTTGCTCTCAAGCAAGTCGCGTGGTATGTGATAAGGGGCTGTCAGTTTTGTTCTCTGTAGCTACCCTGTTTTCAAATTACAGGTATTTTTTTCAAACGCACGCCAATTCCCAATCTGGTAGCTCTCAGACTGCAGCATTATGTTTTCACACAAGAAGCGTCCACCCCTGAATGGATATCTGTGTAGGAGGGGAGGGGAGGGAAATTGGCTGAGAGACACATTCAGATTTATTTCACTGCACGAGGTGGGAATTTGTCGCTGAGGTGAGGGCCGTGTAGGAAAAGAGGTCAAGTGATCTTTATTGTTAACATGTTTATTTTTGCAGAACAAGAAGGGACAAATGTCAACAGCCAAAAATTGTGCAAAGCAAGGTGAGAGGGTCTCTTATCCAAAGCAATCCCATAAAACCTCATTAAATGATACATATCAAATGTGTTTAGATGTTCTAAATGTTTTATATGGTTTTAGAAATGTTATGAAATAGTTTTAAAGTGTTTTAATATTTTTTAAAAAATATTTTAAATTGCACTGTTTTAATATTTTGATCTTTGCTGTCGTTATCATTATTAACAAATGGATGTATAAATAAAGAAATCCATCCTCCATAAACCTTGATTCTTTATAGCCGCATGTCAAGCTAAGAAGTGGTGGCAATCCAAATGTTACGGCTGAAATACGTTGAAAGTTTGAGACTGATTACCAAACATGTTTTCACATTTTACTTTTATAATGTTGGCTCATACATTGTTATAGATTTCTAGCTGTTTTAATACATTTTATATGTTTGTTTAAGCAGAGTTGTTGTTGTTTTTTTAAAAAAATGCTACAAATGTCACAAGCATTTTTAGAATATTCCTGTTGGCGAAGTGTTGGTCTAAGTTGGCGGGTGAAGCTTTGTCGATCACTTTTTATCTGTGCCAGGAAAAGCTTCACAGCAACACATACAGCATCAGCCAGAGAGCTATCAAAGGTCCAGGAACACTGATGGAAACATGTTGACACCGTAGTCCTGTATTTAGCACAGATGCTAAGAAATGGGTTTTGAAATTCACATGTCAGAGCCTAAGGGACTGCACTTTGTTCCTTGATATTGGATTTAGCATTAAGTTTTCAGTGTCGTACAGCAGAAAAATAAAATAAAATCAAGCATGGGCTTGCTTTGCTTTGAATAAGCTGAAGCTGTCAAGCGTCCGATGCTATGGAAATCTTTATACTAGACAAATGTATTCTGCTGTTTTTTCCTGAGCCTTTTACACTATGCTTCTGTATTGTCCAAAGGTGACAGTACTCTTTAGGGTTATTTTGGGTGGGTGGGGGGCACGGAAGCATGAAGATGATGATGGCATCGTTTCTCTTGGGGAGGGTTAAACTCAATAAGAGAGCACAATTTGTTCTGAGCAACTTGTAGTGTACAATAGTGGCAATTTCTGACAATGCCTGACTCAAGATGAATAATTTACATCTCATCCGAATGACTGATTTTTGAGCTTGCTAGGCAAAGGAGGAGAAAGCTAAACCCTTTCACATAAATCTCCCACACTGCACATGATCACATGATGGGATATATGTCTGTTCTGCCCGGAGAGCAAAGCATGACAAATTGCCGAAAGATCTTCCCCTAGTGACGGGCACCAGACAGATCACATTTGATCCATTTCCCTTTTCTGAAGCAGTGCTTCTACTCTCTGGGACCAAATTTGCAAACTGGAAAGAGATTACTGCAGGGACAAAGTCGCTGTAAGTGTATTTTCTGAAAATGCTACTGGCATCATTAAGAAAGCTGCCATTCCTTTACAATGGTCCAGCTTGCATAGTGACAGCACTATACAGGTAGTAACACAGGATGCTGCCTTAGACCCGATCAGGATATTGATCCATACAGCTCAGTGTAGGCTTTCTGAACCAGGGGGAACCAACAGGGTGACATCTGGATGATGATGATGATGGATTCTTGCTCTGCATCAGGACCAGTCAGTATGGCTAATGGTCAAGACTGATGGGAGTTGTAGTCTCAGGGAGGGTGCCATATTGCTTTCCCATGGCCTACACCAGGCATCCCCAAACTGCGGCCCTCCAGATGTTTTGGCCTACAACTCCCATGATCCCTAGCTAAGAGGACCAGTGGTCAGGGATGATGGGAATTGTAGTTCAAAACATCTGGAGGGCTGAAGTTTGGGGATGCCTGGCCTACACCAATGGGGCAACAGTACTCCTGTACCCTCCAACATTTCTCTGATGAAAATAGGGACATCCTATTCAACAACAACAACAATTTTATTTATACCCTGCCCACCTGACTGGGTTACCCCAGCTACTCTGGGTGGCTTCCAACATATATAAAAACATAAGAAATTAAACATAAAAAAACTTACCTATACAGGGCTGCCTTCAGATGTCTTCTAAAGGTTGTATCTTATCTCCTTGGCTCAGAGTTTGCATAACTCCACACCCTCCAAGATTTCTCTGATGAAAATAGAAACGTCCTAAGGAAAAGTGGGACATTATGGGATCAAATCAGAAATCAGGATAGCTTCTGTAAATCTGGGACTGTCCCTGGAAAATAAGGACACTTGGAGGGTCTTAGGACATACAGAGTACAGGCTCTACTTTCTAAGTCTCCCCCCCTTGCGGCTAGATATACCCCTCTGCAGATAGCTCTGAACATTTAGGCTGTGATGCCTCCAAGGCAATCTGGAGATTTCATAGTTGTAGTAGAGACAAAGTCTTCAGGCTTTCTGGGATTTGGTGCTTCTGTCAACCACATCCTTATCACAACAATCCATAGGTAGTTCATGCTTGTAAGCTGCTTCAAGTCACCCCAAACGGTGCAAATATGTCAGTCAAGGCCACAATGGCGATATCCAAGGCTTGTTTGGAATTAATGGGAAACTGTGATACGTATCGCTAGGGGAGGGAGATGAACAATTTAGTATGTAGTCATCAAGCACTTTCGTGCACATGCCAAGAAAAACTGGCAATTGTGAGCATTTAGTCCAACTATGCATCATATCTGCCCCCAATCAAAGCGATTAAAATCCAGTCAAGCATTGCTTTCATACATCAAACCTCAACCTATACTTGATTGCAGCTCCACATTCCAGGTATGTAGCCTAGGGTGTTAGCCAATAACAATATGCCATTGTCTAGGAATTTTAATCCCTGCACCCATTTTTATAAATGTCATAAATCTGATTGCAAAAGATTAGTTATCAAAATGTTGGCTGCGTTCACCCATTCCATCTATAGAGCTGCACAAGGTTTGGGATTTGGAACAAAACAAACTCTCCGCTCTGATAAGATGTCAAAAGTGTTTGTCCAAGGCTGGATCTAAAAGGGACAGTTTCCATCTATAGGCAGCAATGAAAATATTATCTCAACTGCAAACTTTTTTACTTGGGAGTAGAGGAGTTTATTTCTTTGCAGAGGATTGAAATAATGCAGAACCATTCTTGTACAATTCCCAGTATTAATATTTGTGGTGCCTGTTAGGGAAACAATAATTATTTAACACATTGACAGAATGACAACCGGACTTTAGAATTCCTTTCCAATAATACAGTTGTGGAAAATTCACTGTGGCTTTGAAAGCTTCCCCCCGCCCCCATTTTCAAATAACGTATAGCAAGTGACAACTTTAGAATTTATGACTTCCGTTTTTGGATGATACAGTAATTTGGAAATCATCAGCTTGGGTTGTGAATAGCAGTCAGATCCTATGCATGTTTACTCAGGAGAAAGTCCTACTCAGTACCATTACTATGATTGCGTGTGGTTTGTAATGTGGGATAAGGCACCATTTCTGTACATGATGTTCAGAGGCTGATTGTCTATATTCTGAAATGTGGGGGAGAGAGAACAGAATAAGGGGAGGAAGGTGAAGACAGGGTTAAGAAGGGCAAGAACATGTGATTAGTAGAAATAAATCTGCATAGGCTTGGCTAATGTTTATGTAGATCGATCTTATTAGCAAGTTGGTCTCTCAAACCCAAAGCAAAAGAACACCCCCAGATCTCCCCCTCCCTCCCCTCTCTTTCCCCCAATTGTACATTTCTCCACTCATTTGTCTGTTTTGTAGCACAATAAAATATTTAATTAAAAACTAATTAAAATAAAGAACGAAGTAAAAACTAGGATTGCCAACCTTTTTTTTTCTGGCAGTGCTCCAAGACTTAAAATTTACCTGCCAGGCAGACGTTTAGCTGATGAAACCTCTCCTGATATGGACGAGAGTTGATAGAAGATGTTTTCCCTGCTAAATATTTGGTTTAGAGACAAGGTGAGTAAGTGGTAACATGACAGAGGTGTATAAAATTATACACGGTAAAGAGAAAGGGGATAGAGAAAAGTTTTCCTTCCTCTATCCTAACACTGTAACTTGGGGGGTGTCCAATGAAGCTGAAGGTTGAAAGATTAGGGACAGAGAAAAGAAAGTACTCCGCACGGCACACAGTTAAACTGGAATTTGCTGCCATGGGATGTAGTGATAGCCATCAATATGGAAACCTTTAAAAGAGGATTAGACAAATTCATGCAGGACAAGGTCTTCCATCAATGGCTAGTCATCATTATGGCTATGCTGTGCCTCTACATTTGAGGCAGCAGGTACCCGAATGCCAGGTTCTAGAAATGGGAGAAGCAGGGAACACTTTCAAGTTTCCCATAAGCATCTGGTGGGCCACTGTGGGAACAGGATGCTGGACTAGAGGGGCCACTGGCCTGATCCTGTAGACTCTTTTTATGTTCTCGAAAGCCTTCCTGCCAGAAAAATAGCTGGAAGATCTACAGGGGAAAAGAAGCACTTTAAAAAATTTTTTTTGGATACAACCATATTCAGAATGTGGGAAGTGAGCTTTTGAGCAAAAATAGCAAATAGATGATAACAGGGGCATGTTCAGGCTGGCTTTGACCTGGTAAAGCTAAGTGTAGCTTTAAAGCAACAAGAGAGAAAATGCCAAAGAAAGAATTGTGAATTCTTAATTGGATTAAAATCGTCAGATGACTTTGGTAGGGTATAATGTACCTACGTATGTACTCAGATGAGATGGGTTTGAAACATTTCAACAGTATGTGCACAGATATATCCAGGGCAATGGTCATGTTCACAGATTATGACAAGTCAAGGCAAGGCACAGATTCTGGCTTATCAGAGGCTGCTAGACAGTTCCTGTCGTTGCAGGTGGGTGGGGGATTCAGTGACATACTGGCAAATTCAGGTTGCACAGTTAAAGAGGATTTGTTCAACAAACCCGCCTTTAAAAAAAAATCTGGGTTTTTCTGTCGCAAGGAAAGTGGCAGGAAAATGCTTTGGAATAACAATGTTTTGACGTGATGTCATACAGAGACGCCATCTTCTGAAGAACATTGGGGGGGGGCAACATTCTGGCATTGTGTGATGTCCTGATGTCACTCTGTGCCTGGCTCCGTGTTGGGCCTCAACAATGGGACCCCCCAGACCCCTCAAAAAACAACAACCATTGGGGGGCCTAAAGCGCCTCAGCCCCCAAGAACCAGTGCTTATGATGTAATATAACCTTTCCCACAAACAAATCTGGATGAATGCACCATAAGGACGATTTTACTGCGAACAAGCTATGTACATGGAACCTGATTTCTCCTGCTTCCCTCCTCCCTTGCCGGGCGCAGGAGAAAGAAACCAGGAAGCCACAACACAACCTGGCTTCCTATTACTTCCAAACCCAAGCATTGTGGTTTGCTGTTTCCAGATGAGCCCCAGTCACTAGCCAGCCGTAAACTGTAGGCCTTCTTGGTGAATTTCTTCTCCTTGCATGAAAGGGACAGTAAAGTGTGAACAACAAGGCAGCATGCACCATAGCAGTGTTGGTCCACAGCAGACCATGGTAAAATAGAAACTATCCTGATGGGTGAACATGACCCCAGAAAGAAATAATATTGCAGAAATAATATAAACTGGACTCCAGTAGGGCTGGAACAGTATCCTGTTCCCCACTGGACACCGTGGAATTGGGAGCAAATGGTAAGAGGTCTGCATAGGCACCATACATTCAGAGGATAAAGCATCTCATAGCATCCTTAACAAACCTCAGCTCCCAGAATTCTCTGGGGCATTTCAGGTGCTTTACATATATAATACATGGCCTCAGTCCATGGGTATCTGATCGATTCATACTGCTTCCCCAGAGGATCCTTTCGCCCAGAGAGTAGCAGTGCAATACTAACCAGCAGTGGTGTAGCATGGGTTGCTGGCACCCGGGCCTAACGCTACCAAAGCAGCCCCCCAGAGCCAAGTGGGGCCATGCTGTGCCACCTGTCTGTCTCTGCTGTGGGGGGGGGGGAACCGGCTGGCAGAGAGGAGCACTGTGCTGTGCTGTGCTGTGCTGGGGTCGCCCCTTGCCTGCCTCCCTCTGTCTGCACCCTGGGCTGCTCTGCCACCTTCACCAAGGTGGGGACCCCCACAGAAGCCTAGTTGCATGGGGATGCCTAGTTGCTGTTGGGAATTCCATTCCCCCGTGCTGCAGATATGTGGGATTGCTTCTTCACATGTCTGTGTGCTTACATTCCATAGTGTTGGATGTCATGGGAACGGAAGTTCAGATACGCTGTTTCCGTGATATTGCTTTTTCTTTTTCTCTCTTCTCTTGCTGATGAAGAAAGGAAGAGGAGCCGTGTTTTCCCTTGTCCTGTAAATAATAAACGTAGTGCTTCGTATCCATGCCTCAAGCCTCACTTTCGTTGTCTGCTGGTATCTGCTAATACTGCGTGCAGATGTTTACGGATATCTGTCGCACCGGTGGCTCCGGAGGAAGATTAATCACCCGAGTGGCACTTCGAAGGGAGTTACAGACACATCAGCCATGGTGTTGATTTCCCAATAGTTGCACCCCCTCAGAATTTTGTGCCCAGGGCCATGCCCCCCCTACCCTCCCACGATACGCCACTGCTTCCCAGACCACATTTCTACAACACCACAAGTCGGGTGGTGTAGAAGGAATGCTAGTAACTGGGATAGAAGCACCAACGTTATATTCAGGAAAGCTAATGCAATATTCAGGAAAGCTAGTCCCACACCTCAATGCCCACCTCAATGCATTCCAATATCAAACAGGTACTTTAGCCCCAGCTAAGCATGATGTGTTAGTTCATATACCTTGGCATCTAAATAATTGGATCATGTCTGAAAAGTATCTTTAAATTTTCAGAAGTTTCTTTTAAAAGTGTCCTGGGGTAAAGTGCATGCTTCAGCATTTTTTCCACTGTTCACACCGATGAACTCAAACCAAAAATAACACAAAGAATAGAGCTAAACAGGGTTTTTTTTTTACTTCCACATCTTTATATAACGTGCGCTTGAATTTCTTCAGAAGTAAAATGCACTTATTGCTTCTTGATTTCTAACTGAATTGCAACCCTTGCTTTATTCCTCACCCTCAATAAAATGTCAAGTGGGTGTTGCATGGAACTGAGTCAGAAATGTTCTCCAGAGAGCACCCATCTTCAATAAGTGGAACTGTGGATTGCAGAAAGCTGCAGGCATAAAAGCTGCTGCAAAAGCGATTTCAATCTGAAAATTTAATCATTTTCCCTAGAAAAATGAACATGAAAGTTAAAGTGACGGTATAACCGAAGTCATCAGGCTTTTATAAAACGTACTTTATTTTTTAATGGTGCTGTATTTACACTCAAATTAAATCTGTGTCACTGCGTTCACTTTTTTATTTATTTATTTGTAAAAAAAGAAGAAGCTTTCTAACACTTTTCCCAAACTTTGGCATATTGTATACATATACATTTATCAAACTGGCACTCTCCTTGGTTGTGTGGTTATGTTTTGTTTGTTTGCTTTGAGTAGGCTTAACAAGATAAATTGAAATATTCCAGGGAATTCAAGACTGAAGGTTTATTTTATGTATTTGATAATTGATTTGCATGTGATCTTCCACTGAGTGTTTCCTGCCATGAGCTTTAGTCTAATTCAGTGATGACCAGACTTGGCCCTCCAGCTGTTTTGGGACTAGAATCATAGAATCATAGAGTTGGAAGAGACCACAAGGGCCATCCAGTCCAACCCCCTGCCAAGCAGGAAACACCATCAAAGCATTCCTGACAGATGGTTGTCAAGCCTCCGCTTAAAGGCCTCCAAAGGAGACTCCACCACACTCCTTGGTGTTCTTCTAGCTAACAGGGATGATGGGAATTATGGTCCCAAAACAGCTGGAGGGCCAAGTTAAGACCAGAACACCTGAGAACAGTGAGTGATACAACTAAGATGACCTAGAAATGGTTTACTGTAATAATAATAATAATAATAATAATAATAATAATAATAATAATAATAATTTATTATTATTTATACACTGCCTATCTGGCTGGGTTTTCCAAGGCACTCTGTGCGGCTCACAACAGAATATGAAAAACACCATAAAACATCAAAAACTTCCCTAAACAGGACTGCCTTCAGATGTCTTCTAAAAGTCTGATAGGCCTACATACATGCTTCTTGCAAATTGCAGCCAGATTCCCTGAAAAGGTAGCTCAACTGGGAGAGGTATTAGACTAACATTCTGAAGGCCTTTATTCAATCCTGGGTTTTGGCAAAGTAGCTGGGGCCTGCTGCTTCAGGATTCAGCTGGCTTCTTTATGTAGGATGCCCTTGGATTGTCCATGCTGATCCTATGCTTGTGGGATTCCTGGGACATCTGACTAGCCATTACCATATACAGA
Organism: Zootoca vivipara; assembly: GCF_965207765.1. Taxonomy (NCBI): domain Eukaryota; kingdom Metazoa; phylum Chordata; class Lepidosauria; order Squamata; family Lacertidae; genus Zootoca; species Zootoca vivipara. The sequence continues at coordinate 23,736,091 of NC_142587.1, read as the reverse complement.
ATGCAGACCAATGTCTTGGCAATTAAAGTTCTGGAGATTTCTAGTCATGCTCCCATGAATGAATGCTTGGAGAGCACTCTAGAATCACCTCCAGATTTTTGTGGACCCTGGGCATCCATAGGCCCTACTGAGTGAGACTTCTTACATTGATTCCACTGGTACTTGAGGCTGAACAGCTCCTCTTCCCACCAGTGTCAACCTAAAGTAACAAACCCTGGCAGTTCTTCCAGCAGGAAATGGGAGATTGCCCCAGCACCATTTTTCAGTGCAAGTGGTGCCCAGCAGAAGGAACATTGCTTTATTCTGTGCTGCAGGGTCCTTCTCCCATTGGAAATGGAGGACTGTCTAGCCCAGTGGTCAGGGATGATGGGACATCTGGAGGGCCAAGGTTGAGGAAGCCTGCGCTAAACCCTGCAGTGATCCACACAGACTTGTGCTTTATATTCTGGCATGCCCTTATGGTGACTCTTGCTGTTGAACTGAGACACAAATGTGGGATGAGAGCACTACTTCCACCAACCTTTAGCATCTGTGCTAAATTTAGACTTCACACCACCTCTCACACTGCTCTTAACTTAAAGCTTCTCTATAAACGACACAACTGATCACACAGCATCGCTTGCTTCCTGTCATCTGTGGCACATGACTTTTATTGTTCTTGGTGATTGCTTTTGCTGTCTGGTTTGAAATAGAGTTCTTGTAATTGTGCCATTTACTTCATCGGGAGGCACGGGGTCTGTTTTTCGGTTCCATTTGAAATGCAGTGAATTTTTCCTCCATGGAAGGTGAGGGCCTGCATAGAAAATACCTGTTTGTAGGTTGAATTCCACCAGCACAGCTCCCTGCTGGCTTTAGGCATAAGTGGAGTTCAGTGCACAGTTATAAGAATCTATTGTAGTTGGGAAACGGAGGCAAGGAAACGCCTTTTTATTTTTGATCAATAATAAATAATCCACTTTTGAAACTCATACCTGAAAAGGTGAAATGAGTTATAACACTGAGAGAAACTTTTTTTTGTTTGCTCAAATGACCTGAGGTAATAGGATAGAGGGAATTACTAAATTCCCTTCAGACTTTGCATTATTCACCTTCTTCATATTTTACTGTTGTACTCTCTCACTTCTACAGCCCCCCCCTCTCTCATTGGTCCTGTTCTTGTGTCTTACTCATCATGGAGTGCAACTTGTGGAGAAAGCAAGTAGACCTTCAGGCTGTGGATAACAAACTATATATAGGATCCAAGGATGCAGGAAGCATCATTGGCTGAATGATTTGGAGAATATTATTATTATTATTATTATTATTATCAACAACAACTCATCTTCCTTAGCTCAGTTGGTTAGAGCATGGCGTTGGTAATGCCAGCACTGGGAAACTTTGTGTTGGTTCATGTTGTGAAAACATGTGCAGGGTTGAGGGGTTTTTTGGGTCAGACTCTAAGACCCTTTCTCCCTGCCAGTCCGTGGTGCCACCCCAGGTTTTGTGGTTGCTTTTCTAAACATGGCTTTGCACAAGGGCATTTCTCAAATTGTAAGCAGGCACCTCTCCCTGGGGTCTCCCCTGGGTTTGGACCAGAGGATCCTCAAGGTCCCTTGCAACTCCACAATCTATATATAAATAAAAATGTAAATGTTCATTTGTTCAAAATCCTAAATCTCCAAAATTTCTTCACCATTTGTTTTGAAATATTGACACACTGTTGCATTCGAATACGCATGTGTTTTTATATACAGTGGTACCTCTACTTACAAATTTAATGCGTTCCGAACACACATTTGTAAGTCGAAAAAAATTGTAAGTCAAATCCCATAGGAATGCATTGGGAGTAAAAAGTCGTAAGTAGAAGCAACCCTATCTAAAAATTCGTAAGTAGAAAAAATCCTATTTAAACCGCATCCAAGATGGCGGACGGAGCTCTATTCGTAAGTAGAAACATTCATAAGTAGAGTTATTCATAAGTAGAGGTACCACTGTACCTATATTATACAGATGTAACACCTGTGACAGGTAAAACATGCTTTTTTGAAAGAGAGAGAGAGGGGTCGGGGTGGCGGGTGACGTCATGCAGAAGGAAGGTGACGTCATGCGGCGGGGGGATCAGAGAGAGGGGTGTCGTCACGTCATGCGGCTGGGGTAGGGGACAGGGGTGCTGAGTGGAGGAGGGGCATGGCTTTGGGGAGGATGAATGGGGCAGGGCGGGGTTTGCCCACACTTTATTTTGGGGGGTGGGTGGGGTGGGGTGGTTTCCCAGAACACGCGTGGGTGGGGGAGTCTGTAAAATTAAGGGGGACTCTGAAGGTGAGGGGAAGGGGGGCACTTTCTGCTTTCAATGGAAGCCTGGTGTGTGTGTCTTACCTATCAACAAAGCTCAGGGCCAATCTTTGGAATTGTACGGTTTACATCTAGACACGGATTATTTCTCACATGGACAATTCTATGTTGCGTGTTCTAGAGTCGGCAAACCAGACAATCTCTATATCTACACAGAGAATGGAACAAAAAAAAATATTGTATACCCACAACCATTGTGAAATGAAACATATTAGAAACGTACACTTTCTCTTTTCTTTCTTTTCCATTTTACAGACTGAGCCACAGCAATGCGTGGCCGGGTACAGCTAGTTCTATGATAAAAGGCTACTGGGGTTTTTTGCAACAGAAAAAAAATGTGGCTTTTGGATATGCTGCAAGGGAGCTTCCACATAGCATTTTATTGTGGATGTCAGCGCTGCTTACGCCTGCCAAGTCTTTTGCAGTGTTTCCTCAAAACACCACCCCAACCCCAGTTTTATCTAATTTCCACAAGGGTGTTTGTTTTTGCTTACTGGATTTCCCACAGAAATGGTAAATCTGGCTTTGATTGGAGAACAGTATAGGATGGTGTTTTGATGAGGATGACATCATACAGCTGGCTGTGCAAAACTTGCATGTTAGAGCAGCACCGAGTCCTAGTAAGCTGCCCTTTGGAAGTGTCTCGGTGTCATGTATTTGCACGGACAAGAAAGAAAGAAAAGGGAACTGCAGTGTTGTCTAAAATGCAGTCTAAGTTCCAGGACTTGCACACCTTAGGGGTTACTTGAAAGAGTCCTTAATGTTTCTGTGCCCTTTAGGAAGCATTACCTTGAGAGTGATATTTCTGTTGTAACAGCTGATCTTTCGTATTTAGCAGTGTCAGCCAAGCTAGAGCCAGGTATTTAAGACTGACCAAAGGTGGCTTGGAATGGTTTGCATTCCTCTTTTCCTTTTAATGCTTCCTGTGAAAGGTGGGTTCACCTGTACATCACTGCACGATATGAACTTTAAAATAAGAATGAGGAAACTGTTGGACTTGGGGGTCCCCTCAGCCTCAGTCAAGCACAGCTAATTATTGGAGATGATGAGAGTTGGAGTCAACATCATTTGAAGGGCAGAGGTTCCCCATCCGTGGCTTTTTGCTTTTTAAAAGACTGCTTGTCGAAAAAACTACTGGCAAGGCAGCTAGTATGTTGCTTTTCAACTTAACCTATCGTCAGCCTAAGCAAGTATCATGAGCTATTCTGTTTACGCTGCTCCAATCCAGATTATAAAATATTGGAAGAAATAAAAGTTTGCTTACAATAGATGCATGGATTAGCAGACATAAATAATAATAAAGGCAACCAACCAAGATAGTATGTACATTTGTTTAAAAAGCTGTAGATCTAGATTGTGGTCATTTTATTATCTTTACTACTTTCAAATCCTGTTTTTTGATCACTATCTTTAAAATGAATATTTTATGTAAACCACAGGGTTGTTTTTTTAAATTAAATGTTCTATAAATTTTGTTGAATTAAAAGACTTTGGGGCAATAGATGATCTGTACTTATGGACAACTGAAGGCCTTTGTAATCTATTTGGATCAAATTAATTCATATAGAACTGTGTGCCAGGAAATACTAGATATTGTATAATCCCTTGAATTATATTTCTTCTTTTCTGGTGAAAGTAACTGAACAATTTTTGTTCTGATATAAATAGAAAAAAGAACAATTAAATATAAGGAGACACAAAAGCACGGTGCTCTACTAGAAAGTCTTAATTTTCTTCCTTTTCAACCTAGACATACATTCTTTTAAATAGAGAAACACAAAACTAGCATAGGCAAATTTCTTGTAGGACTCCCAAGGTTACAATATTAAATACCAAAGTTTACCTTAAGGAACTCATTCCCTTCCCTTCCCTGGGCTGAGTCCTCGATTCCCCTCCTCACTTACCCACTGGACTTTAATATTCCACATAGCAAGTAGGTGGCAAGGCAGTGAGTGGAGGGAAGCAACAGCCAGGAAGCATGATGGCTGCAACATTTCCTGCCATGTTCTCAATATTAACAATGCAAAATGTTGCTCTCCAGCTTCCAACCTGGCTCGGCCTAGCTATGTCTGATTAGCTCAGGCACCCCCAAACTTCGGCCCTCCATATGTTTTGGACTACAATTCCCATCATCCCTCACCACTGGTCCTGTTAACTAGGGATCATAGGAGTTGTAGGCCAAAACATCTAGAGGGCCACAGTTTGGGGATGCCTGGACTAGCTCTTCCTCAAAGGATGAGCAATTTTTGCATTGCAGCAGATTAAACCTTGGGTTGCCTTCATCTTCAGCCCTGGAGTCTGAAATTGGGAAGCTCTAGTGGCTTAGGCAGGCTTAGGCAGTATGTGGACCGAGAACTCCCAGAAGTGCAAGCTGGATTTCGAAAGGGCAGAGGAACCAGAGACCAAATAGCAAACATGCGCTGGATTATGGAGAAAGCTAGAGAGTTCCAGAAAAACGTCTACTTCTGCTTCATTGACTATGCAAAAGCCTTTGACTGTGTCGACCACAGCAAACTATGGCAAGTTCTTAAAGAAATGGGAGTGCCTGATCACCTCATCTGTCTCCTGAGAAATCTCTATGTGGGACAAGAAGCTACAGTTAGAGCTGGATATGGAACAACTGAGTGGTTCAAAATTGGGAAAGGAGTACGACAAGGTTGTATATTGTCTCCCTGCTTATTTAACTTATATGCAGAATTCATCATGCGAAAGGCTGGACTAGATGAATCCCAAGCCGGAATTAAGATTGCCGGAAGAAATATCAACAACCTCAGATATGCAGATGACACAACCTTGATGGCAGAAAGCGAGGAGGAATTAAAGAACCTTTTAATGAGGGTGAAAGAGGAGAGCGCAAAATATGGTCTGAAGCTCAACATCAAAAAAACCAAGATCATGGCCACTGGTCCCATCACCTCCTGGCAAATAGAAGGGGAAGAAATGGAGGCAGTGAGAGATTTTACCTTCTTGGGCTCCTTGATCACTGCAGATGGTGACAGCAGTCACGAAATTAAAAGACGCCTGCTTCTTGGGAGAAAAGCAATGACAAACCTAGACAGCATCTTAAAAAGCAGAGACATCACCTTGCCGACAAAGGTCTGTATAGTTAAAGCTATGGTTTTCCCAGTAGTGATGTATGGAAGTGAGAGCTGGACCATAAAGAAGGCTGATCGCCGAAGAATTGATGCTTTTGAGTTGTGGTGCTGGAGGAGACTCTTGAGAGTCCCATGGACTGCAAGAAGATCAAACCTATCCATTCTTAAGGAAATCAGCCCTGAGTGCTCCCTGGAAGGACAGATCGTGAAGCTGAGGCTCCAATACTTTGGCCACCTCATGAGAAGAGAAGAATCCTTGGAAAAGACCCTGATGTTGGGAAAGATTGAGGGCACTAGGAGAAGGGGACGTCAGAGGACAAGATGGTTGGACAGTGTTCTCGAAGCTACGAACATGAGTTTGACCAAACTGCGGGAGGCAGTGCAGGACAGGAGTGCCTGGCGTGCTGTGGTCCATGGGGTCACGAAGAGTCGGACACGACTAAACGACTAAACAACAACAGTGGTTTTTCACTCTTTTATTAATGCCACATGGTCTCCAGCTTACATTGCTTCCCACCAGGTGTGGGTGATTCTCTGAGCAGAGATTACTCGGATCGTAATGTTGAGCATCAATGGGGGATTTCGCCCTGGCTGAGCATATCTGCGTTGGTTATGTGAGTGGTATTGCATTATGGAAGTGCCAAACCTTCTATCTGGCATGTTACAGCCACCCCATGTTATTTGATTAACTCTACAAATCACTTAAAGGCGGCTCTCCTTATTTTGGCCCTTCTAAGTGATTGGAATCTTTCCAGGAGCAGCTAACTGTTGTCAGATAACTCTCCGGCTGTTTTCCACTTGGTCATGGGTGTAGGGGAAGGATAAGCATACACACAGAGGAGCCAACGAAACACTCAAGGCTTAGTTGAGGGCATTAGTATGTCCAAACCTGGGTTTAAGTACTGAAGGCAGAAAAGCCTGCATTGTTTTCTAACAGCATTTAAGTAGGAAACTATCAAGCTCTCTTAATGTCATAGGCTGGTTTCTAAGTCCATTTAATACCATCTGGGAAACTTCTGCTTATGAGGTCAATGAATGCTTTATTGGTTTTAAAACTGTATAGCAGAAATAATCAATAGATTCATTCCTTAATTGATACTTGTTTTGTACATCTTTTTGTAATTAAATTTAACGTGACCTCCTATCTTCCCATTATGTCCCCAAATTGGATTCCTTGAATATGGACTTAACTTTATTTTCTCCATGTTATTTAACTTATTTTAAACTTCATAAAGTTGTACTATTTACACACAGAAACTCAATCAGAACCTGCCAACGGATTGATATTTTGTTCTGTTACATAGACTCTCTGTATGTCCCACTCTCTGGTAATTTTTTTACCATCTGTAACATCTCGTAACCTTGCTGATAGCCTTGATAGTTCAACATAGTCTCTTAATTTATTTTGCCAGTCTGAGTTGAATGGGATAACCTCTCCCTTGCAACCTTTTGCAATTAAAATTCTGGCAGCCACTGTAACATACATAAAGACTCTCCTGAACATTTTTGGAATTTCCTTGCCCATAATTCCTAGTCAGGAAGGCTTCAGGCTTTTTAAGGAAAGAGCATTTAAACATTTTCTTAAGTTTGTTGTAAATCATTTCCCAAAACTGTCTGATATTTTTACAGTTTCACCACATGTGGATCCATGTGTTTGCTTATGAGGTCAAAGGGAAACATAATTCAGGTTTAACAAAAATTCTTCTTGTGAGATGGAGGAATTCATTCTATTGTGACAGCAAGCCTGTAGAAGGAGAAGGTGGTCATGTGTCCTACTATACAGAGGAAAGCCCTGTATTTTAAGGGCAAATGCTGGGTCCCCTTCTCTGGCTTTCCCTTTTGTTTGTCGCCCTGTTTGTTTGATTGATTGATTTATTACGGTTCTTGACCAGCACACATAAATATGCAATACATAAAACAATAAAAGAAAAACAGTAATAATCTGTTTATTCCGTTCACAGCTTAGGGCCCTCTTGAGGCACAAGGAGGTGGTAGAGTTGACTCCTTGAAAAGGGGAAGGTTGTGCCCTCACATTTTGCATTGCCAGCAGGAGAGATGGTCTTATTTTTAATGATGTATATTGCAGCTGCACTGCTCTGTGGACTCTGTGGGCTTCTCAGTTGGATCAAATCCCTCTTCCCTTCCCCGCCTCTCTGTGTACAGCTCTCATTGTAAAATAGGTTCTTTTGAACATAATCTATGCAAAGGTTATTTTGTATAGGGGAGCACAACGTTCCCTCCCTTCCCCCACCGCAGTGGGATTGAGGGGTGGCAGTAGTTCTCTTGTTTGGGGGAAGGGGGTTCAGTTGGGGTGGAGGGGGAGGTGTTTCCATGGAGCTGTCTTTCCTACTGAACAGGGGCGTACCCAGGATTAAAACTAGGGGGGGGGGCAATCAGGAGCGGGAGGGTGGCGAGCACGCTGGGGCTGCTGCTGGCGTCTGAGCAAGAGCCGAGCCCTTTCCCTTCTAGGCTGTGTCGCCAGCGGATGCCTGCCTTCCTCGTTTGGCTGCTGCCTGTTTCATCACTTTATAACCATTTAATTTTTTGCTTCTAGAGGGGCAGCTGTCCCCCGCTGCCCCATGCTGGGTACGCCCATGCTACTGAAGCATGTTCAGAACTTGTAAAGAAGACCGATGTATTTTAAGGGCTGTCCAATCAAAGGCCAGTTTGAAAATAATGGACAGCAGGGGGCCTTATAGTGGCACACTAGCACTTGGTACCTGGTCAACAGGCTGAGCAGGTACATATGGTAGCATGTGCTGTACTTCTGTTTAAATTATAGTAATAGGTTCTAGTGAAAATAACATGCAGAAACAGATTATATTGGGGAAGATTTGCATAGAAAAAATGTGTGTGTTGGGAAAACGTCACACTAAAATGCTGATGAATTTTCATGAGTTCTTTTGTTAGAAATCACAAGCTGATGTGGAGAACTGCATTGAAGATTGGGAAATTGAGAAACTTGACAAATTTGCCCATCACTCACTCCCAAGTCTGGATTCAGAAATGGTGGCCACAAAGCTCCAGCTTGGTCATGGTGGACATTAAGCATTTTGGCTTTCTAGACGGTGTCAGGCCTACCTGCCTTATTCCTGCCACATCCTTCCTTGTTTTTTCATAGAAGATCAGCAGTGCTCTGGAGCTCGGCCAACTCTTGGAGGAGTGAGAGAAGTAGTACTTGGAAATCTGCCTAGCGCTAATAGACATACTCTCTACTCAAGAAATACACTGTCATTTTACAACTGCCAATTGCTTCTTCCACCCCTATGCTCTTGGAGGAAAAAAAGAGAGAGAGAGAAAATGAGAGAGAGAGAGAGAGCCTTTTTTTCTGGGGCAGAGGAGCCAAGAATTCAGTCTGTCTCTCTGTATTCACAGCAAGTACAGAATAGATATTTTTATGTTTTATATTTATTCAAGATGGGTTTTTTAAAAAGAGCATTTGTTGCAATTGCTTTATGTTTGATTGCTCGCTTGTGTAGCAATATTACCAAGCTGTTTTCCCCTTCCTTAAACCCACCCCCCAGCAAAGTGATTTTGGCATTGGCATGTGTATGCCTACTACATAACACTACTTCACCTGGTCAGAGAGAAGGAGAGGAAAGTGCTAAATAATAGTAGTTTGCAGCAGCTTTGTGCAGTACTGAGGGAAAGGTCCTCCCTGAGTAAAAGCATGATGTCAATAAGCATCCCGGGTCAGATCAGGCCCTTACAGAGCCTCATGTTGCTGTTGTGTTCCTATCCTTTTCTGTCCCTTTTAGTTCAGTGTTTTGCTACACAGGTATCTCCGTTTCTTTAGATTCAGAGGCTTTGCAAGACGTGAGGCTGTTCAAAACGATGTCCAAAGAGCACTGGATGTTTGCTGTTAAAGCACAGAAGCAGAGGGTTCTTTTTAAACTGAAAGCTTAATTAGCCCCCCTCCCCATTTTAAAGAACCCTATGTTGCTCTTCTTTTACCAGAAACACTCCAAAGCTTTTTCAGAACTCCACAGGCAACATTCTAGAGGCCTGAAGAGGACACAAACAAGCACCAGAGAGGCTGGTATGAAACTGCAATGCCTTTTAAAAAGAACAAGCAAGAATACCCACTGCTCAGCCACCTCTTCACTTATTTATGGTGATGAAAAGCAAGAGAAAAATCCTCACACTACCCTCAAAATAGGAAACTAATATGGCTAGGTTGATTTTTCTTTTTAAACCAAGTACACACTATAAAACACATTCTCCCCTTGAAAATAATTCTGGATGCTGTACTTTGTTAATGGTTGCCTAGAAGTGCAACTAAGTGAGGGGAAACTCTGTGATTAGAATTGCTTTAAATGTATAGTCTGTATGCATATGCTTTAAAGATATCATGTGTGTGGACTCGTCGTCTTAATAAACGTATTGCCCTAATATGGATTTAAAAGAAAGTTTTGGATTTTTTTGTTACATTAGCCAAACCCCCTGGACCTATTTGTTTGTAATTTGGAAGATTCCCCCCCCCCTTTATTTGATTGCCCACAAAACACTAGCGTAAGGTTAAGCGATTCCTAGCATTTTAACTGCCACACGTTGTAGAGGGAAACATCACTGAAGATGCCTTTCTAAATTTAGTAGACTTTATACCTCCAGAAGGGAGATTGTATGCAGTTTATAGATAACTGCAAATTTAATCCATGCTGGAAGGTTCTCCTGCGCTTGCAAATTTCATACACTTTGGCAAAAGGGGAAAAATATATAGCTGTTTTTAGGTTTCCTATTGCAGTTGAATAGAGAACACTGCCTTTTATAGATACCTTATGGCTCCGAGTTACAGAACGAAGTTACAGAACTGAGTTACAGAACGAAGTGGAAATATGCAAGGTGAATCTTGGGGCCAGTGCATGCCCCCGGTAAATACATGTGATCTCAAACATTGACCAGAGGTAAATATTGTCTCCCCACTCTTCCAGAGAACTCCCCTCCTGGTCTTGGGCCACTTATGAACATGAGGAGATGCTACCAATGCAATACTGATAAAGGAAAAAGTCCTCCAGCTGTTGATTGCGTGGTTCCCATAGATTTCTTAATCCACCTCTCATCTGTTTAAGTAGATGCTTTATTGCAAGATTAGTTAGATTGATTTAAATAACTTTGGTTAACTGAAAAGGCATTCATTCACAGCAGATTATGATTATGTCCACCCTCTTAGAGGTTTCCCCCTTCTCTCATGCACGTAACAGAATGCAACACAACTCACACAACACACACACACACACAAAGGAAATGTGCCGTTTGCTTCAGAGTTGTTGTTTTTACTTATTTGAAGATTTAACTGATTTTCTTTGTTTGAATGTCAGCCCTAGCCCAAGGTGAATGCTGTCTCTAAACTTTGTATAACCAACAGTTAGTTTTCCTGTCCGTGATATGCAGTCTTTCCACTTGCCCAGAGTGCTAGTGCTTTTGCCAACAGATATAAGAGTTGAGTGATCAAGAGCTACATATTTTAGAGCAAGTGGGTGGGTTTTGAATAGTAGTTTTATGGTAATCTCTGCATCACCCAACAGCTAGGTCTTAATGTATGTTTTATCTCCAAGTATGGTCCACTGGATTTATTTGAGTTCGACTGCAAATCTAAATGCACTTGCTGGAAACAGATTCCACAAAAATAAAAATAAAATCTTGAGTACACATGTTTAAGATGTTCATGCCGGGTTTGTGCTCAGCCTGCACGTTTATAACCCCCTTTCAAATTATTTCTTTGCAGTAGAGCTGTATTTGGAATTCCCACAAGCATGGCAAAGCATTTCCCCCCCTAGGCCAATAAACTAAATTGTATTTTGCACTCTTGGCTCCTGGCTCATTAGCTGTAATTGTGCCATGCTATCTGTTCTTCTACGATATGGATAGCGCTTGCCCTCAGGTTGGGATCACTATTGATAAGGAGCTTCATCACTGCCTACTACGTACCTTGCAAGCCACATTCAGTGCTAGCCTCCTTGACCTACACACCCTTGTCTCTGGAGAAGGGAAACTTTTACATTTGGAAAACTTAAAGACGAAAGACCTTCCTTCCCTGTCAAATGCGAAAAAGGACCTAAGTGGTACTCTTAAAAAGAGAGCTGTGTATTACAGCACCTAAATGCAGCTTCTAGTCCCAGGGCTGCTTTAGTATGCAAGTGGAATACGTGAACCATTTGCTCTTGACTTGTACCTTGTCTGTAATGATGTTATACATAATGCAGCAAAAGGAGTTCTTGGTTTCTTAAGCAGGGAACAGAAGCGCTCCTTACAACTCGGCTCTTTATAGATCAAAGCAAACCTGAAGCTTGCCTTATCATGTAAGTGGGGTTTGTGTCCTTGAAAGCTTGGTTACAATAGCACAGATTACCCCGCATTCTTTCTTCCGTTTTTGGGATAACGTAAATCGCAGGATTGTGTTGTGTAGGAGAGGGAGGAGGAGCACAATTCCAGACCCTCCAAGTGTCCCTATTTCCCAGGGACAGCCCTGTTGGGCAATACGCACCAACCGAGTGGCAACAGCGGCAGGGTTGACGAAATAACAAAGTCGTCTTCAGTATCTTTGCTTGCTTTTATTGACAATTATATACAACACGCTCCTCTACTCCATTCATTTCATTTCACAATCCATCACCACCACCCACATGAACCATTTGGATAGCTTAAATACAGAATTCAAAATAGTCCATTACCCAATCACATTACAGTAAGCAAACTCTACCTTCAATTATTCAAATTAGCAAAAGCTCACAGGTGTGTTAATATTCAGATCAAGGTTACAAACACACATCTCTGTTGTAGCAACATTGACCACATCAGTCTTAAAGGAAAAACCTAACAAGCCCTGGGTTTACAGAAGCCATCCTGGTTTCTGATTTGATCCTGGAATGTCCTGCTTTTCCTTAGGATGTCTCTGTTTTCATTGGAGAAATGTTGGAGGTGATGCAATTTACCAGGCATCACCATGGTCCATATTTAGTCCATTTCTAGCCCTCCTGCTATCCACATATATAATCCACATATACAGTAATCAGAATGTCAAACACGTAGAGTAGGATCAGGGCTAGCCCAAGACATTTTGACACCTGAGGCAAACTGCAAAATTGAGTCTCCCTCCCTGACAGGGAAGAACGGATGAGTAAAGATCTAGGGGACGAGGTAGCAGGGATAAATACCTGCATTGGGATCTGCTGCCCCTGTGGATCCTGCTGTCTCAGTCACTTGCCTCACAACCAGGCAGAGGGCCTTCTCGGTAGTGGCACCCACCCTGTGGAATGCCCTCCCACCAGAGGTCAAAGAGAACAACAATTACCAGACCTTTAGAAGGCATCTCAAGGCAGCCCTGTTTAGGGAAGCTTTTAATGTTTGATGGATTTCTGTATTTTAATATTTTGTTGGAAGCCGCCCAGAGTGGCTGGGGGAACCCGGCCAGATGGGCAGGTAATTATTATTATAATATTATTATTATGACTGGGCTGGCCGTGGGAGGAAGTCACTTAAGTAGCTGCATCATCAAAAGCTCTGTGCAAGGACTTCTGTTTGTTTCTCAACAAAAGGCTTTATCCCTTTAATCTTGCTTCCCTTGAACCTATTATCAGACTAGAAGCACCTTTGGCTAGGGACCTGTCAACCATGTTCTTTGTAAGGAACTGTATAATAATATAACAATATAACATCAATGTTTCCATAAGGCCCTATTGGATTCCTCTTGGTGGAGAGTGAACCACTTTGGATTCGTGGGGCACTCTCTGCAAAGAGCTCCTGCCTCCAAGTTCTGTACATTACTGTGTTTTCTAAGAATAAATGATGACCGTCAACTGATATGGAAAAAAGTAAAAGCTGCACATTCAGGATCAGAAGAAGAAGAGTTTGGATTTGATATCCCGCTTTATCACTACCCTAAGGAGTCTCAAAGCGGCTAACAATCTCCTTTCCCTTCCTCCCCCCACAACAAACACTCTGTGAGGTGAGTGAGGCTGAGAGACTTCAAAGAAGTGTGACTGGCCCAAGGTCACCCAGCAGCTGCATGTGGAGGAGAGGGGACGCGAACCCGGTTCCCCAGATTATGAGTCTATCACTCTTAACCATTACAACACACTGGCTCTCACAACATCATTGCAGTAGCAATGCTAGCTCTGTCCCTATTGGGAGCAGCAACTGTCTCATTAATCACTCAGTTAACTTGGTCTATAGGACTGAATGGGAGCCCTTGCAGCCTGGGCTAGCTCACATTTTGATAGAAGCCATGCTTGCAGTTGCTAACTGATGCCCATCTTCTAGTTACAGGTAGGTAGCCGTGTTGGTCTGAGTCGAAGCAAAATAAAAAAAAATTCCTTCAGTAGCACCTTAAAGACCAACTAAGTTTTTATTTTGGTATGAGCTTTCGTGTGCATGCACACTTCTTCAGATACACTTGAAACAGAAGTGTCAGATGCTTATATATATATATATATATATATATATATATATATATATATATATATATATATACACAGAGGGTGGTGGGGGTGGGTGGGAATGGGTGATGGGCTGATGGGAGTGGTAAACCTGTAGATGGCTGTTAACGACTGCTGATGGCTGCAATTTGTCCTGGGGGGGGGGAAAGCAAGGGCTGAGGCACTAAAGAAAGCTTGATCATGCATAATGAGATAAGAATCCAATGTCTTTATTCATCCCAGGTGGCTCCATGGTTTTAAGCTTGGTAATGAGTTCCAATTCAGAAACTTTTCTTTCTAGTCTGTATATATATAAGGGTCTGACACTTCTGTTTCAAGTGTATCTGAAGAAGTGTGCATGCACATGAAAGCTCATACCAAAATAAAAACTTAGTTGGTCTTTAAGGTGCTACTGAAGGAATTTTTTTATTTTGATGCCCATCTGCCCCACTTGGGTCCATGCAGCATACTTTTTGAAGTGTATGCATAGGATCGAAGCCTTAGGCTCAGAGAGAGATATAATCACCCTGCCCTAAAGCTGAATATTCTCAACCCTGCCCCCCAAAGGATGGCGAACTGACATTAGTCATAGTTTGCTTAAGAGGCCATCTCCCATGCAGACCTTGCTAAAATAAATAACAGACAGTTACAAGAGTGCACGGCTTGATGTATCCAAAGTAGATGCCTCTTTGTTCTGCCAAATCTTTGTTTTGTTTTGGAAGATGCCTTATTTATTGCATTCGCACAGTATAAAAGAAAAATTCAAACGCAGCGAAATAGCTTTGAGGTAAATACTGCAGTTTGGCAAAAGATGAATCCATAACATGGCCCATGTCATTAAAATGCATGAGGCATTATTGTTTATTAGAAGCACATTTTTTATTGGGTTGGGGTAAGATGCTTTAAAAGTGAGCAAAGGGCAAGACTATAAGCACAATAGGATTGCTGCCAGATTAAAACTTCCAAAGGATATGGGATTTGTCATGCTTCTTCTTCTGAGTCGTGGCGTTCTGGACTAAGGATAACTCTCCCGGAAAGAAGGAACATCTGGCGATAACCCTCCTTGCCACCCATGACCATTAATCAAGAGAAATGGGAATGAAGGCATTTGAAGTGAGTTGTCTTAAGACTTGATCGTTACTTGCTAGCTATCTGGTATGTTTGCCGACAATCTAGGCAAAGAATAAAATCATATATGGAAGTTATTGATATGAAGGGTGGTATTTGGCCACAATTATATCAATATTTTCAAAGAAGAGAGGCAGTATTACATTTGTAAATGAAATAGTTCTGTAAGAGAGGGCACTGAATTCAAAACTTTGCAAACCTTTAATTATAATAAAGGTATATGCTAAAATTTTGATATTCACAAGAACATGAGCGAGAGAGCAATAAGAGTTAACTTTGGAAGAATGGAGATGATTTGGGCATTATAGCTGGATACTTAAAGCAATATCCTTGATAATAAGATCTAATACAAATGGCGATTAACCCCATACAGATTTGCAAAAATATATAGAACTGCACAGGATAAATGTTGGAGATATAGCAACTGTTTGACATAGAGTTTACATATATTTTGGACTTGCTCGGTAATTCAAAATTACTCAACCACTATCCAGAAATGCATTGCTATGATGACTGGATGACCCCAAAGTGTTGTTACTGAATTATTTAAAATATATAGTATTGGACAGACTTGGAGACCATAATAGCAAGTTTAGTAGCTATTAACAAGTTTATTACTAAAACTTCAAAGAAGAAAACAGCACCACCGATTCTGGATGGGTCTGGAAAAATCTGGAACATTGTTATATCACTGAAACTCACATATGATAACAGATAAGAAAATGGACAAATAAATAGACTTATAGAATGATGGCCAATTTTTATTTGTGTTTTTTTTCTTTGAATGACAAATATTAAGATAATATTTATCCTTAAAATTCATGTGCATTGTTGTATATATTTTTGCTTCCTTTCTTTTTATATTCACCACTAAGTGGTAATTGTTTTGTTACATGTTATATTTTCAGCTCTAATTATCAGTTGTTCTATGTCCTTTCAAATGTGGTCATGAAGAAGCCAACAGCCAGTGGGTGAGTATTTGCTGGGATCTCTTCCAGCAAAATTAACGAGGATTAACAGGGTATTCCAATGAAGGTTTAAGCAGAAATAACTCCCATTGAGTGGCGCTTACTCCCGAAGGAGGCAAAATGGAGGCACCAGAAACAAATGGCGGTGGGGCGGGGCGGGCATGACGACACAGAAGTGGCAAAGTATATATCTAGATGGGCAAGTTGCGTCCCAGGTGTTATGATAATATGCATAGGAATGAATTGTAGATGTCTATAAGTTTGACTGAGTTGTGTCTGAAAATGAGGTTCAGAGGTTGGGAAGAGATTGGTGACAAAACAGGACCTGAGAGGCTAAAACAGGCACCCCCAAAATGTGGCCCTCCAGATGTTTTGGCCTACAACTCCCATGATCCCTAGCTAACAGGACCGGTGGTCGGGGAAGATGGGAATTGTAGTCCAAAACATCTGGAGGGCCGGAGTTTGGGGGTGCCTGGGCTAAAACATGTTTGGAAACAGTGAAATCCCTGGAATAGGGCTGCTATGTCTTAGATGCATGCTGCTCGAGATCTATCTGGTGTTCGGGGTATAGGATCCAGGAAAATACAAACAGAAAATAAGTCCAGGTAAAAATGAAGGGAAGAAAAAATGTTTAAAAATAAAATAGGGAAGTTTGAATCTCATCTGGGAACGAAGCAATCAGAGCTGTACAAAAATAGAAATGGAAAACTCAGCACAGAAAAAACGCAACCCAGTGTAAAATTATTTCAAGAAGTAAGAATGTAAAAGCAAAGTTTTCTTCTCTCTTCATGTGTGTGTCAAAGAAAGGAGAAGTTGTAGCACAAAAATACATTAGAACAGGCATCCCCAACCTGTGGCCCTCCAGATATTTGGGCCTGCAACTCCCATGATCCCTAGCTAACAGGACCAGTGGTCAGGGATGATGGGAATTGTAGTCCAAAAAATCTGGAGGGCCGAAGGTTGGGGATGCCTGCATTAGAAAAAGCTGCTTGTGTGACATAGAGATAAATATATAAGAAGAAACTGCCTTTCTCTCTGTTCCTCAACGTCCCAGAAACATTTTTCCTGCTCACTGATTCGTTCCTTTAATTCCTCCTACAGTCACAACTATTTTCTGTATTGGTAAATAACAGGTCACGGGCTAAACACCCTAGAAACAGTTTTCTATTGTTAGAGGGCTGACGTGATCTCAAGCTTTATTGGAGTATACAAGGTCTTATGAGGGTCATTCAGAGCTGCTAATGAGCCTTGTATCTTTGTCACTCTGGTACATGATCTCAGCTTGACTAAAGCATTGCCAAGTCTTCTGTTTCTCACTATTCCAGCAGGGCCCATGCTGACAGAGACAATTCTGCCCTTAAGACAAATATTCAGACGTGCTTCAGCCATTAGCTAGAGACTCCTTGACCAAAGTTTGCTTCCATTTCAGTCCACAGCTTCTGGGACAATCACCTTGACCACGTGCACAGATTCTCCTCCAAAACCTAACCGAACAACAATATCTTAACATATTATTTGTCTTAAACTGTGAAGTTGGCAGTAACCCAAGGCGTTGGCGTATGGTATGTTGAGCCCTAGAGTCCAAGTGGATGTTTCTTCACTGACATGTACACCTGAGGCAGGAGGGAACAATTATATAAATTGCTTCCCTCCTCCCTTTGTGTCCACAGCAACCCAGATGATTCCCTCTTGTTCCTCAACGGCGGTATTTACGACAATGGATGTTTTTACAGTTGTCTTCATGGGGCTAGGACTGAACTTTGCATCACTGTTGGTTTCCCAGGGCTGCAACTGCAAGGCAGTGTAATGTGTCTCGAACTCATCAAGTGCACATGTGCTGAAGGACCGCAAATACCAGAGCCTTGAAGCATCTTAGGATATGAGTTTCCAGAGAGTTGCTGAACTTAATTTATCACACAGTCTTGCAGGGCAGGCCTTGCGTATGAAATGTGCCGTGCTAATTTTCCTGGCAGGACTGCCGTCTTTAAGCATTCACGAGCAACCGAGTCTATTTTTGTACTTGGAAATGTGGGGAGGGAGGAGGAAGGGCTTGCATTTGTTCCCTCCACAAAACAAAATCTGGGCTAAAGTCTTCTGCAACTTTTCTATAGGTGTTGCAGTTGCACAGAGCAAATATTGGATGTATATTTGAAGAGGGCTTCAAACCTCCAAGACAGGCTTCCTCAACCTCGGCCCGCCAGATGTTTTGCGACTACAGTTCCCATCATCCCTGACCACTGGTCCTGCTTGCTAGGGATCATGGGAGTTGTAGGCAAAAAAACATCTGGAGGGCCGAGGTTGAGGAAGCCTGCTCCAAGACAACTGAGTCAATTAGACTTCCTTAATCTGATTGTCCTCTGAATTCTTTCGGCTTCAGCCCCCACCAGGGTAATGGGAGTTGCAGTGCAAACCATCTGGGGGCACCAGGTTGGGAAACATTGTGCTAAGGCATAAAACTGAATTTCATGCATGTGTGGTCTGTTCTAAAACAGGAATGAACCTGTTTCAGTCTTGGATAGCATGATGACTGTACTTCTTTTTTTAAAACTATAATCTGTGGGGTTCACCGTGTTTTAAATATGCAAAGCAAGGGTTGTATTTCACATAGTGCTAACTAAGTAGTCCTACCAGTGCAAGGATTTATTCAGGACCATCTTCAGCTGGAATTTGCCAGATCTCAGTTCTGGCACTTTTCCGATAGATTTATTATTGTGCAATGGAACTCCCACCACTTCACCTTACGCCATACTAAATTTGTTCTAGGTGTTCCCCCAATCCTCTGAAAAAGATTGCAGATGAATGAGGACTGTGCAGGGGAAGGAAGGAAGTCCCATTGTTCTAGCAGTAATCCTTGCACTGATGGGATGAGAATATCAACCCTATACATGTAAAAGCCTACCGGTAGCAGCTAAAGTTTATCCTCATCTGGGCTGAATGATCCTGAGTGTGCATTTCCTGGCAATTTAACAACCATCACCACCACCTGCAGCCCATCTGACTGGGTTGCCCCAGCCACTCTGGGCAGCTCCCAGCAAAATATGGAAAACACGATAAAACATGGAAAACTCCCCTATACAGGGCTGCATTCAGATGTCTTCTAAAAGTCAGAGAGATGTTTATTTCCTTGATATCTGATGGAAGGACATTCCACAGGGTGGGGACAACTGTCGCCAAGGGCCTCTGTCCCGTTCCCTATAACTTCACTTCTTGTAGTGAGGGAACTGCCAGATGGCCTTTGGAGATGGATCTCAGGGTCTGGGCTGAACACTGGGAGTGGAAATGCTCCTTACTATAAATACCTTGATTGCAGACCGTGGTCCACCTTGTCTGGTGTTCTTTATAAGAATGGCAGCAAGTGGAAGGCGCTAGTTCCCAGAGGTGGGGAATCTTTGGCCCTCTAGATAGTGCTGTATTACAATTCCCCATCTTTCCTATGGATCGGCCATACTGGCTAGAACTGATGGGAAGTGGAGTCCAACAACCTCTGTATGCTTTCTTACTGCTGCACTAGATTCGCCAGAAAATTCTCTGTGTTACGGGTCAGTCTTCTGCTTTCCCCAGTCCTAAAAAGTTGGCAATATTTCACAGAGGGTTGCATTTTTCCCTTTTCTTGCTGAGAATCAATTATAACGGGAATCAGATGTGCCATTTGCATGGCAGCTGTTCATCCCATTATGTCGTCTTTCCCCACTTTTTCAAATTGCATTTCCCCAACTGGCTGCATGCGCTTCTGTTGTTGATTAAGCTGTTTCTGAAAGTTGCAGAGATCCCAAGAAGCTCGATCCCATGGCAGTCAATGGGGATGTGCAGACAGTCTACAAAAGCAGGCGCAACCTCCTAATCTCATTTGATGAGCTGATTGCAGAGTTTCACTGGATGAGCGGAGAGCATTAGGTGTCGGTTCATCCAAACTAATGAACAGATGGACGAAGATTTGTTTCCTTTTTAAAGGAAGAAAAGGCTGCAAAGTGCAGTCATCTTCTACGTTGCTTTAGTAACATTTTAAAGCATTTTACAGCTGCACTGATTGCCCCCCTCCCTTTCAGTTAAATCTCTCCATGTGCTTAAAGATAATTATTTAAATGTTGGACCCCCTTAAGAATATTGGGAGGCATGCAAACTCCTCACTCCCCTGTTTTTGGCCTGTGTGTATGTGCGTCTCCCAGCAATGCCGTCTTCCCCTACAATCCTCTCTTCTGTCCCAATTGTAGCCTCATTATGTTTTATTTGGATCCATCTGCACTGTGCATTTAAAGCAGCACTATACTGTTTTAAACAATCATGGCTTCCCCCAAAGAATATTAGGAACCATAGTTTGCTAAGGGTGCTGACAAGAGAGCATTCTTCCCACTCCCCAGACGTACAATTATATAATAATAGTAACAATTTATTATTTATACCCCAGCCACTCTGGGCGGCTTCCAGCAGAAATATTAAAATACAATAATTTATTAAACATTAAAAGCTTCCCTAAACAGGGCTGCCTTCAGATGTCCTCTAAAAGTATGGTAGTTGTTTTTCTCTTTGGCATCTGGTGGGAGGGCGTTCCACAGGGCGGGTGCCACTATCGAGAAGGCCCTCTGCCTGGTTCCCTGTAACTTGGCTTCTCACAGCGAGGGAACCGCCAGAAGGCCCTCGGCACTGGACCTCAGTGTCTGGGCAGAACGGTGGAGGTGGAGATGCTCCTTCAGGTATACTGGCTTCACAATTAATCCCTCTTCCAAGGGAACAAGCTTCTGAATCCTACTATCTGTTGAAGGATGAGCTGCCTTCTGCAGCAAACATCTCTATCAGAAGACGAAGGGCAGGTACACAGACCAGGTGTGGGGAACTTTGGGCTCTCCAGATGCCATTGTAATTCAACTCCCATCAAACCCAGCTAGCGTGGCCAGCGGCCAGGGATGTTGGGAGTTGTTGGTCAGCAACATCTGGAGGGCCAAAGATTCCCCACACCTGACAGAGACCATACGTTGACAAAGCAACGTTGGATTTACTTTCAAGAGTGTGTATTGTTCCTTGAAGAGCTGGGCTGCATGCAGATGATCATGTATGAAGGACCTTCTCTCTGAGAGGGAACTTCTTTTTCACACACAATGATTTGAGATATTATCTGATAAGCATTTTTGTTCTGCTTAGTGGATGAACCGACACACTCTGTATAGTTTCTGCCTTTTATCATGGCACTGTGCAGGAATTCTGGTTATTTGATCTTTGTC
The DNA here is from genome assembly GCF_965207765.1 of Zootoca vivipara. Taxonomy (NCBI): domain Eukaryota; kingdom Metazoa; phylum Chordata; class Lepidosauria; order Squamata; family Lacertidae; genus Zootoca; species Zootoca vivipara. The sequence continues at coordinate 23,714,939 of NC_142587.1, read as the reverse complement.
TCTCTTCACACTCCACCTTGCCGTTCTTCTTTGTATTACTGTATTCTTTAACCCCTTTCCTCTCCTCTTTTACCCAGCTAGCACAAAGTTTTCCCCTTTCCTTCCAATTATCTTCTCCTGGCCCCGTGTCTCTCTTAGTTTGTGAGCCTGGAGGCACAGCTTTGGGTTCTTCTCTTTTTTGTACAGCACCTCTTGTATGCTAGGTGATTTTATAAATAATGAAGAATGCAGTTTATATATGGTAGCAATACCAATGTCCATGGTGCTGTACACAGCAACATAAGAAAAATATATACAAAAGATAGGTGCTTGCCTTGAGGATGCCTGAGTTGTTCCTACAGAAGTGTTTTGTGTTACTTTTGTGTTACATAACCAGAATGTGGAATGCGATTGGCTTCAAGATCATCTGTGGATATTCAGGTTATTTCCTTACTCTGGCTAACTTACTCTGGTCTATGTAGAAATATTGATATTTCATCCCATTAAGTCCTACCATTAGGCAAAGTGAGGTGACCACCTTAGGCAGAAGATGCTGGGAGACAGTAGCCCCTTGCTGTTCCTTCTGAGCCTCCCAGCCGTTCCCTTCTGTTGCTTGTCCTAAGCCCCCTAATCTTCCCTATTGCCTCAGATGTGGCACTATTCCCCCACTAGTCAGTGTTAAAGATTCAGCGATCTGCCCCGTTGACTTCTGCATGTGGAACAGGGTAGTGGTGGTCTGTGTCACCGTGCTTTTCAACCTCAAGCTGCAGAATGTTTTGTGTCACATCCACATCACACATTTAAAGCACATGGCTTCCCTCAAAGGATCCTGGGAGCTGTAGTTTAACTCTCACAGAGCTACAAATTACAATTTTCAGGATTCTTTGAGGGAGGCCAAGAGCTTTAAATGCAGTGCTGTTTTTCTAGAAAAAGAGGTGCCAGAACTCATCATGAACACCTCCCTTGTTCTCTTAGAATAATAAAAAAAGAGAGACATGGGTGGCGCTGTGGTCTAAACCACTGAGCCTCTTGGGTTTGCTGATCAGAAGGTCAGCGGTTCGAATCCCTGTGACTGGGTGAGCTCCCGTTGCTCTGTCCCAGCTGCTGCCAACCTGGCACTTCGAAAGCACGCCAGTGCAAGTAGATAAATAGGTACCGTTGCAGTGGGAAGGTAAATAGCACTTCCATGCGCTCTGGTTTCCATCACAGTGTTTAGTCATGAGCTGGCTACATCATCTGGAAAGCTTTGTGTGGACAAATGCCGGCTCCCTTAGCCTGAAAGCAAGATGAGTGCCACAACCCCATAGTCGCCTTTGACTGGACTTAACTGTCCAGGGATCCTTTATCTTTTTACCTTCACCTCTCTTAGAATGGCAATGATGCCCACCTGAGAGGTGCCAGAACTGAGTTCCAGCAAGTTCTGGCTGAAAAAAACCCCTGTTTAAATGTGTGGCGTGAACCTGGCCTTGGTCTGCCCCTGATCAGGATGGTAGTTTTCTGAAACATAGGGATCCTTTTTTGATTCTACTCCATAGCTGCCAAGTTATCCCTTTTTTAAAGGGATTTTCCCTTATGCTGAATAGGCTTCCTCGCGAGAAAAGGGAAAACTTGGCAGCTATGTTCTACTCTCATGCCTAGGCTCTGAACACTCTCACAGCCAAACGATGATGCTTTTCCTTCTGTAAGGAAAAAAAAAATCTGATGCTCCCATTTCCAGCGACACATATTTTTGTGATAAACTAAATCACTTGTGGGACCATGTACCAAGCCTGCTTTAGAATCCCAGCTTCAGTCTCTATTCTGACTCTCTCAAATTCTAACATTGCCATTACTTCCGTTGATGTGCTTGTGAAAAGTAATCTGTTTCTTTCCCTGAGGAAAGAAACTTATTCACAAGCTCTCGGATGTCAGAAATAACACTGACAGTAAATTAGACCTCCACTTGGCGAGAATCTGCATTCAGCTGCCCTGTGGCATAGGTAATAATTCCCAAAATGTTTATACTTGGTATTAACATGGCAGTTCCCCCTTACCTTAAAGTGCTCTCTTGGGACTGGTAATATAAAATAGATAATTTTTTAAAAAGCTTCTTGGAACAGCTTATTATGGTTTTTAAACTCTGACTTAACACAAATCATTAACAGCTCAACTTCTGCACTATTCGAAATGGTTTTTCTGCTTCTGAATGGGTTGGAATGGGCAATTAACATAAGAATACTCGCTCTTTGGCAATCTTGCATAATGTTAAAATCACAGCATTTTCTTAGAGGGGGGAAGGCCGGCACTTGTATAGTTTGTTTTTTAAAAAGGAAAAAGCCCAAACCACCCCCCCATTTGTACAGCCACTGCAGTCTGAATTCATCCATCCATCAAAACATGTTTCAGCAGAAGAAGAAAAGGATATGGGGGAGTTCTTTGTTCTTTTAAAGACAGAAGTGAAGCCAATGCTGTACATGGAAATATTGTAATGGGATGGGATGAATTCTAGAGGTCCAGGTCCAGAAATTTAATTCACTAGCATGGTAAACTCGTGGGGTGGGGAAAACAAATCAAAGTCTAATGTGCAACAAACCAGTTATGTGCATGTTTCATGTGCATGTGTTTCTTGCTGTGTGGGGATGTGCACCAGCTTGGAAGATGACAAAAATTGGATTCATCCAATGATGACTTCCAATGTCTGGGAGTTTCTAAATTTGAGTACAGTGGAACCTCGGTTTATGAACACCTCGGTTTACGAATTTTCAGTTTACGAATGCCGCGGGCCCATCTGGAATGGATTAATTCACTTTCCATTACTTTCAATGTGAAAGTTCGCTTCAGTTTATGAATGCTTCAGTTTATGAACAGACTTCCGGAACCAATTACACTCATACTTCGGGTTAAGTACGCTTCAGGTTGAGTACTCCACGGACCCACCTGGAACGGATTAATCCACTTTCCATTACTTTCAATGGGAAATTTCACTTCAGTTTATGAACGCTTCAGTTTAAGTACTCCGCAGACCGTCTGGAACAGATTAATCCACTTTCCATTACAGTGGTACCTCTACTTACGAATTTAATGCGTTCCGAACGCACATTTGTAAGTAAAAAAAAATTGTAGGTCGAATCCCATAGGAATGCATTGGGATAAAAAATTCGTAAGTTGAAGCAACCCTATCTAAAAATTCGTAAGTAGAAAAAATCCTATCTAAACCGCATCCAAGATGGCGGACGGAGCTCCATTTGTAAGTAGAGGTACCACTGTACTTTCAATGGGAAAGTTTGCTTCAGTTTATGAATGCTTCAGTTTATTAACAGACTTCCGGAACCAATTGTGTTCACAAACCGAGGTACCACTGTAGAAATTGGATGTATACGTATCTTTTAACACACACACACACACACACACACACACACGTTTATTGCCCTTCATCAGGGCATTTTATAAAAGTGTGAACAAAAACTTAATCACAGCAAAATATATAAATACATTTATTTGCTGGTTTTAAATGGCAGCAAAATATGGGAGAAAAGTAATTAAAACCCAGGCAGCTGAAGAGCAAAGTCGAGCTCATAAAAATGTTTTGCGAATTCTAGAATGTTCAGAATGCTAAAGAATGCACAGGTATGTTGAGGCACTTTGAGGTGCAGGGCCTTCCACTGCCATGCCCTGCAGGTGCTGAGAGACATTTCTCAATGATTGATGGTAGAAACAAGGTAATTGTCAGAAAGCGGGATCCTTGTTATGAAAATAGGGGTATTGCATTTCACAAGCCTCTCTTTTCAACTGTGAAATGTTGGAGGGTATGCCGAAGCCCGGAGCAATGCAGTCTAGGAAATTGTGTTACTGTTTGATGATTATGATGCAAGTATAAATGAGCTAAATGGGCCCCCGTTTGCTGACTGTCTCAGACATGTACTCAAAAAGTCTGGTTGATCTTGGCGAAGAATCTTTATTGGGTAACATAGCCTTCTCTAACCGGATGCCCTCCAGATGTGGTTCCCATCAACTCGGGGCCACTGGCCATGCTAGATGGGGGGGTAGTGGGAGCTGGAGTTGAACATATGCAGGTTGGGAAAGGCTGGTGCAACACAAGCTTTCAAATGCTGCTCTTTAAGCTAAGGGCTGTAGGCATTCTCTTGTCTTGTATTCTCTGTCCCTATAAAAATCCATGCAGTTAAAAGATCATCTTTTACCTTGGCTCCCAAGCTGTTCTCGGTGTGTGTGTTTATTCTAACCGTCGTCTCTTTCTCCTTTTAAGTTTCTGTATAAAATTTACTCCCTGAATCAGAGGGGACCTAGGAAGGGCAGTTCCATGCTGAAGGCAATGCTTTTAATAAACATGATAAATGCACCCAGGGACTCCAACGGGGAGGGACTGCGGGTGAAGGAAGCAAGGAACAGGCTATATCTGGAAGAGTAGAGGAGAAATTTTCTTCCGTCCTCTAACGCAAACAGTGACATTGTGGAGCTGCTATGTTTCCAATGCCCTTTCTTTTGGGAGCAGCGAAATCAAGGATGCGACCTTACAGATTCAGAGTGTGGAGCAACCTAAATCCCAGGTGGTTTTTTAAAATATATATAAAAAATAAACGAGGTTGCAATCTGCATATAATAGCATGAATCATATTGCCCTGGGTACCTTTTATTGTCATCAAGAAATAGAGAGGAGATGTAAAACAGACACACACACACACACACACACACACACACAACCAGGCCTGTGTCCTAAAAGCAACAAGGAAAATGATCCCCATTATCTAGGCTTACTTATATCATTTTGCATGTGTTCCGAACATTGTGTAACATATCTCCTTCAGTCACGGTGTGTTCCGATGAACGGTTTCACTTATTGCAGGCCCCGTGTTTGGTGCTTACCAAGAAATCTGCTTTATAGGAGAGAATTTGATAGGACTTCTCTCCTGCTCTGTGCTCTTGGTAACAAGCATATGGAACGAGTTATTAGATGAAAAACTGAATGAGGCAAAGGAGAAATGATCTCAAGCAGCCTCGGCACGTTGAGGAATAACGATGGAAACAGCTGGGAGATGGAGGTCTTGCTGGCTTTCCATTAATCCAAAGTGTCCAAACTCTTTTGTGTGCATTTCACATTAGGGACCAACTTCATGATCATAATAATGACTTAACTCTTGTCATTTTTATTGCCATGGCTTTGTTCAAACTCCACGAGCATTTCAGAAAGAACCGCGGTGACGTGACTGAACTGCCTGACAAATGGCCTCCGGTCTTAGTGCTAGTTATGATGGAGCAGGAGCAAACTTGTTTCACAGTAGTCATATTTCCTAGTCCTGTCCCCATTTCACAATGGCATCTTGTTGCTGCTGCTGCTGCAGCAGACTGGACTTGCTTTGCTACAGTCATGGGCAAACTCTGGTTAGCTGAAAAACATTTCTCGGTAGCTTTCTGGAATTAGGAAGCACCGGAAACTTCAAATCCCATGCTTCCCATACAGAAATAGCAAACCAACACCAAACCTTGGTTACGTGAAATACATCCACAAACACACACAACTTAACTGGCTGCACATAAATAATTCTCTTCAATGTATATTTCACACTATCAAAGGTTTTCTCATACAAAATCAGCATGTAAAGATTGCCAAAGTGAATGAAAGTCCCAATAAACCAGTTCATTCATAAAGTCCCAAATTGCTGCAAGCTCCCATTTGGATTCTTTGGGCCTTTTGAATAGACAGAGGTATATGTGGATTAGAAACAGCTCTAATTTGGGACTTTATGAATGAACTGGTTTATTGGGACTTTCATTAACTTTGTTGATTTTTTACATGCTGATTTTGTATGAGGAAACCTTTGATAGTGTGAAATATACATTGAAGAGTATTATTTATTCCCATACAGAAATGACACACCTGAGCAGGGCTTTTGATGTGCAGTTGGAACTCACCAGAACTCAGTTCCGGCACCTCTCAGGTGGGCGCCATTGCCATCATAAGAGTACAAGGGAGGTGTTCATGGTGAGTTCTGGCACCTCTTTTTCTAGAAAAATAGCAATGCTTCTGAGCATGTTTGGTTAACTTTCTTTTCTTCTAACTAAGGGGAAGCCAGAAAGGACTCTTCTATGCTCAGCCCATCATCCCACCCCTTTTCCTCTTCTCAGAGGCAATGGATGGCAGGTGGAGCTCAGGAAGGGTTAAAGAAAATGGTCAGATAGGATCGTTTTGCACAGAAGTAGGTCACAACTTGTGCTCGTTCAGAGATAGTGGAGGAAGATGTTATTGTTAAAAAAAAGAAAGAATGACAACTACAGGTAGCTTGAGCCTTATAAAGGAAGCACACTCTTAATTCCTGCATTGCAGGAGGCTTGGAATAGATGACCAGTTGGGTCCCTTCCAAATCTACAAGTCTATGATTTTAGTGGTAAGAACCTAGGGAGGTTGGTTGAATGACGTGACTGGTTTATGGTACAGAAGCCAGTCTTTGAAATGTAATTTTGCAGCTGTGATTTCTAAAGTTCTAACTGCTATGTTGTCGTCTAACTTTAAACATTGCTGGGCTGTTTAAGTGCAACGTTGCTTCTGCAAAACAGCAAAGTATAATATGTTCTCCTCCCCACACTGAAGTACTTCCACATGGACAAATGAGTGTGCCTGGTCCTGAATTGGCTAGTCTCGGGACAGTAAATCACAGCATGGTAAGACTTGAACTGTGGTGATTTCCTATCTCAAACTTTCCCTAGGTGTTAATTCATCCTTTCACCATCTAATGAATGTATTGAAGACTTCAGGGCAGGAGGCTAGGGTTAAATTGCACATGTTGATTGCACATGTTTGTATTTTCACAATTTGTTTTTTTTGCAGGGACACCCATTCAGAAACCCCATTCAAAATGCTTCACTAAACAATCCATTGAAAGGGGTTTTGGAAGACCCTTGGGGACAGAAATGCTCACCTGATGTCAACAAGCTCATCTGCCAAACCTTACCTACAATGGCATAATGATCTGGCCCACCCAGTGGCCCACTCTCTCCCCAGAGAGGCTTTTATTTCCAGCTCTTAATCAATCTGAATCTTATCATCACTTAACTAAATTTATTAATGAGCTGCATAACTAAATTGACAATGCAACCGACTAATTTCTTCACTTTCAGCTCATTCCTGAAACTTGAAGCAAAAGACAAAAGGGGGGGAGGGGAGAGTTAATTTGGTTGGATTAGCATTCAGTCTGAATGTATGTCTCCCCACAGATCTGTGCTCTCTGCCATCTGAGTCAGGACATGAGAAAATGGACCTTTAGCTACAAGGTTTTCCAAAATTAGCTGTGCTTAAATCCAGACCACTGGCCTAATTTTCCAGATTGCCATTGACCTAGCTGGCCAGCATCAATTTCATCCTGTTCATAGTAGGAATGGTGCTCTAAACTTGCTTTGCACTTTAAACTTGCAAAAGAGGTCTCTTCTGGCCTTAATTAGAAGATGTTTCTTCAAAGGTTTCAAATGTTCGACTCCCCCCCCCCTCTTTAATTAAACATGAAGACTGTTGATATTTTGTACAAGAGCTTCACAAAAGAATGCATTATGTTTTTGATTAAATGGCTGGTGGTGGCAATTAGCATATTATAACTTGTAATCTAATTTAATATGGATTGTTTTAATAGTTTGAGAATTAAAGGAAGACAACAGTGTGCTGCAATCCAAATAAGGGCTATTAGCATCTCACTTAATGGTTACTGCCATTCTGTGGTTTTATTCAAGAGTTGCAAGTGTACTGTGCCTGGCAGAAATGACATTTTAAAATACTGTTGGTGTCATTTGATTTGGAAGCAAAACAATGCACTGCCCTTAACTTTGCCTGAAATCCTTCAGTGGACCTAATTCCTCTTGTTTTAGTGAAAAGGTGAGACTGGGGCAATTTCATTACTTTTTCACTGTCTATTGAAACCGTGCACAAACCCACATAGGTCCAGTGGGGCATAGAAAAACCTGAGCATAACACACACCAAAGCTCTGGCCAGGAATATATTTTTCCAGTTTGAACTGGTTTGCCAGCCACATTTGTCCTTGGAGAAGAATGGACCTAGCCATAGCAATTCATATACTGTACTGTACTGTACCCTAGTAGCAACTCAACTGGATTTGATACTGTGACATTGTTGCAGTATGTGTCTGCCACTATGTTGTAGGCTGTCAGGAACACATAGTGTCAATTCTGCAGCAATTGCCCTAGTTTGAAATCTGTGTCTGGATCCAGATTCTGTAAATAAAAATGTCGTACAAGAGAAGATCGACTGCTCAAACCTCTGTATGCAGAAAGTGTGTCCTGTTTAGATATGACATCAGTAATGTATAAATGTTGGATGCTGTAGAGCAGGGATGTCCAGCAGGTCGTCTAGTTGATCCACAGAAGGTTTTGGTAGATTACGGTAGATCGCTGCCCCCTCCCCCCATCCTCTAGATCGCTAGTACAGAAGACAGAGTTTTTGCTGCGAGGCTGATCTATCACTGAGCGACTTTTTCAGACCTGAACCCCACCCCCCCAAAAAGGTGGACACTCCTTCCTAAAAAAAGCTCAACAACTTTGACCGGAAACCCCCCCCCCAAGGGGGTAGATCACTGCCAGATTTTAATCGTGCGAGTATATCACAGTCTCTTGGAAATTGGACATCCCTGTTGTAGATGTAGAGGATTCCCCCAGGCCTTAGGTGAAGAACAGTCAGGCAGGAGACATGGCTGAATATCTGTGCATCAGATTTGTATATCTGACTTAACACACACTTTAATACACTCAGTGCCAAACGCCCACTTGAATTTTGTGACTTCAGACCTTGGCAACAAATGACATGGGTATAGGAATTTCCCACTCATCCCCTTGGGAGAGTGAAAGTGGGCTGCTTCATTTCAGAACAGGGAAGGGCTATGATGGGTGTGGTTCAAATTGGGGTGGAGATTTATGTACCTTGCCAGAGGTTTTCTACATACAGTACACCACACAACTCCCCATTCCCCACCCAGGCAGGAAAGAGGAATTATTGTAGTTCTGTAACAATGAACAGCTATCCAAACTCAGGAGTATCTCCTATGGTTTCTGCTGTTCCCACAGCTTGCTCATTTGATTAAAACACTGAGAGAGGTTTTTAATGCAAATAAGGTGCTGAATAGTGAAACAAGAAATTCCGCAACTGTAGGACACAAAAATCTATTCTTTGATTTTGATAAGGAATAAGGGGAGCTTTTTCTTCCGTGCAAATTTCGAAACCTTTCCTCACCATCCCTACACCCCTGCTTGGTAAGGATGCATTTATTTCAGCATGTGAAATGAAAATCACCAATGCTTTCTATATATCATAAGGACGGACAATTCCTATACATTGTCTAGAATTCCAAATAACTATTTTATAACATTGAGTCTCAAAATGTCAGCAACCAAAGCCATCTAGATTCGATCAAACATGTTTCATGTTGGCTGGCCCAGTGACTGAAATGACTCCCCTGAGACCTTAACATTCAAGCTACATCTATAGAACAGGTGCGATGTTTGATTTACCACCATATTGTGGCCCACAAAGAAAAAAGAACAAAACTGCAATAAGGCTGCTACATATCAGATATGAAAAAAGAAGGAGTATATGATCCCTGGTCATTGGGCCCTGTGAGAGGACACGGTGAAATCGGAATATGACAAAGTAGAAAGGTATTTCTGAAGACAGTACTGAATAAAAAGGGCACATAGGACATGGTGGAGCATTCATTTAAGTACCACAGCTACAATATTCATTTATTTAAAGCAGAGTTGGTGAAGTTGGCCCGCAAGGCCATTTCCCCCAAACCATGCCCCCAGCCTCTCAGCTGATGTCACCTGAGGGAGGAGGGCTAAACCCTGCTTTGGCTGCGCATGCCTGTTCCCTGCAGAGAACAGGGTCATGTAGACAAAGCAACAGGATTTAACCCCCTGCTTATTTTAAATCTTGTTCACTTGGACTGGGCACACCTCTCCCCAGCCGTGAAACTGATTGGATTTAACCACTCAAAGTGGGGGGGAGGGGTCAAATCCTGCTCAGTATGCCAGGATTTCATGCAAACTCCTTTGTAAATCATTTTGTATGGAAGCCTCCATTTTAGCAGTGCGTTGCAAAGTGCTCTGAAGTCCCAACCAACAGTATTGTCAGATGACAGTAATCTGGCCTGTGCCAAATCTGCCAAAAAGGCACTCCCACCACTGCACTACATTTATATCACACTCTAATAGAAAAAGCTGCTGGAACAGTCTGGTACCTCTGAGGGCCCTGAGATAGCAGTAGCTCCTGTATCCCTTCTTGGTAGACCTGATTCTCAACACTTCTACCACACAAATGTTAAGTTTCTATCATCTCTCTCTCTCTCTCTCTCTCTCTCTCTCTCTCTCTCTCTCTCTCTCTCTCTCTCTCTCTCTCTTCTCTCTCTCTCTCTCTCTCTCTCTCTCTCTCTCTCTCTCTCTCTCTCTCTCTCTCTCTCTCATCTATCCACCCACTCCCAAGGTGGCTCACAAAAGTTAAAATCCAATACACAGCAACATTTTGATCAAAACTCAACAGTGACAACAGCCAGGGAGTTGTCACAACAGCCAGAGAAAGCTTGCCAACTTTCCTTTCCCCAAATCCTCACAATTAAAAGCTCTTCTGATTGAAATGAAATGAGCTGACCAAAGAGGACTATTGCTTAAAAAGGAAGTTGTTCAACGAAGGGATTACTGTGGGGAAGGCCTCAGGTGTGGTCTTGCCCACTGAGGACCAGCAAGAGGCCTCAAGATGCTGACAGGTAAAGGAGAAAGGCTTCTATGAAGTATCCAGGGAAGGGCTATGGCATCACACCAAATTAAGAATGTGATGCTGACCAATTCTTACAGATTTCATTCTGCTTGGTTGGATATTATGTTGGACAATCAAGCGTCTTATCTCAATTGTATATACCTCTAGGACAGGACACAGTAAGGATCCTGCCTCTTATAGTAATGTGTTTTATTGGTTTTTGTTGTGATAGTTAGATGTGTCAGGGGGACGCGGGTGGCGCTGTGGTCTAAACCAGTGGTCTTCAACCCCCGGGCCATGGACCGGTCCCGGTCCGTGGATCAATTGGTACTGGGCCGCCCAAGGAACATTTAAATACAATTAAATTAAAATTATTAAATCAAAACAATCTAAATAAAATATAAACAATCAACGTCCCCCCCCCTCAGCGGGCCGCGGTAAAATTATCAAACGTCGACTGGTCCGCGGCGATAAAAAGGTTGGGGAGCACTGGTCTAAACCACAGAACATAGGGCTTGCCAATCGGAAGGTTGGCGGTTTGAAACCCTGTGACGGGGTGAGCTCTCGTTGTTTGGTCCCAGCTCCTGCCCACCTAGAAGTTTGAAAGCACGTCAAAATGCAAGTAGATAAATAGGTACTGCTCCAGAGGGAAGGTAAATGGTGTTTCCGTGCGCTGCTCTGGTTCGCCAGAAGTGGTTTAGTCATGCTGGCCACATGACCCGGAAGCTGTCTGTGGACAAACGCCAGCTCCCTCAGCCTATAGAGCGAGATGAGCGCGCAACCACAGAGTCGTTTGCAACTGGACCTAATGGTCAGGGGTACCTTTACCTAGTTAGGTGTGTCAAATAGCAATCATTCCTAAGGCCTTCTTGCTGTTCTTTCTGCAGCAGGAATTTGAAGATACAGGTAATGCTCTCTTTTTTTTGCATTTTCTTCTTCTGTCTTCTGACTTGGTGTGTTTTGTATGCAATTTAGTACATGATGATATCATAGTTTGTCTTTTATTTAAGCCAAATTACTTTATGGTCATAAAGAATGATCCACATGAAATATGACCTTTTAAAGATTTTTTTCCTTTTTCTTTAGTGAACCACAAGTCCAACTTCTTGCCAAACAGTCACTTTTGCCAAGATTCTATGCCAAAATACGCATTGATTATGATAATAAATATGGGTAGTTTATTGCAGATGTTAAAAAAGAATTGGAAAGAGCACAAAAATACATATCACTTTAAGGAAAGTGGGGTCTTTCATGGAAGAAAAAAACCCTATGTTTTGTTCCCTTCCAAGACCACCTCAATTTATATTTCATTGCCAAATATCTTGACCTGGATCAAGTATATATCTTGTCTTCTCGTTGCTTTTCATTTAATGTACAAAATGATGGAATAAGGAAGTGTCTTGACTTATTCAAATACAATAACTGATGAAATGTCTAAATCCTCCAGGATCCATTTGCGATATTTCAAATCTTCACTTGAGTAAGCATTAAACGTCAATGATTACTGTACGCTGGGAACCATTTGTTCTGTACAGTCTTGTAATGTAATGGTCCTCTGCACAGGGCTCCATCCTCCTGTTTCTCCACAAAGCAGAGGTAGGAGATCATGTGGCCTGCCAGATGTTGCTGGATTACAATACCCATCATGACTGATCAGAGGCCATGCTAGTTGTGCCTAGTGGGAGTCTGGATGTAATGACAAACCACAGCTGTGAAAATGCAAAGGGTTCTCATTGTGATGACACCATAGGAGAAAGGGGAGTGGGTGTGTGCATGGAACTCAGGCTTGTTAAAGTAGAATTCAGCCAGGGATGGTGAACCTGTTCAGGTGTTGTCCAACATCAACTCCCATCATCATTGTTCAACAATCATGCTGGCTGGGGCTGATGGGAGCTGGAGTCCCAGGAACACCTAGAGGGCCACAGGTCCCCTTTCCCTACACCAGGCATCCCCAAACTGCGCCCCTCCAGATGTTTTCGCCTACAACTCCCATGATCCCTAGCTAACAGGACCAGTGGTCAGGGATGATGGGAATTGTAGTCCAAAACATCTGGAGGGCCGAAGTTTGGGGATGCCTGCCCTACACTATACAATAGTTTAGAGTTACAACTGAACACAACCTCTCTCTCGTTCGTAGACTGCTTGACACTGGCTCCACCTTCCAAGATAAGATGCTTACTGTTAATGATGATGTTTCATAGCCAGAAACACAATACAGTGGAACCTCAGTTTACGAACACCTCGGTTTACGAATTTTCGGTTTACGAACACCACGGACCCATCTGGAACGGATTAATCCAATTTCCATTACTTTCAATGGGAAAGTTCGTTTCAGTTTATGAACGCTTCAGTTTATGAACAGAATTCCGGAACCAATTACACCTATGCTTCGGGTTAAGTACGCTTCAGGTTGAGTACTCCGCGAACCGTCTGGAACAGATTAATCCACTTTCCATTACTTTCAATGGGAAAGTTCACTTCAGTTTATGAACGCTTCAGTTTATGAACAGACTTCCGGAACCAATTGTGTTCATAAACCGAGGTACCACTGTATAGTCAACATTCTGCTGAATGTACTGTATACAAGATACATAACTTCTAGGTCGAGGATGGGGAATCTGTAGTCCTTCAAGTGTTTACAGACTCCAGCTCCCATCAGCCCCAGCCAATATGGTCAATGTTTGGTGATCATGGGAGCTGTAGTCCAGCAACATCTAGCGGGCCACATGTTCTCCACCCCTCTTCCACTAGGTATTACTAGGTAATAATTATAATTTTATTTTCAGTAACAAATGTCCTTTTGAATTTCTCAGAGCATATTTCTACCTAGGAAATCAATTGCCCAGCTGGAAAATGGAAGAAGTCTTATGGGTGAATTGGGTGTGTTGGTTATGCAGGAAAGTATGTAAATAAAGGGCACATCACTTTTTAAAAATCCATTAGCTACGTTCATGTGTAACCAGTGAACCATGGCTTGGTCATTGCAACTGTGCTGCAGGCTCCCAAGGCTTCTCTTCATAGCCTACAAATTGTTCCATCATTTACTGCTTGGGGCAAGCTTGGGGCAAGTTGGAGCACACAAATGGGAGGAGGAGAAGGGAACATAGGAGCCTGAAGCAGTGTCATACTGGTTACTGCATACTGTGAGTCTTCACATCCCATATAACAGGGTGATCCTGTTAACTCCAAAGGTAGCCATCATGATTCCCTCCAGATGTTATTGGACTACAGCTTCCATCAGCCTAGCCAGCATGCCCAATAGGTCAGGGATGATGGGAGTTGTAGTCCAACAATAGCTGGAGGGCACACTCTGTAATCCTGTTGAATTGTCTACACCGTGGAATTTTTTACAACATATTATATGCTGATATTTTGTTTGTATTACTTCATTGTATTTTCTGTATTTTGATGTTATAATTTCCGTAAACCACTTAGGGATTTTGCCAAAAAAGATAAGCGGTGTGTAAATTGTCAAAATTAACACATTGCTCTTCAGAGTCGGATTTTGGCATTCTCAACGAGAATTCTACTTTCCCCTATTTATACATGGTGCTTTCCTTTACTTGTCGTTGCTTTTAATATTTATTCCGGAAGATATCACTATAACACACATTTTTAGTTACGAAAGCTGTACCGATGAGAAACTTCTTTGTGTGCAATGTTTCGGTCCCAGAGAGTAAGAGTGGGTGTGTAATTTAGGCTTTCAAATTTCTACTTGCCTCGTTGCCTGCTGTGACTAAGATTTCTATCCTGGCAACCAGAGGCAGAATATTTGCAAGAACTTGCTGGAAGGCGCTTGGGCCTTTTCTTCTTTCAGGTTAGCCACAAGTGGCTAACATAGGTATGCAGACAGGAAGGCTTGTCGCAATTTGTGTGGGCTGGTGATTCATGAAATTAATTGCAAAGTTGATCTTTATCCCCAAATCTTTATCCCCTTTATGTTGAGTTTTAATACTTCCATCTTGGTCTAGTTCAGGAGTGGCTAACGCGTGGTCCTCCAGACAACTCCTCTCAGCACCAGCTGTCATGGTAATGATGGAACATTAATTATGAAATGCAGCAACATCTGGGTGTAGCCATGGTCCTTGATCTAGTTCAGGGTTTGCCAAACTTGGGTCTCCAGCTGTTTTTGGACTACTGTTCCCATCATCCCTGACCACTGGTCCTGCTAGCTAGGGATGATGGGAGTTGTAGTCCCAAACCAGTTGGAAACCCAAGTTTGGCAAACCCTGATCTAGCTGGTCCCTTACTTGTGAGCTTAGAGCCAAAAAGGTTCACACCTTGCCCTAGATCAGGCTTCCTCAACCTCAGCCCTCCAGATGTTTTGAGACTACAATTCCCATCATCCCTGACCACTGGTCCTGCTAGCTAGGGATCATAGGAGTTGTAGGCCAAAAACATCTGGAGGCCCGAGGTTGAGGAAGCCTGCCCTAGATGTTCGCAACTCTCTTTCAAATACAGTGGTACCTCTACTTACGAATAACTCTACTTATGAATGTTTCTACTTACGAATGGAGCTCCGTCCGCCATCTTGGATGCATTTTAGATAGGATTTTTTCTACTTACGAATTTTTAGATAGGGTTGCTTCAACTTACGAATTTTTTTCTCCCAATGCATTCCTATGGGATTCGACTTACAATTTTTTTCGACTTACAAATGTGAGTTCGGAACGCATTAAATTCGTAAGTAGAGGTACCACTGTACAACACTTTGCTTGTGGGGACGAAAGCTGTTGGCATCAAACTGCCGCAAGGGAGGGACTGAATTGTGCACCTTTAAATCTCCAAATACTTAACTTGTGACAGAACTAATTTATTACCTGCATATAGCACATACCTAACTAGGGCCTTCCCTATGCTTGGCAAGGACCTAAAAGAATTCTTTTGATATTTGCTTGATGAAGAACAATGCTTGAGGGACACCATGCCCCATGTGTTCTGGCAAAAGTTAATTTTTCTTTATGTTGCTGCACTGACGAAACAGCTAAATGAGGCGTTGTGCCGATGTGCTCTGAACTAAGTCGGGCAACTGCACCATGTGTTCAGATTCTGTGGTGTTTTTCTATTTTTTAAAAATCTACATAGCGAGATGTGTGACTTCATAGAGCCCTGTGTTTGTTTACTAAATGCATAAATAGCTTCATTGTTAACCTTGCATGCTTTGTGGTTGGAATAGTGAAAGGAACTTTGCAAGCAGGCATAAGTTCTTCGAGACATGATGACACAGTGCTAGACTTTCTGTGGCATTCCTCAGCTGTTGCCAACCTTGAAAAGAAGACAGGCTGACATAGAAAAATAGTAGGTATAGAATAAATGTCAACACCTGTTCTGTTCTTTGCTTTGGAATCCAAAGTTTCATCAAAACTCTGAATAGATGAATCATTTTTTTAAATGCCTGATTTACAAAACTAACAATGTGTAATGCAATCATTAGTAATTCCCTCCCGCACCAAGAGGAGTTCTAGGTGTCTTACATATGGTTTTTTGGGTGTGTGTGTGTGTGTGTGTGTTACAGTACCAGTGTCGGGCTGTTTTTTGCCCCATGCAATGCATTTTTGCACCATGGGCAACTATTTTGCACCAACTACTTGCACCCCGCTCCCCCCAAAATGCTAAATTATTAAAAAAGAAACAGATGTTTTGTAGAAATGATAAAAATCTTCAAAATATAAAATTAAAATATAATCAGAAATTTGCAAGCTATTACAAAAAACTGATTTGTATAAAACTGTCCTTCTCAAAGGTCAGTACTGTGCCCCTCTGAGGTTTGTGCCCCCCTGTGGAACCAGGCAGAGGGCCTTCTCAGTAGTGGCGCCCTCCCTGTGGAACGCCCTCCCATCAGATGTCAAGGAAATAAACAACTATCTGACTTTTAGAAGACATCTGAAAGCAGCCCTGTTTAGGGAAGTTTTAAATGTTTGAAGTTTTATCGTGTTTTTAATATTCTGTTGTGAGCTGCCCAGAGTAGCTGGGGAAACCCAGCCAGTGGGCAGGGTATAAGTAATAATTATTTCTTCTTCTTCTTCTTCTTCTTCTTCTTCTTCTTCTTCTTCTTCTTCTTCTTCTTCTTCTTCTTCTTCCCTGAGTGGCTGCCTCTTCGGCCAAATGACAGCATTGGCCATTGGCCCTGGGGGCCTGTCACTGGTTCAAGCTTTTACGAATAGTCTTCTCTTACGTGGGATTACATCTAGGTGAGAGTTGAGGCTCATATAACTATAGTGTTGCATTTCAGACTACAGGTGAGGAATCACATGATTCAGATAAGCCTCCATGTTGTTGTTGTTTGTTAAAAAAAACAAAAAACCCTGCACACACAGAAAGCTAGATTTCAGAGTGAGAAGCTGTAGTGTAACCCTCTCTGTCGTGCTAGTTATCCATTGAGTTTTATGTAGTTATATAGAGACATGATAGAGGCAAGTTCCAAATCACAGTCTGGGAAACTCAACTGGCCCAAGGAGGAGGTGCTGCTGCCGCTACCCCTTATAGGTGGAGCATATAATATTTGTTTCTGAAGACTAATGAAAAGGTTCTTGATGCTGTAGAAATCAGTGTGGGTCAGGCCTCTCTTTTGCTGCTGGATGATGATAGCGTGTATTTTCATTTGGATCTAACTAACTAGATTTCCCACATATATCTCTGCAATGTGGGGCTTTGCAGGCATTTCTCTCTCTCTAAGTGAATCATGCCAATGATGGCACATTCCTTGTACACCCAAAGGCATTAGAAAACCTTCTGAATGTTCAGACTCATTCTCTTGCGGCAAGAGGGATTTCCTATGAAGCAAAACCAGTTGGTTACTTCAAGGGGCTTTTTTAAACCACCTTATTATAATGCTGCACTTGATTGAGCATATTTCAGTTAGCTGTGGTGTTGATATGCCCAAATCCTTCCTTCCTTTAGCCTGTAACTTGAATTTTATTTGAATAGAATTGAATTTGGACATCATGAAACAGGGAGAAGTTTCAAGTGGCAGCTTGGGGACATCATTAATGAATGGCAAGTTGTCGAGTCTGTTGCTCTATTTCCTTACTATAATGAGTATGGGTGGGTGTGATGCCAATGGAATGGTCTGCCTCAAACATCGAAATCTCCTGAGTCATTTCTCTAGTCATCCGTAGGCCTGTGTTTCTCCCAAGTCCCTTTCTTCTTGTCCTCCTTTAGCATCACTCTTGGTTTCATAGACCATAAACCTTTACCAGTCACCTCTCACATTAATCTTGAAAAATGCCACGTGTCAGAAGTGCAGGTTTAATATGGCTGCTGCGACATAGCACTGTTTCAGCAAGCAAGATATTCTGTTTATTTCCTAAAATACATTTCTTGCTTTGTGGGAAGAAATTAAAGCTCACTTTCACCTTCCTATGAGCCATTTTAACAAAATAAACTCAAGTGAAACAGTAAAAGCTATGTAAACACAGACTATCTAGACTGCAGTTGGCATCATTAATGATTAATGCTAGTAATAATTTTACTGTCTTTTTCATGAGCTTCTAATTAAATGTGCTGTTTCTCCCAACTCTCCCTTTCTTAAATGGCTGCTACTAATTTTCAATTTTCTCTTGAAATGCCACTTTATACTTTAGTCTTAAATATTGTTAGGGTTGTCAGCCAACTAAAGAAATATATTCTGATTACTCCCGTGAGTGTTAATAGATTGCTGGAATCTGCACTATTGTCACCTGTATAAAATAATACTGTTGAAGGTACCCCTTCCCCTTTTTTGCTTTTAGATTATAGATAACACTTCAGCCACTCAAAGACCATGCTCGTAAAGGAAAATAGTCCCCCCCCATGCACTTTCCTGAGTTCCTGCCTAGGAAACCTGGGGCAGGGCATTTTGCCCATGGTATTTTGCTGCCTGAGGCGAAGGACAAAACAGAGGTCCTTGAAGAACCACTGCCAGACACTGTAGACAGCACTTAGCTATGTAGACGGACCAATGATCTGACTTGGTGTAAGGCAGCCTCCTATATCCCTAGAAGCTGACTAGACTTGCAGTTGAATCTTATTTCCGCACTTGCATTTGGCAAGCTCCCCTCCATCACAACTGTGAGCAGCAGGATAACCTCTGAGCTGCAGGGCTGGGAGAGTGGCACATAGCTCTGCCCACCAACATCTCATCAACCAACTCCCTGCCCATCAACATCTGCTGCCTGAGTTCGGCATGACAATATGCCCGACAGTAGGACTGACTCTCAACATGAGTATACTAGGGGAGAATACCAGACTTTTCCTTCATCCTCCATAATGCATAAAGTTAAAGGGACCCCTGACCATTAGGTCCAGTCGTGACTGACTCTGGGGTTGCGGTGCTCATCTCGCTTTATTGGCCGAGGGAGCCCGCATACAGCTTCCAGGTCATGTGGCCAACATAACAAAGCCGCTTTTGACGAACCAGAGCAGCACACGGAAATGCCGTTTACTTTCCCGCTGTAGCGGTACCTATTTATCTACTTGCACTTTGACGTGCGTCTGAACTGCTAGGTTGGCAGGAGCAGGGACCGAGCAACGGGAGCTCACCCCGTTGCGGGGATTCGAACTGCCGACCTTCTGATCGGCAAGCCCTAGGCTCTGTGGTTTAACCCACAGCGCCACCCGAGTCCCCCATAATGCATAGGGGTCCCATAACTATATTGCAAGAGTCCACCAAGGAAAAGACTTCCTGAGATTAGGAAACTAGATATTGAGAAATCAACCTCATTGATGGGAAGCCAGTACTAATCCTCAAAAGCTTGTGCCATAATAAATATTTTAGTCTTTAGGGTTCTGGATGACACTTTTTGTTGTTGTGACAGACTAACATGGCTACCCATTTGGAAGACAGTACATTGAAGAACTCAAGTATATGCACACATTTTTGAAAAACTGGCATGCACAGTTTCAAGAATACCTTTAACCACAGTTTAACATGCCAACTATATGTTCCATTTTTGAAGGAGAAAGGTTCAGTTTACATGTTACCTGAATGGTGTGTGACCCATTGAGACATGGCTGCTTCCCACACTGGTCCTGTAGTTCTGCTGGGAATACAGGAAGGAATTGTCCCAATTGGGATGTTATTGGTACAACAAAAGATTTTTGAGGATTTATTTGGAAATTCTTTTAAGAAAACACTAGAGCTGCACATCTTGGACTAATGTGCCAATTGGAACTTTGCTATTTTCCAGATTTTGCACCTTTCTGAATGTTGCAATGCAGCTCTTGGCAGTTTAAACGTATCAAATATTGCATTTAAATATGTCTTTCGAGATAGAGCATACTGTAAAGCATGCATTGAAATACCTACTTGCCGTAAATGTGCATTTTTGTGAGGACTTTTAAAAACCATTGTGAGAATTACGGGTTAAAAGGTGCAAAAATGACCTGACCCTGAAACAGACTGATTTGCCCATCCCTAGGCACAAATGTCATGAAACCAGAAATATTGAGCTTTCGTGTGCATGCACACTTCTTCAGATACAGTGAAATGGAACTTCCATTTCACTGTATCTGAAGAAGTGTGCATGCACACGAAAGCTCATACCAAAATAAAAACTTAGTTGGTCTTTAAGGTGCTACTGAAGGAATTTTTTTTATTTTACTTCGATCCAGACCAACACGGCTACCTACCTGTAACCAGAAATATTGAAACAGATGCCTAGCAGGAAAACAGATGGGATTGTGCAGGCTCATGCAAAAGGGCATTAAGGCTGGCTTGGGACAAAATCATGGTGATTATCAGTACCATTGACTCTCACCACCAGGGCAGAATTGAGTTTGGGGGAATGCTCTCGCATTTCTGCTTCATCTTCTCTTATTGGAAATGATTTAGATCGGGAGAGATTTAGGCCACCTCCTAGAGTTTGACGTCATGTCAGGGCACCAGAATAACACTGGATCCTTCCCTTTTTTGTCCCTTTCAGCGTGAGAGCTCTGATGTCTGTTTGGCCAGAGCATCAGAGGCTTATGCAGAAGCAGGGGACAAGGTGGGTAGGGCTATGGCATTAGGTATCAGAGTGGGAGATCTGCTACATCCTATGTCCTCTGTGAAGCCCATTCAAGGAACATAGGATTGCACCCTAAATGTTTTTAATATTATATTTTTTTTCGTATTTGGATGTAAAGAATAGGTGACCTACACATAGAGATCAAAAGTCTGCTTCGGTCTATGAAGTGTATCATTTAGAACTCAGGTGGTCATCATTCTAAGACTTCCACAGAAATAATACACTTATTTGACATAATTGCTGAGACCCAAAGAAAATTAAGAAGCGCACAAACCTGGGGCTAATATATTATTTTCCAACGAAAGCTGTCAATTCATGTTTCAACACGACATACACTACATTGTCTTTTTTTGATTAATTAGAAACAATTTTCGGTCACCTTTTCCTCCCCCCCTCCCTCCTGCAGAGCAAATTCATTTTTAAGTTTTATGAGATGTCAGATTCCCCCAGGCAGTACGAAAAACACCTCTAAGTAAAAGGTTTTGGGCTATGATTGACAAAACGTGGCTCAGCCTGCACCTCCCTGACAAGCAGTAAATTCCGGCTGCATTAAAATATACAGGTGTTTTTGAAGAGAGATTCTGCGAGATAATTTGTGAACAGCAGCCCATATATCAACTGTGTCTGAACATAAATGCCTTTGGCAGTAGATGCCGGGTCATCCTTCCTTGGCGAAAAGTGCTATTTCTTGTCAGAGCTGGGGAAAGAAGGCCAAGCGTTTGCGATGAGGAACTCTATCCAGTGAAAATGGGGATTATGGGTTATGCTTCCGAAAAGTACAGCCGTCACTCAGATTTTTGACAGGCGCTTCCAATCAAAGCTCCACTTCCCGGCTCGGGCAGATAGGCTTACTGCAGTAAAGATGGATCTGATTTTGGATTAACTGCATCCCAACCCCAAACAAAGTTTTGGTATGTCTATGTTGGATCATGTTCATGTCCTGTCTAGTCCCTGAGCAAGAGTCGTAAAATCTTGCTCCTTGGGGACAAGTTTGAAATATAATAGCAAATTGTGTCCTCCCTCAAAGAGGGCAACCAAACCCTGTGTTGTGGGTGGGTACGATTGGATAGCCACAACACCCTATTGGTAGGTCCCTTGATGCTGGGTTTAATCAGGCCAATGGGGCGCCAGACAAACTGATCAAGGGACCTATATATGCCCATGCATGTGACCCAGAGCTTCCTCTTTTGGTCAGTACATCAGAACACCCGCCCACCTCTCCCTCATTTTAGGGCTTATGCGCTTGACCTTGCTATGCTGTCGTGTGTCGTTGGGACAGGGGCACAGCAGGAATTTCCCCCAATTGGCTGATTGGCTGCTGCCATTTGGGTTTCGCCTGCCGTGTAGCAAATCGTCACAATCTGTAAGGTTGTGGATAGGCTCTGATTCAGGTGATAGGGATGGGGGAATGCTCTCGCCTTCCCTATGTGAAGGGTATTCTGTTAAAGGAATCCAGGAACTCAATGGTTTGGTCAACCCTGTGAAGGGGTTTTGCCCGTACTTGAGTGCAGGAGGACATCTGGGTGGTGGACATAGCATCTCCCCGGCTTTCTGCCATTCCAGGTGTTCACCCTAGGCTGACCTATGATGGAGCTCTGGGTCAGCGCTACCTGCAATGGTGCAGGGAGCTAGTCGAACCAGAGCCTATGCAACCACTCACCTGATGTAATCAATAAAGTTGTGACCAAAATTATGCCAAAAACCAAACCAAAATTTGAGTCTTGTCTGAATTTATTTAAGGGGGGAGGTTTAAAGGTCTAAACACGCAAGTTTTTTTTCCTTCAGAAAAAGGTCTATAGAATTTGAATGTGTATGGTGCCTTCTCTACCAACCCTGTTTCCAGATCCAGATGACCTGATTAGTAGACATTATGATTCGGGTGGGGGAGAAATCCAGTTCAGTTTTCTTTTGAAGTTGAACATTTCTAATATGCAGTTCCCAAAGCAACATGAGAACTAAAGCCCAGCCATTCTCCAGCTGGGAAATGCATGCAAAGGATGCATATACCATGGTAGAAAATCTGCATAATTTGTGGACAATATTGTGCAAAAATACGTTGCATTAAGAGAAATTGCTTGCAAAAAGTACAAAATTGCAAATTTCGGCAAAGTTGCATACAAAACTGTGTGTATCAGCAGAAAAATGCATTTAAATGCTGACGATTTTTCATTAGGGTTTTAAAATAATAAAAATCTGTAGAGACATGAACTTAAGATTGAAAAAAAACGAGAAAGAGATTTCTCCCACCCCTTTACAGTGGTGCCTCGCTTAACGAATGCCCTGCTTAACGAAATTTCCGCTTAATAAAAGGATTTTTCGAGCGGAGCTTGCCTCGCTAGACGAATGCGTTTTACGAAAAATTCGTCTAGCGAATCGCGGTTTCACATAGGAATGCATTGAAATTCAATTAATGCGTTCCTATGGGCAAAAAAAAATAATTAAAAAAAATTCAATGCATTCCTATGGGATTCACTAGACAAATTTTTCGCTATAAGAAAAGACCCGTGGAACGAATTAATTTCGTCTAGCGAGGCACCACTGTATCCCTGTGATATAAGAGCATCAGTCAACAGCTCTGCTTTTCTACCATTCTCTCTCCTGTCTCCCATTTCCCTGCAGTGCTGAAGTTGTATGCTTGCTGGAGCAGGAGGTTGTTCTTCTTGTCAACCCAGCTCAATGCAAGCACCTTATACACTGGCGGCACTGTGTAAACAAATGCAAAGTATTGTTCTTATTGCTATTAATCCATGAACGATCCTTATGACAAAGCATTTTTGAGGATGGTTGCTCTCAGATTTAATGAAGTCCCCGAGGAAAGTTCTTCGTGCCCGTATTGCTTTCCTCCACCACTAACAAGCAACTGTAGATTCCCCCTCAGTTTTTAACCTGCTTTTGCCATCCTGTTTTATACTAAAAGAGTTAAAGCTGAATAAAAAGAATTAAGAGAGAAACCCCCTCGCCCTTGCACGATGAATAAATCATTGCACGGAGAACATTGTTTTTAAACATAATGCTTTTCAGTTCTACGGTTCTTGCTTTCTCTCCCCCCCCATTTTATCTTCCTCCTTTTGTATAATGAGGAATATTTGCATGAAAATAGTCCCTTTTGAAATACATGTGATCCTGCTGTTTGCCCCTCCCATAAAATCATAATACCCCTGGTGACGATATAAGATTGCTGCTGCAGCGGCAGCTAATTACAGTCTCTAATGGGGAGGGGAAGAGAAGGAGCCATTGTGCTTTAAATTGCCTGCACCTGAAGGATGCTGAGCCCCCTTCGCCTTTGTCAGGACTCAAGCCAGTTCTCAGCACCAGGAGGACCTGCGCTACCTTCCTTTTGAATCTGGCAACAAAACCCTCATTCACGTCAACAGGAGCAGGATGGTGCTATGAGCGAAGGAGGAGACAAATACTTGAGAAACAAAGGTTCTGTTCTCATGCAAATTCCCCCCATTAATAAGTGCATTAAAGTGAGGAATTGAAACCAGGAGATAGCAGCTGGATAGACAAAACCAATTGCTTGCTTAAGTAGAAGCTTCCAGATCATCGAGTGGAACGTGAGCCGATCCGTTGATAATCATATAGCAACTTTGTGTGAGTTTGTGAAGCACACTTCTATATTATAGAGAGGACTGTTTTAAAATGAGCGTTTGAATGACCTGAGTGTCTCCTGGTTAACAGCCCGAAATACTGAAATAAATAAGTATTCATTTGCATGTAAGGATGGGGGCGGGAGACATTCAGTTCGGTTGACATTTCCATGAGGAAATTTGCACTTCCCAAAGTAATACGCAAAGCAATGTACAGCCACCTAGAATTCTATGATTCTACAATCTTTCGATATCAGCACTCCTCTGAATTTTGTGATGCGGTTATTCAATCAAAACTTGCGCAGGTTTGGAGCAAGTGTGTGGAAGAAATGTATATAGCTGTGAAAGTAACGCACAAAAATCCATTATGTCGACGGAAATGGCTTTGCAAAGAGAAATGTGCATTGTGCACCAAAGATGATGACAAATTTTGAGAGATTGGAAAATAAACCCGCAAGCTGATGTGGAAATGTGGCAAACTGAACTTAAGACTCGGGGGGGGGAGAGAAACCGAGTGACCCCAGCCCTACTTACACACTTTTGTGTGTTTAGATACATGTCTGCCTTTCAAATGTACTGTATTGTTCCGTGTATGTATACACCCCTATGTATAAGTGTGTTACTATGTGTTAGGGGACTCCAAATTGAGAAAATAGGGGGAGATGGTATCCATGTATAAGATGACCCACAATTTTGAACATAATTTTTAAATAAAAAACCCTAGTCTTATACATGCAAAAGTACGGCATTAGGAAGTTGCAGACACAAATATGTTGCTAGTAAGGTATGGATCGGTCCGAATAGTGAACTTCGTTGTGAACTGTTTATGGAACTATAACTCTGAATACGGTAGTAAGTGCTGGAGACAAAGGAAGGGAAAACTACTATTTCCACGCCCGTCTTGTGAGTTCCTATAGGCAACTGGCAGGATGCTCTTAGAAACTGTGAAGTCTGGATGAGAAGGATCTTTGGTGTGATCCAACATTACTATGTATTATCAGCTTGTAGCTAAGAGGTAGAGGACATGTCTGGCATGTAAACAGACCCAGGTTGAAGACTTGGCATCTCCAGGTAGGGGCTGGGAAGGATGCCTGCCAGAAATCCTACACAGGGGTCGTCAGTCTGTTTGGAGACAATACCAAACTACATTGACCAGTTGGTTCAAAGCAGTTTCCTATGTTCCCAAGCCAAAGCTAGGTGTGAAGCAAAGCAACCCTTTGCAAATTAAGGGTTCATTTCCTACTCTAAGCACATCCCTGCCGTCCTGCTTTGGAGATGTCAAAAAATAGGTTGCCTACTATTCATTCAAGCTGCCTGTCTGTATAAAAAACCACTTCAGACAGAACTGGCCATCATCTTTTCCCCCACCTATTCATTTTGCTAAACCATAAATATGCAAAGAAATATATTATTCTGATGAGTGTTTTCTTTCTGCCATTAATTTGTTCAGAGCATCTATTAGAGTGTACCTCTTTTTGTTTCCACTTGACCCAGTCAAAGCAGTTTGGAGACATTTACAATGATGAAGAGAGAGCTTCAATTAACCTCCTTGGCTGAGATATTTGATATGCATGAGTTACTATATAACAGCCTAATTATCTATACTTTTTCTGAAGGATTTCTAATAAAGAGTGGAATTGATTTATAAATTATGAGATCATAATCACTCTTTTAATTCCTCATCATAATTTTCTGTTAGTGCAATGCATGCTAGCTAAATTTCAAAATCTAAGGGACGAGAACTGACACCATGGAAAGTCCATCAGTTCTTATCTTATCTTCCCCTGTTCTGATATCTTCTACTACAGTTCCAGCTGTCTGAAGCTAATGGTTTGGATGAGACTTCCATGCATATGCGTCTCAAAGGTGTTTAGGAGTTTGTGATATTTTCAATGCAAAAACCTGGGCTCTCCCTTTAACTGCTTCACATTTTTAAAATGTCCATTCCCACTCAGAGCTTCTTTGGAGATCCCTTACAGAGCTACGGGCTCCCAGGACCTTCGCAGGTGGTTCCCAGGATTCTATGGGAGAAGCCATGACTGCTAGAATGGCATAAGAACACTTTAAATAGACAAACTAGAGTAGGAAGACTTGGAACCTAGAATCTTTGTGGGAATAGGTACATGATAAATAGAGTGGGGAGTCTGAGATATTTCACTTTTGAAAAAGAGATAGAAGTGGAAGAATGTTGTTTTCTAACTTTTGGGAAGAAAATCCTCGTTCTGAAGCACTGAATGTTCTCAGTGCTCACACAATACCTGTTTAAAATGAAGGGGCCTTTCAGAGAACGAAATGCATTTCTTTTGCAGTTTCTGTTCCCTTTTTTAGTCAAACCCATGCCGATTGTAGCCTCCCGAGACTCACACAATGGCAACACAGTTCCTCTTCTAGCGTAGTTAGACACGCAAAGATGACTTGGCAAATGGCTTACAAGGATATCAAAAGGTCTTTGTTCTGCGATGGAGTTAACTTTTCCTTCAGACAATGTGTTAGCAACAGGAATGCAGTTGTGGAAGGAGAAAAGAGCAGTTGAGACATGAAAGTGAAGTCACGACACTCACAGGTATGTGTCTGAGGTGCTACCTGAGGGTCTTCGTGGCTCCAAAAGCTTTTCTTTTGGTCTGGTGCACCTTTTGCATTTTTGGCATCTGTTTTAAATCATCCGAGAATCAGTTAGATTACTGCTGGTGGGCTAACAGTGTTAACAATTTGCGTTGAATTCCAGGTTGGGCCTGCGAGATGTGTCATTTCCTGTCGCTCCAGAATAGTTACTGTCCATGGAAGCAGAAAATAACAATTGTCGGTTGGGTCTGTTAAATAATATACATGGAGCAGGCCTTTTTTTTGTGACTGTGTGCGGTGGGTTTTTATTTTTATTTTTTTTAAAGGGATATTTAGGGAAAGCTTCAGTGCGATTTTTCTTAACTGTATAATACCTGAGTTTCCTGACTACTGCCAAGCCATTTGAAGAATTTTGGCACATGCCTGTTCTCATTCCCTGCTCCGTTTGTTGTTGTTGCACCAAATTATTTTAATAAGATAATCGGTATGAGAAACAAGCCATGTTGTACAAGGACCAAGTTTGTTCCCCAAAGAAATGTCTTTGGCTGACTCGCTTATTGAAAAATCTATAGCACGCGTTAAAAGCAGGGCAAGTATAATCACTGAAAGGTTGAGTGTGTCTTATAAGACTAACGTGAGTACAAGCCCACCATCCAAAGTAGGAACAAAAGAAGCTGCCTCTTCAGACCTTTGGTTTATCTAGCTCAGTTACTGTTTATACTGACTAGCAGTGACTCTCCGTGACATTGCATGTCGAGGTACCAAGACTTCCCACCAATAACGCACACTTCACACAGAATTTAAGTTTAAGGTTTTTGGCATTAATTTTGGCCACAACTTTATTTAAATACAACTGATGTGAGTGGTTGCTTAGGCATTGGTTCCCATGCCATCTGTCCCCCGCCTGGGACAGATCTGACTCCCCTAGCATACTGGGGAAGTCAGGATAGGTAAGCACCCTCTGAGAGAGGCCAGGGCAGGGCCACCAAGCACTTGATCTCTCCCCCAGATGCTCCCCGAGGCTCATGCGCGGTCCTAGCCCCTACTGGGGGTACGGACAAACATGTGGAGCCCCAGGATTCCTTTAACGGAATACCCCTAAAGGCAGCAGCAATTTTGAGGGGCAGGCCCAGCCAAATCAGTACCCCTCCGCCATCCAATTTGAACCAATGCCTAACCGCCAACCTTACAAGTTGTGACATTTTGCTATGTAGTAGGCAAAAACCACAAGGCACCAGCCAATCAGCCAAGTGGCAAAATTCCTACTAGGCCCCCACATCCATACGGACAACCCCATGGCAGGCACAGCAACGTCATGCACAAACAAAAACCCGTAAATATAGGGAGGGTGGGAGGGAGGGAGATCTGTTGCAAGCACCAAAAGCGAAAGTGAAAGCTGCTTGCCCCAGTATATAAAGGCTGTGGCTGTCAATCAAATAATTGCAAGATAACATTCTGCCCAGCAACAATACCCTCAGTGGCCACCCAAACTGACCCGCCCAACAAACCAGGGAATGTCTTGTTAACCCTTCCACAACCCATGCTCTCCTTAAGGGGAGAACCTGCTTCCCCAGACCTACTTGGTGTGGGATGGGTTTTAATAGGTAGGAGGGGATATAATAATTGCAGGTCCCCACATTTGTGGGTTGAACAGAGTTTTAAAAGCCCACCCTTGGCAGCAAAAACAAAAAGCATAGGGATTAGGTTGTAAAACCTTGTTTTGAGCAAATCCATCTATGAAGCAAGCTGGCTTCCCCTTTCTTACCCTGCTTAATAAAGAATCAGGCAACAACCTGGGAAGTAAGTCTTAAAATAAGATTTACTTACTTCATAACCATGCATTGGATCACAGCAACAGTAGCAGCAAAACAATGCAGGCAAAACACTTACGTACATTTACTGTATAACCGGCTTCAGGCAAGTGGCTATAGGTTGAGCAAGCAGAGGCATGTCTGCATCCAGCTGGTCAAAGGAAGAGACAGGAACAGGAAGTGCCAATAGAGTCCTTCCTCTCCAGGAGAGGAAGATAAATGACATCACACGGAGCCCACTCTACCAATTGTATTTCTATGGTCTGAGTTTCTGCCTATCAGCAATACAGCCCTGTGGTATTAGACCTTCCTCATGCTAACTAGCAAGAATATGAATTTATTAGGTTTGGCTGCTAATCTCCCACACTTGGAGATGTCTGGGATTGAACCTGGGGCTTTCTACACACAAAACAGATGCTGTACCACTGAGCTCTGCTCTGTTAAGTAGACTAAGGCTGTATACACAGTATATCTTTTAAACACATTCCAAGCACATTCTCCAGCCACCTAAAAATTAAATTCTGGGCTCAGTAGTTCACCCCTTACAGACCTACAATTCCCAGCAACTCTTAACTACAGAATTATTTGAAGGTGGACATGTGCTTCCAGGGTGCATTAAATGCATAATGTACCACATCCTTTCGCGGGGGGTGGGGAAGAACAATTTTTTAAAAACCATTAACACACTGGAATATCTATATTGCAATACAATATAGATGAGGAT
The DNA here is from genome assembly GCF_965207765.1 of Zootoca vivipara. Classification (NCBI taxonomy): domain Eukaryota; kingdom Metazoa; phylum Chordata; class Lepidosauria; order Squamata; family Lacertidae; genus Zootoca; species Zootoca vivipara. The sequence goes on along the minus strand of NC_142587.1, from coordinate 23,685,545 downwards.
CAATTGATGGGCAATGCTTAAGCACCCCCTTCCTGCAAACATTTCTGCAAATGTAAGGATTGCAAGGCATGGATTTGGGGAGTTTCATATTTGCTTGTAGTATGTAGGTCCCACATAAAGAGGGGAAAGAAAAGCTGTGGGAGAGACTGGGCCCAAAGGAAGGAAAGGATGTGTGTGGCCTGAATTTCACGTATTAATCCAAAGTTGTTGTTGTTTAGTCGTTTAGTCGTGTCCGACTCTTCGTGACCCCATGGACCATAGCACGCCAGGCACTCCTGTCTTGCACTGCCTCCCGCAGTTTGGTCAAACTCATGTTCGTAGCTTCGAGAACACTGTCCAACCATCTTGTCCTCTGTCGTCCCCTTCTCCTAGTGCCCTCAATCTTTCCCAACATCAGGGTCTTTTCCAAGGATTCTTCTCTTCTCATGAGGTGGCCAAAGTATTGGAGCCTCAGCTTCACGATCTGTCCTTCCAGGGAGCACTCAGGGCTGATTTCCTTAAGAATGGATAGGTTTGATCTTCTAGCAGTCCATGGGACTCTCAAGAGTCTCCTCCAGCACCATAATTCAAAAGCATCAATTCTTCGACGATCAGCCTTCTTTATGGTCCAGCTCTCACTTCCATACATCACTACTGGGAAAACCATAGCTTTAACTATACGGACCTTTGTCGGCAAAGTGATGTCTCTGCTTTTTAAGATGCTGTCTAGGTTTGTCATTGCTTTTCTCCCAAGAAGCAGGCGTCTTTTAATTTCGTGACTGCTGTCACCATCTGCAGTGATCAAGGAGCCCAAGAAAGTAAAATCTCTCACTGCCTCCATTTCTTCCCCTTCTATTTGCCAGGAGGTGATGGGACCAGTGGCCATGATCTTGGTTTTTTTGATGTTGAGCTTCAGACCATATTTTGCGCTCTCCTCTTTCACCCTCATTAAAAGGTTCTTTAATTCCTCCTCGCTTTCTGCCATCAAGGTTGTGTCATCTGCATATCTGAGGTTGTTGATATTTCTTCCGGCAATCTTAATTCCGGCTTGGGATTCATCTAGTCCAGCCTTTCGCATGATGAATTCTGCATATAAGTTAAATAAGCAGGGAGACAATATACAACCTTGTCGTACTCCTTTCCCAATTTTGAACCAATCAGTTGTTCCATATCCAGTTCTAACTGTAGCTTCTTGTCCCACATAGAGATTTCTCAGGAGACAGATGAGGTGATCAGGCACTCCCATTTCTTTAAGAACTTGCCATAGTTTGCTGTGGTCGACACAGTCAAAGGCTTTTGCATAGTCAATGAAGCAGAAGTAGACGTTTTTCTGGAACTCTCTAGCTTTCTCCATAATCCAGCGCATGTTTGCTATTTGGTCTCTGGTTCCTCTGCCCTTTCGAAATCCAGCTTGCACTTCTGGGAGTTCTCGGTCCACATACTGCCTAAGCCTGCCTTGTAGAATTTTAAGCATAACCTTGCTAGCGTGTGAAATGAGCGCAATTGTGCGGTAGTTAGAGCATTCTTTGGCACTGCCCTTCTTTGGAATTGGGATGTAGACTGATCTTTTCCAATCCTCTGGCCATTGCTGAGTTTTCCAAACTTGCTGGCATATTGGGTGTAGCACCTTAACAGCATCATCTTTTAAAATTTTAAATAGTTCAGCTGGAATATCATCACTTCCACTGGCCTTGTTATTAGCAATGCTTTCTAAGGCCCATTTGACTTCACTCTCCAAGATGTCTGGCTCAAGGTCAGCAACCACACTACCTGGGGTGTATGAGACCTCCATATCTTTCTGGTATAATTCCTCTGTGTATTCTTGCCACCTCTTCTTGATGTCTTCTGCTTCTGTTAGGTCCTTACCACTTTTGTCCTTGATTATGGTAATCTTTGTACGAAATGTTCCTTTCATATCACCAATTTTCTTGAACAGATCTCTGGTTTTCCCCATTCTATTGTTTTCCTCTATTTCTTTGCATTGCTCATTTAAGAAGACCCTCTTGTCTCTCCTTGCTGTTTTTTGGAAATCTGCATTCAGTTTCCTGTATCTTTCCCTATCTCCCTTGCATTTTGCTTGCCTCCTCTCCTCCGCTATTTGTAAGGCCTCGTTGGACAGCCATTTTGCTTTCTTGCATTTCCTTTTCCTTGGGATGGTTTTCATTGCTGCCTCCTGTATAATGTTACGAGCCTCCATCCATAGTTCTTCAGGCACTCTGTCCACCAAATCTAAATCCTTAAACCTGTTCCTCACTTCCACTGTGTATTCATAAGGGATTTGATTCAGATTGTATCTTACTGGCCCAGTGGTTTTTCCTACTTTCTTCAGTTTAAGCTGGAATTTTGCTATAAGAAGCTGATGATCTGAGTTACAATCAGCTCCAGGTCTTGTTTTTGCTGACTGTATAGAGCTTCTCCATCTTTGGCTGCAGAGAATATAATCAATCTGATTTCGATGCTGCCCATTTGGTGATATCCATGTGTAGAGTCGTCTCTTGTGTTGTTGGAAGAGAGTGTTTGTGATGACCAGCTTGTTCTCTTGACAGAACTCTATTAGCCTTTGCCCTGCTTCATTTTGAACTCCAAGGCCAAACTTGCCAGTTGTTCCTTTTATCTCTTGATTCCCTACTTTAGCATTCCAATCCCCTGTAATGAGAAGAACATCCTTCTTTGGTGTCATTTCTAGAAGTTGTTGTAGGTCTTCATAGAATTGGTCAATTTCACTTTCTTCAGCACCAGTAGTTAATCCAAAGTAACCAGCCAAAAAAAGGCTTCAGACTTGTAGTGCAGATGTCTGGCTACATGTCCTCCGGGGAACGACTGTGCTATATTAATGTTCATATGGGCCTTGTAATCCTGCAGCACACGAGAGCCAACTTCTGTGCTGCAGACAAGGGGATTTGGTGACAAATTAGTTTAGAGCTCTGTCCCCGCAGAATCTGCTGCTCTTTGCAGATTCGCAGGAGCTGTGACATTTTGTAGTTTGTTTTGCAGGCAATTTGGTTAACCCTTGGCAACAGATGTTGATGCGGAGAGCAGCAGATTCTCCCGGAAAGAGACTGTGCAGGGCAAGGGAGCGCTGTTTTAGAGCAGTGCAAAAGTTCAAAATTGCAACTGGCATTGAAACCGACACACATTTCCTTCTCAATGTGACGCGTTTATTCTTGGCACCGAAGGGTGCAGCAAATGGCTGGAGCTTTCGGCTAACTGCAAATGCGTTAGATGCCTGCACCTAGTGAGACATTAGCCCCTTTCTTTCATTCAGAATGTGTGTTGGGCAGGGAGGAGCACAATAGGCTGCTCCACCTTCAACCTACATGCATAAATCTTCACTTTAGGGCCAGAATACTGACCCCACCATGTGCCTACAGCTATCTCTGTAACAGGGGTGGCAAATCCGTTTTAGCCAGAGGGGCACAGTCTCTCCTGGCTGTTCTCCAAGGGCTACATGGCAGTGGTGGGCAGGGCCAGAGGTAAAAGTAAGCAGGGCAATGTCATCGAATCATATAATTCTAGAGCTGGAAGGGACCCTGAGGATCACCCCATGCAATGCAGGAATAGGTGGCCTTGGTGTTGTCAGCACCGTACTCTAACCAGCTGAGATATCCTGTCAAATTTTGTCTCTGTGCAATAGGCTAGTTTCTACATGTGCTCAAACATGCCTCTCTTTCATCCATGCAGGCAAGCAAGAGCCATAATTGGAGCCTGAGCAAACCAAGCAAAAATACTTGAGGGTGCAAAGCAGGGACATTGAGGGATGTGTGGCTTAGGGAAAGTCCCGAGGGCCAGATAAAGAGCCTTGGAGGGCCACATTTGGTTCCCAAACCTGATCTCCCCACCCCTCCTGTATTTCCTCCTCAGTTATATTTCATTAAGTTTAAAACATTTTTTACATATACAGTCACAACGCAATTTTGTCTTTTTTCTTTTCTTCACCCCCCCCCAACTTCCCACCCTGTTTTCCATGGAGTTGTTGCTTCTCCCCTTTTGCTGCCCCCAGTCCTAAGCTCAGTTCATCACATTTCTGCATCGGTTTGCAATTTAAAAAAAAAAACCCCACACACATTCTCATGTAAATTTGTCAGCATTTTACTGCAAATCTAAACCTATCCAAATATACAAACATGTAACTGCCTAACATGCACATTTTTGCAAAGCAGCTTCCCCTCGTATGGCACATTTTTGTATGTTCCTTTCACTAATATGTGCATTTCTAGGACACTTCAGCCTGTGATATGCACTTTTGCACACATTTCTTGCCTGGAGAACTTGCCTGAAGTAAAAATTCTGCACTGTGAAATTTCTGTTAAAATTCAGAGGGCGGCTGAGTTTTGGCTTGCATATTGTTTTGGAAAGTTTTAATTAGGTAGATTTGCCTTTAAATGCAAACTGAGTAGAATTTCTTCCCATCTCTACTTGTGGCTACGAATTGTAGGCAGTGCTCCCCGCTCTAACAAAATGTATAGGAGTACTCTCATTTTGACTCAAGAAAACCACCATTTTATAGTTCAAATCATGAAAAATAAATACAGTAAATGGACAAAAGTACTAAGTTTCACAAAATGTTTAGGGGTATGCGTATCCCTGCACACACACCCTCGAAAAAAGCACAGATTGTAGGATAACTATGGTGAACATTCTGAATTTCATGGAAAAGCTTGTCCACAGCAGATGCTCTAAACCAGTTTTTTTCCATATTTAAGTCTCCAGCTGTTTTTGGACTACAGTTCCCATCATCCCTGTAGTCCTGCTAGCTTGTATTTCAAAACATCTGGAGGCCCAAGCTTAGGAAACCCTACTCTAAACCAGCCATCCCAAAACTTTGGCCCTACAAATGTTTTGGACTACAATTCCCATCTTCCCCAACCACTGGTCCTGTTAGCTAGGGGTCATGGGAGTTGTAGACCAAAACATCTGGAGGGCCGCAGTTTGGGAATGCCTGCTCTAAACCTTTCCTAAACCATCTCTTTGATGAAATACTGACAGAGAACCATAGTTGGAGAACCATTGCTCAATATAGTAAGTTTCACTTAATTATTAATCTAACCTTGCAAATTCCAACAAGCCTTCTAGCCTTGTGTTACTACCACATGATGTAAGTCGAGAGTAGTGTGCCACTGCTTGAACATGAGGCAAGTTTATCAAAATTACGGCACGTTCTTCTTCTTCTTTTAAAAAAGCATTCTTGTTAAGGTACCTTCAAGCACTGTTGAAATAGTTGTTTCTGCTCAGCACATCCAAATCTGTAATCTGGCCTTTGTCCTGTCCTTGTCTGCCAGCCCTAAATGGGAACTATCTTGGCAAATGTCTAATACTGGCAATACTTTGAATGGTTTTGTAAGATGCCAGTTTAAACAGCTGTTGCGCAGAAAAAAAGCCAGAATAGTGGGTTGAAACTGCCAGCAGCTCAAGATTTGCCACCAAAACCGGAGGATAATTCAGTGGTGGAATTTTCCTTCCCGTCGTTCCCACGGGACTCTTTAGGTACACTGCTGCTCCCAAATTCTGGCATTTTTGAATGGTGACGGGCAAAAATAAAACAACTGAAAATGGCAATAGTGAAACACATTGCACTCTGGTGGTGGAAGTACCAGTAGCAGTGCAACCCTAATTTAATCAAGAGAAACAGCAGTGTTAAATATAATGGCTTCCTACTCTACCAACGTGCAGTTCTATTAACTCACAAATAGGAATTTATTGAAACCCAAAAGCACATTTTTGGCTACTCACCAGTAAATAACTTAAGCTGCAATTCCCCTGAAATCAATGGAGCTCCCATGCTTAGGCCAGTGTTGCAAATTTGCATTGGTTTAGTTAGCTATTAACTCTGCAAACTCTCCCTGCAAATGCATATATGGAAATTTTAACTTGATGGAACATTCATTCAGCCCTCATTAAATTATAGCCACCTGCTTTCATTCCTTAAGTTTTTCTTCTCACACCAGGCTTGTAATAAAGATGAAGCAGGTGGTCAGAAGTGTTGACTAGTTTTAACTTTTACAAGTTCTGCAGAACTCGCCCTCCTCAAAGTCTCTCACATGTGGATCCTACTCAGTTAGGTTAGAGTGATCTGTAAGAGGGAAAGAACTGATGAGGCCGGGGAGTAGGGGAAAGAGGATTCTTCCAATTTCAGATTACAGGGTAATTTTTCTACTCATATCAACCTCACACTATCACAGATTCAACAGCAGGTCCTTGCGGGAGGAGAGAGAGAGAGAGAGAGAGAGAGGCTGATTTTGGAGAGTTAGAACCAGCTGAAGATACTGACCTAGGTTGCATGTCATGCTAAAGCACCGTGTAAATCAAACTATGGTTTAATGTGAATGAGCAGCTTGCTTCCGCTTTAGGGATGGGTTGTGGCCCAGTGGTACATTTGCTCTGCATGCCAAAAGCCCTATACTCAACCCTCAACATCTGCAGAGCTGGGAGCGTACTCTTATGGAAGTGTTAGAGCAGGGGTCAGCAGACTTTTTTTAGCCGTGAGCTGGTCCACTGTCCCTCAGGCCATGTGGTGGGCCGGACTATATTTTGAAAAAATAATAATGAATGAATTCCTATGTCCCACAAATAACCCAGGACACATTCTACTCATGTAAAAACATGCTGATTCCCAGACCGTCCGTGGGCTGGATTGAGAAGGCGATTGGGCCGCATCTGGCCCACGGGCCTTAGGTTGCCAACCCCTGTGTTAGAGAGCCACGGCAAATCTGTGTAGATAATACTGAGATGGATGGACCAATGGTCTGGCTTAGTATAAGGTGCTTCATATGTCTCCCCATTCCTTCCTCCAGCGAATTGTGGTACAAACAAACCAGAGCTTGGCTTGCTGCGTTGTGCGAACCAGCACTCACGGTTTGTCTTCTAACAAGCTACAATGGAAACTCAAGGCTTGTTTCTCTATGCATTCTGAAGGACAATCGGCGTAGCTGCTGCGGGTTAGCTGAATGTGGAACACCAAACTGGGGGCGGGGGACAAGGGACAGGATTTGGTGTGCTAGAATTAAAGAGAGCTCTCTAACGCGAGTCAAATCGGCCTATAATAAGAGGACATCTCAGAAGTGGTTGCCCATGTAGACCTTTCCTGTACCCAACTCTTGGGATGGGACTCTTCATTTTAGACACACGGATTTCTTTAATAGAGTCCCAAGAGTCACTTTGCAGGCTTCAAAAGGCTATGTTAAAGGAAGTGCCGGCATCAGTCTGAGAACTTTCCTCAGATGGTTATTTTTAGAACGGTCTATAATGGATCCTGAGTGCTGCTGGCAAATGTCAATTTTTCCCTCCTCTTGTGTTTGCATTGCCAATCTTTTGGTGGCAGTGAGGAAAGAAAGCAGCAAATATGAAATGAATATATGCACTTGGATAAGCTAGGAGCCTTTTCTTCTAACCACAATGTGCGCTTTTGGATGGAAATTCTGGGTAAGAGGGTGGGGTGACTATAGTCCCTCTCTGCTGTTCACTCCTGCTTTATACTCAGTGAGACATTGCAAAGTGGTCTGATTTTTGAACAGTAATATTATGTTTAACATTTGGACATAGCAGGCATGGTTTGGAACTTTTCTCTCTCACTCTTATTTTATTTTGATGCAGCAAATTTCACTTGAGGGGAATTGCCCTTGCCCTTTCGCTTCTGGAAACAAAATATATATCCCACGCCCCACTTGAACAGTAGGACTTCCTGCTGAAAAAATGTCATTAATTTTTATTATTGTGCATTTAAAGGGATGGGAGATCCAGATACAAGTGTGTGTGTGTGTGTGTGTGTGTGTGTGTGTGTGTGTGTGTGTTACATTCACAGAGCTTTCATTAACAAGATCATACAAGTTTAAAACCAATAGCAAAAAGTGGTCTTGACAACTCCATAGCCAGTATACTGAATCCCCTATTTCATATTATGTTTGTTTTTATATGTTTGTATACTGTTGTTTTATGGGATTTAGGTTGTATCTTTGTTTTAATGATATTGTTTGTTTTTCATATTGTACAGTTTAGAGATTATAAAAATATTAAGCTGTTTATAAATGTTTTAAAATAAAGTCTACAGGCAGACTGGGTGTGTATAATCTTTGGTTGTATCCGACTAAGTTATACTCAAAGTAGAACCATTGAAATAAATGGGATTATTAAATTTAAATCCACTGATTCTCAATGGATCTAATCTGAATGTCACTTGGCAATATCAATTACGGTAATAGCAAAATATATGGTGGTTGCACGTTATATACCACATGCAAGTGTTTTCTGATGTAGTGCCAGCCCTACCGTTAGGCAAAGTGAGGCCTGTGCCTCACGGCAACTTTAATTTTGGATGTCATGAATGGCAGAAAATTAATAGTTATTCCATTACTTTCTTTTCTTCCATCTCCTCTTCTTCCTTCGTATATTTTTACCACCAGGTTTGGAGAGATGTTCATGAGGGATTTTCTGCCTCATGTATCAAAACAACTTGATTGGTCTTGCGTACTGTACCACTTCACTTATGTGGAGGGGTTGCTATTTTCTGCTCCACCTCAAACAATAAAATGTCTTTGTCTAGGCTTTTGCTCTCTGTTGAAGATAACACAGAAAGCAGCTCTCAGAGGAATAGGTGCCTGCTTCCTCCCACTCCCAGTTCTCATTTCTGTCCTATGACACCATACTAGAAGCACAGGGAGTTGCCTACTTTAATAATGACCTATTAGGCATTTGAAGAATTCCTCCTTGGCAGACTTTTTGAACTTACAACTTTCCTTTAGAAAATGAAGAGGCGAACTACTGGCATCGTTCTGCTTCTCATTGCATCTGTAACTGAAACCGAGGGCATCTGTAATTGAGTTTGTGGAAGAGGTTGCAGCCTCAGAGAAGAAGGGGCAAATTGTCTTGCTCTCCTTGACACTTCTTCACATTTGTCCTCTGCTTAAACATCATCTTTCATACAGAGACAAATGTATGGTGCGGGTATCCCCTTACAAGGAATGAGTAAATATTGCATTGTGGACAAGAGCTGGAGTCTCCGATATACTTGGATCAAAGTCCCCCTGCTAGTTGAGAGGCTGCTTCGTTCCAGAAGAAAATGATTAACTTCCTGGAGAAATGACATACAATTCTCTTTCTTGTCGTTTTAAAGGAGTAAAGGTGAGGATCACCATTGTCTTACTCCACCAATGCCTTCACTGAGGCAGCATTGTAAAGGAAACCTGAGAACTCAGTCTTCAGATTTGATTTGTGAGAGGCCATGTCAAATGTACGTGTGCTTTTCAGCTTGTTATTTAACTCCTCTCAACCCGTCTGTTTCCAGCACTGCCAATTGACTCTGGGAAACATGAGAAGCGAACCTGGCTCTGTAACTTCTGGCTTGCTTGTCACAGCCATCACCCCCAAAGGAAAGCCGATGGTTAAAAGGATGAGATGATTTGGGCCAATCTCCATACTGTAGGGGTCACTTCCAGTTCTGGTAGATTGGCTTGTAGACGGTCATGCATGGTTTGTGTTGACTTAGCAGAGATGCCATACTGATGTCCAAGGGGAGGGGTGGGTTGTGTCTGAGACAATGATCCATGTTTGTGGGTTAGACCAAATCATCTGTCTCGACTAGAAAGCTTTTACTAGGAGGTGTTGCGTCTTTGCCTGCCCTCCCTTTCGCAGATTGAATGTGTCTTAATGTAATTATTTTGGCCAGAAATTGCTGCTAACTCATAGGACAAACCCAGCCGCACCATCCCTAAGGCCACAGGCTGAGGGTTTGTGGTTTTCTAGAGTTGTGCCATTAAAAAAGCAAAGTAGGGGATGGAATCAGTTTTCCTGCTAGTGAAACATTTCTCCCTTCTTCCCTTGCAGTTGCTTCTTCCCCCCAATCATCTCAGTTTATCTACTCCTGCAGATGCATCTAGTGCAGGCATCCCCCAATTTTGGCCCTCCAGATGTTTTGGACTACAATTCCCATCTTCCCCGACCACTGGTCCTGTTAGCTAGGGATCATGGGAGTTGTAGGCCAAAACATCTGGAGGGCCGCAGTTTGGGGGTGCCTGATCTAGTGTCACTAGTGCAGCCTAAATAGGAGGGACAGAAAAGCAGGAACCCCCTCAGCATCCATGTCATAAAAGGTCACTCTAGTTTCTGAGCTGATTCATATTATACATTTGCCTTGGCCTGCACTTCTGCCTGGTGTGCTCTGGTCCATGGGGTCATGAAGAGTCGGACACAACTAAACGACAACAGCACTCATGCAAGTGGTCTGCTCCTTATGTGATCTGGGAAAAGATGCTTATTCATGAAAGGTGAAGCAGAAACCTCTGTTGGTGGGATTCCTGGTCCCTAGTGGTGTGCTCTGCTGGTACATCATCAGTGACCCTCCTTCTTGCACTTGAGACTGCTCAGACAAGGAGATGACTTGCACAAGCTGCTCCTTCTGCAATCCAGGGCTGTTTTTCATAATGTATGAGTCGGCTCACTGTTAGTGATGCTCACAAGGCTGGGCTTTCTGCCCTCTGGCCCGTTCCAGAGACTGTGAGGAACTGTACCCTCATGATTAAACCTCATTTTGCCCTTCAAGGTTTATCTATTGCCCAACTGCAGCCAAGAGAAAATTGATATACCTTCAGTAGTTAAACCCCGCTGTCTTCTGTGTCTCTACACAGTTGCAAAGAATGATTGATTACTATGTGTTCTTCATGCCCTTTACCATCAGGAAAAGACACCAAGCAAGGATGTAGACCAGACAGTCACCTCTCTCTCTCTCTCATGTACAGGAGACACATGATTATCTGGTCTGTCATCCTGACTTCACCAATGCTTAGTTGATTTTCAGGTTTAGCTGAAATCCGCAGTTAAAGTTTTGTTCCCAGCATACCAAACCTTCAGGGGTGCAGTAAAAGGGAGAAATATATAAGCCCATCTAAAACTAGGCTTGGAAGATTGCCTGAATGTTGGTTTACCACCTGTCTGCACACCAGTGCTTTACAAAAACTGTTGCCCTTTCCAGCCAAAGAGAGAGAGAGAGAAATATCAGGTTATTATTTCTTAGCTCAGATGATATTGAAGGTAGAAGAAAGAGAGGAGAACTAGAAAGAGTTGGGGATCAAGCCCATAGGTTTCTCCAACATTATTAAAATAATATTGAACAGTAATTGAAATTGGTTCCATAGCTATTCTACTTTATTCATGTCCAGAGAGAGTGGGTGGAAGACATTTCACCAAATATTCTCCAGGGACTTCTCAATTTCTCCAGCAATTTAGAGAGAGTCTGAAACAGCCAGCAAAAAAGGTATTCACAGACATACTGAATTCCAGCCCTAAGTGAGATAGGCAGATGGAGAGCACACAGTGCTTTGTCCCTGGGGAAGAAGCAGCTTTCCCCTCACAAATGTTTCCTGGCTCTGTGATTGTTTGAACCTGGTCTCCTGTGAAGGAGGATCTCACACTTTCCTCCTGGCTCAAGGATGCCTAGAGAAATATTTCCAGGAAGACCTGGAAACAAGCTGCTAAATTTTGTACAGGCCCATTTTGTTTTTTATTTAGCAACTTCGTTAAACCAAAGGGCACAAAAGAAAGCAATGCAAAATTTCTAAACACAAAATTTCTCAAGCAGGGGGTGAGGGAACCTTCTTGGCATCCTATTGAAGGAGCGTCTCCACCCCCATTGTTCTGCCCAGACACTGAGGTCCAGCGCCGAGGGCCTTCTGGTGGTTCCCTCACTGCGAGAAGCCTAGTTACAGGGAACCAGGCAGAGGGCCTTCTCGGTAGTGGCACCCGCCCTGTGGAATGCTCTCCCACCAGATGTCAAAGAGAAAAACAACTACCAGACTTTTAGAAGACATCTGAAGGCAGCCCTGTTTAAAAAGGTAAAGGTAAAGGGACCCCTGACCATCAGGTCCAGTCGTGACCGATTCTGGGGTTGCGCGCTCATCTCGCATTATTGGCCGAGGGAGCCGGCGTATAGCTTCCAGGTCATGTGGCCAGCATGACAAAGCCACTTCTGGCGAACCAGAGCAGCACATGGAAACGCTGTTTACCTTCCCGCTATAGCGGTTCCTATTTATCTACTTGCATTTTGACGTGCTTTCGAACTGCTAGGTTGGCAGGAGCTGGGACCGAGAAACAGGAGCTCACCCCGTCACAGGGATTCGAACCGCCGACCTTCTGATCAGCAAGCCCTAGGCTCAGTGGTTTAGCCCACAGCGCCACCTGGGTCCCTGTTTAGGGAAGCTTTTAATGTTTGATGGATTACTGTATTTTAATATTTTGTTGGAAGTCGCCCAGAGTGGCTGGGGAAGCCCAGCCAGATGGGTGGGGTATAAATAAATTATTATTATTATTATTATTATTATTATTATTATTATTATTATTATTAGATCCGAGCCTCGCCGGCCATATTTGACAAGTGAGTGGTGTTGCTGTCAATTACCTGGTGTCACAATGACATCAGGTGATTGGGCATTCTGATGTTGGGACATCAAAGCCCCACCTAAGGCTTGCAGGGTCCTGCATGGAGCACTTAAGGCTTGGCCTTTACCACCCACCAACTGAACATGCCAATGAGCTGCTTTCTGCAGGCACCAGCACCCTCTCGCGCATCTGATCCAGTAGACTTGGCTCTGCTGCCCATCAGCTGGTTGGCAGTAGTGCCAAAGCCTGCTTCCCATGCCCATGAACGATTGGGAGCCCATTGTTAGGCTGCCAGTTGTGTATTGCCAGCTGTGTCTCTACGTGTCTGACATCTGATAAGACACCAGCATACCCCTCAATGGTCCTGTTTAAAGTGGGAGACCCCAAAAGCCATTCCCAGCTTCTGATTGCTGATTCCTAGAATGCCCCCCCCTTTTTTGCACCACCCACCAGGGTCTTCCCAGAGCACCAGAATGAAAGCCAAGACAAAAAAAAATGAGCATCTTTTGGCCTTGGTTTCCCTCCACTGATCTAAAGCAGAACACAGCAGAACAGATAATAGGACCAATTACATCCAAATGACATTTTGTATATTATCTTAAGCAAGAAGGCTGCATAATTCTAAATATACGAGCATTGCCGATGAAGTGGAGTATGACTGAAAAAACGTGCAGTTTCTTTGAAACCTGGGTCTGAAGGCAGAATGCCAGGCTCAAGTGCCCGAGGAAGGGTTTAACTAGCCTCCCATATATTTAGGGGTTGCTGTTCAGAGAAATCAGAAATGGGCCAGGCCTTTGCTATTTAAAATCCATTGAACTGTGGGGCTAGAGCCTCATTAGAGACTGTCGATTTTATTGAAGTATGGCAGAGTTCAGCTGTCATTTTCAGCTGGCTCTGGTTTCTAGAATTGTCTATCACTTTTGTTGTCTTTGGCACAACAAGCAACCAATAAACGATATAAATAAATGGGCCCAATTAATCACAGGCAGCCTCCTTCGAAAGGTTCAGTGGAGGAAAGTCCATCAATTCCCACACTCTTTTGTTGCCGTTTCAACCGTGTTCCTATGGTAAGGGTCACTTCACACATTACATGGGAGCAAACACATTTGTCACTGTGCCTTGATAGAAACTCGAAGCCTATAGCTAGCTGATGTTACCTGTATAATGCATATTTTTTCCAGACACATGGTTGATGGTCATATGTTGCTTTTTATGTTTATCTAAAACATTTTGCATGTAAATCTAAAAATGAACTGCATGGAGCTACCTAATTCCTTGGAACAGAGATTAATCTTTGAAACATAGAATTGTGGTGGTCATCTGCTTGCCCCTACATGCCCTTTTGCACATCCAGTCTGAATACCTGAAAAAGGCTAAACTAACTTTGTGAAGTGAGCATTAAAACGCCAAAAATCAGAATGCTAAATGTGGCCACGGCCATAGCAGCAAACTGTCGCACAGTTCACAAATGCTATTCTTTTTGACAATAACAGGATCATGTAACTTAAAGTGCTGCCAGCAGTACTTTAAAGGTAATACTCTTTTTGTGTCTCCCCTCCACTTCGGCTCAGATCCTTCATGCCAAACCTACACAGAATTGTCCCCCTTTCCCTCGTGTTTCCTCAAGGTGAAATCTCCCCACCGCATCTTCTCTGTTCTTCTCAGTCTCGCTCCAGAGTGCTCTTGTCTCCCTCTGAATCCGCCACTCCTTTCCATGTTCGAAGTGCTCTTCATGCTCTTTGCTGTGCAGAGTCATTAGTAAATAGGTCTCCCGAGGCCTCAGATTGATGTGCTGCAGATGCTCAAGAGAGACCATTAGCAAAGGACAGAAAATAATAACATAATGCCAATATATAAATTAAGGCAGTAATCTCTGTTGGGGGATTCGGTTTTGTCCTTTTAAAAGCTCTCTGGCAGAGATGAGTCCCCCACCCCTTCAGTCCCAGAGGTGGTAATTGTTCATAATTTTCTGTAGCGCTTGTCATACAAAGTGCTTTGCGGTCCTCTTACAATAGGCGACATTAGCACTATCCTGCAAGGCGAGGCCATTAGCGTTTTCCTTTCCCAGAGTGAAAAGTGAATTTGAAAGATGTCCACTTACCTACATAGCAGGTTCACCATGAGGATTTGAACCCGACATCTCATAGTCCTCAGATGAGCTGAAGAAGTTAGATGAAAGGACAAAACAAATGATCAAATATAGCGGACTGAATATTCACACTGGGTTTCTTTAGGGGGGTTGGGGGGTTGGAAGCAGATCCCTGGTGTGGATGTTTTTCCTTCTGCAAACAATGCAAGGTGAACTATGTGTCAAAATATGATTGACCACCTTTGTAAACTTTCCTTTGTTCAGTAAGTTAAGAATGGCATGTATGGTTTCTCTCCATCCATTTTATCCTCAGGACAATGCTCTGAGGTAGGTGAAGCTGACGCTTTGTGGCTAAGCGGAGATTTGAATCCAGTTCTTAGGCAGTTGTTTGACACCCATCCACACCATACATTTAAAGCAGCATCATTATTGAGAATCCTGGGACCTGTAGTTTGTTAAGGGTGATGTGAATTGTTAAGAGACCCCTGTTCTCCTCACAGAGCTACAATTCCCAGAGTTGCCTGGGAAGAGGGATTGATTGTGAAACAAATATGGGACTTGTAGCCATGTGAGGGGAAGAGGGGCTTCCTGTCAACTCTCAGCGACCTTAACAGGTCCCAGGATTCTTTGTAGAGAAGCCATTGCTGCTTAAAGTGGTTTAATACTGCTTTAAACATATAGAGCAAATAGGGACACGGGTAGTGCTGTGGTCTAAACCACTGAGCCTCTTGGGCTTGCCAATTGGAAGGTCGGCAGTTCGAATCCCCACGACAGGGTGAGCTCCCATTGCTCTGTCCCAGCTCCTGCCAACCTAGCAGTTCGAAAACATGACAGTGCAAGTAGATAAATAGGTACCACTGTGGGGGGAAGGTAAACAGCATTTCTGTGTACACTGGCTTCTGTCAGGGTGTTCCGTTGCACCAGACGTGGTTTAGTCCTGCTGGCCACATGACCCGGAATGCTGTCTGTGGACAAACGCCAGCTCCCTCGGCCAGAAAGCGAGATGAACGATGCACCCCATAGTCATCTTTGACTGGACTTAACCATCCAGGGGTCCTTTACCTTTACCTTTTATGTTTATAGAGCCAATGGGACTTGTATCCACCCTACCACATTAGCTTGCATTTTGAGAGTCAGCTCCTTTCCAGTTTTGCAAACCAATGCTATTCTTCTCTCTTCCCACCCTCACCCCAAGCAAGTTTCATCCTTAATGCTGTAAAGCATTTTTGTCTTGTGACGAGATCCTTTCTATTCAGCTTAAGAACGTATAAAGTACTTTGCATGCATAATGAGCTAGGATCCCAATTTTTTTTTACACTTGGAATTTGTGTAAAATTATTTTATACCCTAAGGAAACTGACAAAAGCGCTGCTGTTTGCGTGCTAAATAATTTAGCTTGTCACATGAGCTGAGGTGGGGTGGGGGGAACTTCTTAATTTGAAATAAAACCATTTCTGACAAGGATGTCCTTGAAATAGTTGCAATTTATCCCCCCACCCCTCAACACACATACATTGTCTAGGAATAGCAGACACTGCAAAATAAATTCTCCTGCAATAGATGTGTTCTGGCTAAGCATGTTTCCTCAGAAATAAGTCTCATTACATTCCTTGATGCTTACTTACAAGTAAATGTGCGTAGGGTTCCTGCTTTCTGAGCAGAGGTGGTTTTCCTGCAGCCCATGCCTCATTTTATGTGGACCTCACACAATAGCGATTAGTGGGGTGGTGCTGTTTGCCTGCTTTTCCTGTGCCGGGGTCACTGCTGGTTACAGAGAAGTCACTGCTGTTGACCACAGGGAGAAATGCTCGGTAGGTCAGCATGGTGTGGGTTCAGCAGAGGTGCATCAGATTGGCACCCCCTGCCGCACCCACACTGATCTCCCTGCCACCTCATCCCCACCCTGCCACAACCTCTATGGCAGGCATCCCCAAACTGCGGCCCTCCAGATGTTTTGGGACTACAACTCCCATGATCCCTAGCTAACAGGACCAGTGGTTGGGGAAGATGGGAATTGTAGTCCAAAACATCTGGAGGGCCGAAGTTTGGGCGTGCCTGCTCTATGGCCTTGGTAGCTCTAGAGTTCTTTTCTCTCCCCCCTCCCTGTTTTTAAAGTGTCCCTGTCTCTAAGTAACCAGAACAATTGGAAGTGGCAGAACACCTTTGTTAACTAGGCCAGTAAAATACTGGCTGATTTATATTGGTGATATTACGGTGCACAAAGAGATCAATCTCTGAGCAGCTCAATGCATTTGTGCTCTGGGCCCTTCCAGAAGACTGTTTTTAGCACAATAAAGAACCAATCCATTCTTTTAAAAAGGGCTATTTCTCACCTCATGCTGTTTATGTAAATGCAGAACAGAAATCAGATGATCACTGTGTGTCTGTTCAATGCATTTTGTGTTGCAGGCTGATTTTAAGCCAGCGCTGACTTTGATCCTTGGGTGTAGAAACTGGCCCTCGATGAATTGCCAATACAATACCTAATACTACATAATATTTTGTGGAACGAAAAGATTGATCATAATTTTGACCGCTTTCACAGTGTTCTGTGGCATGCATGGTCTATGCGGAATTGCAGCTTATACCCAACCCCGCTGGACCTAAAATCCTACGTATAGTGTATATTTCTGCTCTTGGCCAAAAGAGTTTCCTATACAGTGGGACCTCGACATAACGAGCTATTCGACATCCGACGTTTTCGAGTTACGAACGGAAAAAGTGGCCGCTCGCTTACGATTTTTTCGACATCCGAACGGAAAACCCATTCGGGGCTAGATGCGGTTTCCTCGACTTACGAATTTTTAGATGCAGTTTCCTCGACTTACGATTTTTTCGTTTCCAATGCATTCCTATGGGAAACCGCTTTTCCTATGGGAAACTTGACTTATGAAGTTTTCGACCTACGAGTGTGCATTCGGAACGGATTCAATTTGTACGTCGAGGTCCCACTGTATTTAATTCTGATGTAGCAGCAAACCATGGTGTGGCGTTTCACCTCTAGAGGGCCAAGAAGGGGTTAAGTTGCCAGGGAGGGAAACGGCCAATGGGAGCTCTCCAGCCAGAAGCAGGGTGTATATAGGGAGAAGCAGGCAGGCAGGAGGGAGAGTATGATGAGATGAAGAGGAGTTGAAGGGAGTTATTTGGTTGAAGTCAGTCAGGTTAGAGTTGGTGTGAAAATAAGAGCTGGTTATTATTGAGGTGGCTGTTAAATAGTGAGATAGTCAGACAGGATACAGTGTTATGAGATTAGTGATAATTATTATTAGTTATATTTAGAGGTAATAGGCCGGTAATTCATATTTAGAGGTAATAGGCCGGTATAGGAACCATCTGTGATTTGAAACCGTTTAAGCTTTGTACAGTAACCAATACGCATAAGAACATTCAATAAACCATCTTGTTTTATTTTACAATATCCTGGTCTGAGGTGTGTGAGTGACTGAAAGTATTTAGTTTGTCGTTGGCACATCACCAATAGACCGTCAAACGTCCGGGGGTGATGTGCAGGTCAGAGTGACCGCGACACATGGCTTTTCCATCTGGTCTCAACTTCAAGCTCATGTATGCCTTCCTCTTCTCAAATGTTATGATAAGCTTCTTGGCTCCCTGGTTTGTTGGCAAACCATAGTTTGCTGTCAATTCCAAACTGGGGAAGCAATGTTTTGCAAACCATGGTCTGTCCAGTTTGGATGTGATAGTAAACAAGAAAGTAAGGGGCAGAACTGGAGCTGGGAGGTTAGAGTGTGACACAAAGACTCTGGCCAAAGAGTCATTGTTTGGCCAGTCTATCCAAATTATACCTATATACTCTATTGTATTGTATTGGTTATTTTCTGTCGTTCTTTCTTTCTTTCCACATTATTCATACTTCTTTTCTTTTGTATTATTTATTCACTGAAAACTTTTTAAATACAATATAAATAAATAAATACAATCTATCCAAACCATATTATTCCTACATATTACAGTGATTCTCTCAGTTCCATAGGTTGGATACCCATGCATACAAAAAAGAAACAAAGACAGAGATTTGCATAAAATTTTCATCTACACACACACACACACACACACGTTTTTTTTAAAAAAATCTTTCAACAGGAAATGGTCCCTTCAAATAGCGAACTAAAGCACATTTGAAATAAAATTGAAATAAAGTAGTGAGGGGTGGTGCACGACATTTATTGAAACTTCTAGTGCTACTGGAACAAATTACATAGCCGTGTCTTTTACGTAAAAGTAGAATAAAATATTCCTCAAGAATGCCTTCGTGACATTGCATCTTAGGTGGTGGCCTGTGTTTTACATATGCTTATTCTGTTTGGTCTTTGTGAAGGCATCCTAGGCCAAATCATAGCTGCCAAGTTTTCACTTTTCTCACGAGGAAGCCTATTCAGCATAAGGGAAAATCCAGGTAAAAAAAGGGATAACTTGGCAGCTATGGGCCAAATCACAACTACTGGTAGTACCTGGAATTAGAATAGTACCTAGAGCAGGTAACTGTAATAATTTTTGTGGTATTTAATGGCAGGTAATTATGGACTTCCTCTTAACAGTAATCTAAATGGCAGCTACTTTGAGTTAAAGACTGTGGCCAGATGGCAGGCTTTGATGACTAGACTCTTTAATTGCTATTTTCGGTTCATGTGAAGAAAATGACACTGCCAGCGTTTGGCTAATGTATACATTGATTGACATGGCCTTTTAAGTATACGATCTGTGTGTTCAGACCTCAAACTTCTCTTCCCAGTCCGCCCCCCTCACCCCAACTGCATTTGCCATGAGAGGCCTAGTCCTTGTAACATCAAGTTACGCTCATGGAGATCACTGCTTCTGACTGTGTAGGTTTCCATGTCAGCCGAGCATAGGACATGGTTTCTATCCAGCATCCATGCCTATGAAGGAACCATCTCATCAGTCTGATTCATGTCGACCCCAGCTGCAGTGTTACCTATGGGCTTGAACATATGGAGGTGTTATGGTATTGTTGGGGGTATATTGGGTCACTTATTTATTCATTTATTTGTTTGATTTATTTTCCCCCTTTCATCAACACAGGGTGGGCTATACAATAAATCAAAATATGCTATATGTAACCATCGTATCACATGAGCAGAATTAAGGGTTGTATCCAACGTAGCGCTAAGTCAGGATTTCCACTTGCACAATAGGACTTTCTCCTGCCTGCTCCTTCTCTTGTCTATGTCCTCTAGGGGTTTCTCCAACCCTCCTAAGCATATTTGGGGAGGGCGCAATGCATGCAGGGAGGAGTAGGGGAAAGTCACATTGCACAAGCAGAAATCCTTGAGTTGATGTGACTCTGACTTCATGCTACACCGGATAGAACCCTAAAATTCCCCAAAAAACACACATCTGCTCCTGAAACCAGGAGCCTTGGGTGGGTGGGTGGAATCAAAGGTCTCCCGAGCTGTCATGGACTCTGGGAATATATAGTTTAAGTACTCCCAGGAGCAGAAGAAGATTGGGTTGTACGTTAGCTCTTAAATTGGGCATGAAATGTGGAGCCTCTGAGTTGGCAAGCTCTGATGGTGGATATTGGGAGCCTGGCCTAATGCCTTTGTCTGCTCAACAGAGCACTACTGTATTCTGTATGCTACACACCAATTTTAGGTAGGGACAAGCTGGCTAGGCCCACCTGGAAGTGGCAACCCTGCTGCAGAGGCCTCATGCATGTTAACCTCCCCCCATCATGAATGTACCCTCTAACATTTCTCTGATGAAAATATGGATATTATTATTATTATTATTATTAATAATAATAATAATACAGTGGGACCTCGACTTATGAATTTAATCCGTTCCGAATTCACACTCGTAGGTCGAAAACTTCGTAAGTCGATATAGGACAGGAGATTGTAAAAGGAGACCAAGTATTATTTTTGTATGCGACAACCGCGGCTAGGACTTTGTTAGCCCAAAAATGGAAAACTCAGGAGTTACCGACGATTGAAGAGTGGCAGACAAAAATGATAGACTATGCGGAATCAGCAAGACTGGCTAGCAGGATCTGAAACCAGGGAGAGGCAATGTTCCAAAAAGATTGGAGTAAATTTGTGGACTATATGGAGAGGAATTGTAGAAGTTTAAAGACACTTGCAGGACTGAAATAAATCCTACGAAATGACTTTAAATAAGGAGTAAAGGAACTGCGAGATAAGAGTTGAAAAGAAAACCAAATGAGGGGAGGGAGGGAAGGCAAAGCTCGGCAGAGCATTGGGAATTCGAGATAGGGGAATAGTTGTTAAAAAGAGAACATTTGTGTGTGTTGTGTTTGTTTTTGAATGTTTTGTTTTGTTTAATGTGTTTATTTGGAAAATTTAATAAATTGCTTTTTAAAAAAGAAAAAGAAAAGAAAACTTCGTAAGTCAAGTTTCCCATAGGAAAAGCGTTTCCCCATAGGAATGCATTGGAAATGAAAAAAATTGTAAGTCGAGGAAACTACATCTAGCCGCTAACGGGTTTTCCGTTCGGATGTCAAAAAAATCGTAAGCGCGCGGCCACTTTTTCCGCTCGTAAGTTGAAAATGTCGGATGTCGAGTAGTTCGTAAGTCGAGGTCCCACTCGACTCTGCCCATCTGACTGGTTTGCCCCAGCCATTCTGGGTGTTTTCCAACATATAATAAAACATTAAACATTACAAAACAAAAACAAAAACTTCCCAAACAGGACTGCCTTCAGATGTCTTCTAAAGGTTCTAAAGTTACTTATCTCCTTGGCTCAGGGTATGGATAACTCCATTCCCTCCAATGTTTCTCTGATGGAAACAGGAACATCCTAAGGAAAAGAGGGACATTCCGATATCATATCAGAAACCAGGATGGCTTCTGCAAATCCGGGACTGTCCCTGGAAAATAGGGACACTCAGAGGGGTCTGGAATGGGTCTGGTCTGGTTTGCAGGAGAAAGTGCTTTCCCTGGAACACACAGCCTGGGGTTAGGTGGCGGTCAGAAAAATAACTTTATAATGAAATGACATGTTGGCATAAATCTGTCAGTTGAAGGATACAGCTGGAAGTGCTGTGGTTTCTCCCTCCCGTGAGGGAAAAACAACAACACCAACTATCACTAAAAAGTCCCCTGTCGGTGGACCTGGAGCCAATGCTCGCAAAATCAGCAGACCTCAGAAGTGTTAGTGTGTGGGAAGGCGCTCTGCTTGCTTTAGGCCTCACACCCAGTTTCCAAGGGAAAGCCTCCTTGCAACTCCGACTTGCCATTTCTCTTTGTTCTTTTGCTATTGTTCATTAGACTACTTAGCGTTTGACTTTCCAGTTTCAGCCGCTTAGACATGCTTATTAATCCCGTCCTGAGGTTGAAAATGAGTTGTGCAGAAGTGCTGCATGGTAATTTTAATTAAGTAATGGTGACTAAGGAGAAGGGTATTTCCTGGAGATTAAACAATCAGCTGGGAGAGGCTGATGGCTCTTGATTGTCCCCCAGGCCACAGGCCTAACCTGTCATTAAACCTCAGGAGATTTCCTGCACTAATATTAGTTCACGTATGCAATTAATGTGTAAGAGGTAATGCCATGCAGCTTAGTATGGTGGGAGCAGACGCACAGACTTTCTCATGACCTGTACTTCACAGTGTTCCTTTCAAAAGTTTGAGACATAGGCTGCATACACACCATAATTTAAAGCTCATTTAAAGCACAGTTTCTCCCCACTGAAAAGAATCCTGAGAACTGTAGGGTGCTGGGAATTGTAGCTCTCTGAAGGGTAAACTGCAGGCCCCAGGAATCTTTTTTTTGGGGGGGAGGGGCAGGCGCTTTAACTTAGCTGCTAAGTATCCCGTTTTTCGCGGGAAACCCCCGGATTTTAATCCGTTTCCCGCTGTTCTCCTGAATGGAGAAAAAGCCTGGAAACCCCCCAGATTTCCTACCTGCCAGGGAGCCTCCATTTTGGGTGCCGCTCTTCCCATGTGTGGGCACTGGAAATCGGGCAGAGCGGCACTGGAAGTCGCTTCTAGGCATGCCCGGCGGCCATCTTGGTGGTGGCTGCACGGCGGTGGCCATCACCAAGATGGCCACCGCCATGCAGCCACCACAAAGATGACCGCCGGGCATGCCTAGAAGCGACTTCCAGTGCCGCTCTGCCCGATTTCCGGTGCCCACACATGGGAAGAGCGGCCCCAGAAGTTGCTTCTACGCAACTTCTGGTGCTGTGCCACTGCTGATCCCACATGTTTCAGCGGGAGACTTGGCAGGTGTGCTTTAAATGTGTGGTGCACACCCTTGCCTTATGTATGAACACATAGTTTGGATTTATTTTAGTTTTTTTTTTAACCTTTCATCTCTCTCACTGTACCAAAAGATACTTGTGTATCTACTCCTTCAGCCATGGGAAGTAGATTCCAATAATTATTAAGGAGATCTTTATTCATAATCTTTGTAACATCCAGCACATATTTCTCCCCCTCCCCCCTATTTTCTCTCCTTCCTCCTATCTCTCTCTAAATGACTGATTAGGACACACTTCATAAAAAAACAAGTAAACTCACAGTGAATAGAATACAACAGATACTAGAAGATTGTAGACCCCCCTTTCCTCTGTACGATCAATTTAAAGGAGAATCAGATGCCTACCTATATTCTGGCATTTGTAAGAAAGGCGGGAGAAGAGAGGTTCTCAGTAGCATATTTTATGCTATTGTGCCACCAGGATACACATGATGCAAATAAACATGACAAGAATTCTTTGTCTGAAGGCTCCTGATGCAACAAGCTTGCTCAAGCTAAGCAGGTCTGGGTGTGGTCAGTGCCTGGGAACCCCAGCGAAGCTGCCTTGAATTCCATGTTGGAAGAAAAACAGCATCGTGAAATAAATTCTGGCCTTGCCTGTTTGTTCAGAAACCTTTTGGGGGAAAGATTATTCCCTGGGGGAGACTGATCCTCTTTAGCCTCTACGCACAAGTCTTGTCCCTTTTGACATTGGCCAATTTTAAAGGGTCTATAGTTTTTCTTAAAAAAAAAAAAACAGGGGTGGGGAACCTTAGACCTGAAGCTAAATGCTGCTCCCCAAATCTCTCCATTTTGGTCTTAGGACGTCCCTCAGATTGTGGCTCCTTATGGGTGAACATTCATCACCAAGCCAAACATACAACAAAAGATCAAAGGCATTCTAGAGCCTACACACACACACACACACACACACTCTTTTGATCCAAATAAACGCGCAGCCCAAAAAGTTAATTTTGTAAATATTTATAGTGTTTTCTGGTAACTTAACAGAAGCAAAAGTTAAATACCCAGACAGGTCAGCCCCATCTTGCCTCTCACTGAACTCCACCCCTCCAAAACATGGAGACCCAGGGACACAGCAGGTCCAATCTCCCTGCAAAATTGATCGTCCCTGTGTTTTTAGGCCTCTGCATGAGACTACAGATGATCGCTCATTCCCCACTGTATGCAAATGTCTCATTAACCCATAGACCTAATCCCTTCCCTTGCCACCTCTCAGCAGCCAGCCAGCAAGCTCAGCAGAAGTGGAGCCACTAGCCTTTACCCCCTCTCTGTTGCTGGTAGCTGAGGGATCCATCACTACTGGGTCACACCAAGTCAGCAGTACGGTAAGGCTTGGTTCAGCAATTCTTAATCTGCACTCTTAGCAGTGGCAGCGGCTGCGGCAGCAGCAGCAGCAACAGCCGTAAAACACACCTTTGCATTTACCTGGCAATGCTACCAAGCAGTAAGAAGAATCTGAATATACTTCTGATACTGATGAGGAATGCGGGGAAGATGATAAATGGCAGGATCTTCAATAGAATAGGCTTCTGATGTCTGCTTTAACAAAAATAGCTATTTTGGTAAAAAGATCCTATGGGTAACATGGTAAAGGATTGCCACTTTCAGATCAGGCACAGAAATGAGGTTGAGATTTCCTCATACTTGGCAGGACAGTTCAGAAACTTAAAACAATAGTTTCCAATCCATACATACCATGGTAAAATGATTAACCCACAATCGCCATAGCTGCATTCAATGTAGGAAAGATACCCCTTGCTTAGATCAATACCTTTTCTTTAAAACCCTCATGCCTAAATTGAGGCAAAAAAGAAGGCAATAGAGTAATTTTATATTGGTTCCAAGTAGGGATTTGCAAATCTGTTAATTTTAGCTTCTCTCAGTTTCTCATTTCCAGCTCTCCACATTTTGACATCAGCATGCGAGGAAATAAAAAGGTTCTCTTGAAAATTCACCAGCATTTTAGTGCAAATTTCTCTTGAAATGCAAAGCAATTTCCCTTAATGTAATGAATTTTAAGCACTCTTTAGTGTAGTGTGTGTATTTTCATACCTATTACTTGGCTGGAGAACTGCATAGCAAAATTCAGAGAAGTGAGAATAAAGATGGCTGTGCTTCACTTTGCATATTGTTTTGAAAAGTGCAAGATGAGTATGTTTGCCTTTAAATGTGGACTGAATTGGATTCCTCCCCCATCCCCTATCCCAATATATCCTCTGCTTCGTTGCTCTGTATATTTTTTTTTTACTTACTCCTCCATGATTGCAAAAGATAATCAGCCCAGTGGCATAAGTTATTACTCCTCAGCCTGGAGGAGGACATTTGTCATTGCTTTAATGAGTTCATGTGAAGTTTTTGTTCCCATGGCCTGGAATAAAACCTACCCTGATGTAACTCCTGCCCGTTTCATGAACGCTTAACAAGCTGGGAATCAGAAGTTGCCACCGTTGCTTAAGAACTCTAATTACGAACTTAAATCCACAGGCTTAACACCAGATATCAATGCGCAGTTCCATTTACTTTTAGTGTGGCATTCATCACATCTGATCCCCATCTAGCATCTTACGGCTTTTCATATGGAAATCATTTTCTCCATCCTTTCCCGTATGTTCCCCAGATCTCCCGTAGCCCTCGTAGAGCTGAAGCGACATGAACGTTGAGTTGAACGATACCCAAGTTGTGGGTCATCGTCATCATCATCTAATAAATAATAATAAATTATTGCAATACTTTTCCTTCTAATTCCCTCGCATTTTGACTGTTAGCTGGCTGTAGAAAGAGACAGTGACACACTGAAATGCTGGGAACCCTGCAGGCTTGGGGGAAGTCAGCCTGGATCGCAGAAGGCGCCTGCCACAGCTTTGGAAGCGTGTACTGATCCTGAAGATCAATTGAATCAGATGCGAATGCCTCCCCAAACTATTGCAGCTGTCTTAGCAGGAATGGAATTTGATGGCTTCAAACCTGTATGAACATACTCCAGGGGTTGTCTGGAGCCTAAAATGCCCACCAGGCTATCGGTTGTAATCTCCTCCCCACCCCTCCTTTGGTTTAACTCCTTTGATGCCACTGGATGTCCCGAAGCAAGCAGCTGATTTTTATCTTCTGACAGAGTTTTGTTTGTTTTTGAGTTTATATCGTTTCAGCTTGACACTTACGCAGAAATTTACAATCTTTTCTATCCTGGATGGGACCCAGCTCTAAGGTTTCCTTTAATGAGGCAGCTGAATTCCAGAAGCTACCGTTGCTAATTTTTTTTGGGGGGGGGGGAATCTGGGTTCGCGATCAGGTAGTTTTCCAACAAAGATACCTTGTTGAAGGGCAGATGGAGGGCAGAGCGGAGATTTTGCATCCATGTAGAATTTAACTGTTAACACAGTGAGAATAACAAACCCAACAAAGCAATCAGCATCTTTTCCTTCTACATTCCAAACACAGTAAATGCAATGGGAATATAATGGGTGTTAATAATAGCAAGAACAGAAAATTTATTTATTGCCTGTACCCTTCCATCTGACTGGGTTGCTCCAGCCACTTCTACAGAATATAAAGTACACACAATACATCAGATATTAAAAAGCTTCCAGATACAGGGCTGCCTTCAGATGTCTATGGGAGGGTGTATAATTGTTTATCTATTTGATATCTGATGGGAGGGTGTTCCACAAGGTGAGTGCCACCACCAAGAAGGCCCTCTGCCCGATTCCCTGAAACTTCACTTCACACAATGAGGGAAACACCAGAAGGCCCTGAGAACTGGACCTCTCTCAGCCCATTAATTTCAGGAAGTCTACTTTATGTATGACTTGTTTGGAAATCACCATAGATTTTAAAAGTTTTTTCCTCTCTTATAAAATTACAGAGAGAGGGAGAGAGAGAATATACTATTTCTTCACCTTTTGGGGGGAGTTTTCTATTAACTTATTTATTGTAGAAATTTACCTTATGACTGCAATTCAGCTGCCTCATGACATTCCACATAAAACACATCTGCTGAGTTAGATGCATACTCTAGGTTACACCCCACTGAATCATACCGAGAGTAGACCTATTGAAATCAATGGGCATAGTTGGATATCTTTAGTTGAGGTTAAGCTCCATTGGGTTCAGTGGGACAAGCTCGTCATGGAGTGGGGCTCCATTCTCATTGATTTTCAATGTGAGCTAAGTGCAGTCAAACTTCGGATCCCGAACGCCTCCATTTTGGAACGTTTTGGCTCCTGAAAGCCGAAAACCCGGAAGTAAATACTCCGGTTTTCGAATGTTTTTCAGAAGCCGAACATCCGACGCAGCTTCCGCTTGAGTGCAGGAAGCCCCTGCAACCAATAGGAAGCTGCAGCTTGGTTGTCGAGCATTTCGGAAGCTGAACGGAACAGATTACGTTCGACAATCGAGGTTTGACTGTACAGCTAACAATCTCTAGCACAGGCATCCCCAAACTGCGGCCCTCCAGATGTTTTGTCCTACAACTCCCACGATCCCTAGCTAATAGGACCAGTGGTCGGGGGAAACGGGAATTGTAGTCCAAAACACCTGGAGGGCCGAAGTTTGGGGATGCCTGCTCTAGCTGATCGACTGTCAGGATATGAACACATTAGCATCTTGTGTGAGAACTCCTATGCTTCATCTCCTATGACTGGACACTTGGCACTATCATCCTCTATTTTGCAGATTTCTTTCCTGCCCTGTGGATAATTTTGGACATTGCACGTGTGCTCCCATTTTGTGATTCTGACTGCTAATTTATTTCCGCCAAAGCTGAGCTTGGGAGCATGGAACCTAACTGCTTCCCATTCTCATTTGAAAGCCTCCCCCTCCTTTTAGTCAAACATGATCACCTTTATGTGGGGTGGGGTGCGGTAGGGTTGTGGAATGCAACCAAGCAAGTTCCACTTTCATTAAGGAAAGTAAACAAAATAAAACCCGAGCCTGCAATTTTAGGAGCAGGGAGTTCAAGAAATGTGTGAGGTTTGCTACGGCTAAAAAGCAAAGGAGGTGGGGAATGTTAAATTACCTGATCTGATAAGAAAATCAGTACACTTTACTCACTCTCTCATAGAGTTGCCTAACACTCCTGCTTCTTTCCTGCTTCCTTGGGCATATCAGTCATAGACAGTAGCTACACTTTTCAGAAATCCTCTGTTGCAATGCTGCTTTCAGCTGTTCTGAATGTAAATTGCTTTACGGAACAGCAACAAAGAAGCATTGGACTGGATCCAGATTTTGATCGCCAGATTTTTATGCATGTTTTATAGACTTCTCTTTGATTGCCCTTAAGAGTCCCTATGGGCAAAGGCTGGAGTCACACGAGGAGAGTGATATCAATGGATATAATGTTATTGGAGGGGGGAGGGTTTAAAATGTGTGCCTGCGCACGCACACGCACACACACACACACACACACACACACACATTCACACCTGCTCATCTGCTCTAGCCACAAATTATAGGGTACGGTGCAAATATCATAGTTCAGATGACTGCATTCTTACAGCATAGCAAGGGAGTGGGGAAATATTTCTGCACCAGTCTAATAGTTAAGGAGAAGTACTGTATTTTTCCGTGTATAAGATGATATTTTCCCCTTAGAAATAATAGGCAAAAATTGTGGGTCGTCTTATACACAGATAGCAGAGGGGGGAATGGGCGATTGGTGGCGGCAGCCAGCAGGAGATTGGCAGTGGCGACTGGCCGTGTGATTGGTTGCTGCGGCAAGGCCTGCTGACGATTGGCTTTTGCTGCTGCAATTGGGAGGTCGATCTACAGCAGCAGTGAGGCATGCGTGCAATCAGCTGTGGTTGCGTCGAGTGTGCAGGTGGCCTTTTGGCGGTGTACGTGCAGACAAAAATAGGGGTAATCGTATACATGGGGCCATGTTATAAATGGAAAAATACGGTATGCCCTTCTTGGGAGACACCAAAAGAGGCCTAAACCACTTCAGTGAGGATATCACTGACAGCGTTCAAATGCAACAAGTTGCCTGCTTTCTGCATTTGGGAGTTGACAGAGTAATAGAACTAAGATTGATTTTGTGAGCCACCGGATTATTTGTTCATCTGGGTAGCTTTTGTGCGTTCAGATTTTTCCATACGGTTATTTCTATACAACGCTGAGTGAGCTCACTTCCTATTCAGTGTCTGTTGCTATCTTTATGCAAATAGTTACCTAATAATGACTTCCTACTTAAGAAATAATCTCCATTGTTGCCGGATATGCCATCCAATAATTGACTGTGACTTGAGCTGCGTGTCCGTAGCTGGGATAGCAGTCAATTATTGGATGTGTGGAACCCACAGCAAAGGCGAACAAACAATGGCTTTTAGCAATTTATTTTTCTTTTTTGAACTGCCCCCCACCCCCCGAAACAAGAACTTTGAATATGAAATCTCTCAACAATGAATCTATTTGACATTCATTTTTGTTGTCACCCGTCCAACACGTAATCCGAGGAGAAGCTTTCAGCTTTTAATAAGAAGTGCTGTTCAAATTAGCACTGCAGATGAGCTGCTGAGATTAAATAAGAGGCGCAGTGCTTCTGAAAATGATATTAAGATGATCTGTGAATTAGGAAAACAAATCCTCCTGCTATGTGACACTGGCTAACAGCACAAACCTAAGCACATCTCTCTTAGAACTCAGTGGGCTTCGCTCCCAGAAAGTGGGGCTACAATATCAGCCTAAATCATCACTGGGATGAAACTGATTTGAAAGGCATTTTCTTTTATACCAGTTCTCTATTGTTGTTTCCCCACCCACTTGCCGCTCCTACCTACCTCTTCCGCAGTGGAATTCTCTTCCCAAAAATCTGTGTCGTCTTTTTTTTTGGATGAGATGACAATTATTCCTCTTTCTCTCTTTTGGTCTTTTTGTATGTGTTGGTATCACTTTCTCTTCTATGGCACGCCCCTGTGTAATCAGTCAGCTACTCTCTAATTATCCTGAAAAGACTATGTAAATACTGAATTATTTCCATGCAGATTTCTTGATAATTATACCTCTAGCTACCAAAGACTAATTATGATGTAACTTCCACTTTTTAGATGTTAAGATAAGGCTCTGGAAGGGAGAGAAGAAGGGGGGGGGGAGATAGAGGGAACCAGATAATTACTCTAGAGTTGCATAGCACTTACTTTGTCACTAGTCATGTATTTATCTAGCATTACTCTGTGGTTAATTGTCCCTTTTAATGGAAACTGGCACCAGAGTTCTTGGCTTGCCTGCTTCAAACCAACTTTAAATATTACATGTTTAGAAAAAATCTTCATCTCTTGGGTGCTGCTGGGCTAATTTAACATACATTCCAGTTCCAAGTGTATTAACAATGCCTCCATTAGGCTGGAATTTTTTTTTTTTTTTTACTATTGGGCAGGTAGTGGTAACCAAAAAGAAACGTGTGAAGTCATTTATTTACACACACACACACACACATACACACACACACACACACACACACAGAGAGAGAGAGTAGGGGTGCCCTATTGCATCATCATCATCATTATGCATGCTCTGGTTATCTCCCGCTTGGACTACTGCAATGCGCTCTACGTGGGGCTACCTGTGAAGGTGACCCGGAAACTGCAATTAATCCAGAATGCGGCAGCTAGACTGGTGACTGGGAGTTGCCGCCGAGACCACATAACACCGGTCGTGAAAGACCTACATTGGCTCCCAGTACGTTTCCGAGCACAATTCAAAGTGTTGGTGCTGACCTTTAAAGCCCTAAACGGCCTCGGTCCAGTATACCTGAAGGAGCGTCTCCACCCCCATCGTTCTGCCCGAACAGGCTTCCAGAACGAATTACGTTGGACAACCGAGGTTTGACTGTACATCCAGCCAACTCATCTTTGTTTCCCCAGCTATGCAGCAATAGTGAAGAAATTCTAGAAACAGAGATGAATTTTGAGAATAAAAAGACCCATAACCCTGCCTTACAGTTTGAAGTAATGCAACAATATCATTGTTCCTGGAGGTATCTGAAACAGCTGGCCTTTAAAAATAAAATTCAAAGCTGTCTGCTGCCATTTGTTTAATGCTTTTCTTCAGAAAGGGAAAGAAATACAATAGACCATACAGAACTACAGTGGGTAATAATCCCATTTTTACATCGGTGCCATGTTTTCTTAAAGCTGTAAGAACAGTAGTACCCTTTTCTTATCAGCCTGGAAAAGGCTTCCTGCTGAAAGGGTCACAATGCATATAAGCTTTGAATACCCCCCCCCCCACCAACTCAAGCCCACCTCCCTATATGAACACTAGATGTTTTTGCCTCTCTTCTGCCTACTTTAATTGGAATTTCAGATCTTACACTGTCCAGAATTTTCATTTACTTTCAGAGAAAGGGGGATAGGAATATGTACTATAGTTATTATGGTTTCTTTCTTTCTTTTTGAATAATAATAATAATAATAATAATAATAATAATAATAATAATAATATAAATTTACTTACAAGGATTAATTTGAAATGTCACCATGGCACTTGACGGTTCGTGCTGCTTATTTTCATTTCCTTGCCAATTATTCATGCTATTTGCATGAATTGGTCTCGGGCTCTAGCTTTTGTTCTATTGATTGTTGTTCTAAATGAAGTAAATACAGCGACGAATGGACAGTGGGCCCTAGCTAAAGAGCAAATTACTATGCCAGATAAATCTTGGTAAACAATTACTGAAGGAGGCATCAAGTGCTGTCCTATAGGAAGTGTTTCACTGGTAAACACTTCTCCTTTGCGGGCAATTGAAGGCTTGATTTGCACACTGAACATTGCCAGGCACATGGAAGTAAGCTCCATCCAAAGAATGAGGTTCCCCCCCCCCTTCACAGTGGTCCAATATTTCTCCCTGCACATAGCCACGTGCCTCTTTTCACATTTCTCATGAGTCTGTCCAATTCAACAGGAAAGCCTTCCAAGTACAGTGGTACCTCGGTTTAAGTACACAATTGGTTCCGGAAGTCTGTACTTAACCTGAAGCGAACTTAACCTGAAGCGAACTTTCCCATTGAAAGTAATGGAAAGTGGATTAATGCGTTCCAGATGGGTCCACAGAGTACTCAACCTGAAGCGTACTTAACCCGAAGTATGAGTGTAATTGGTTCTGGAAGTCCATACTTAACCTGAAGCGTACTTAACCTGAAGCGAACTTTCCCATTGAAAGTAATGGAAAGCGGATTAATCCGTTCCAGGCAGGTCCGCGGAGTACTTAAACTGAAAGTACTCAAACCGAAGCGTACTTAAATCGAGGTATGACTGTAATCCTATAGGATCAAGGAGGCATTTTCTGTATTTCTATGGAAATAAAAGCTGGGTGCAAATAATAAATCAAGCCCATTTCATGTGCACTTAAGCTCCATTCATATCTGCTGCCAGGAAAATGGGAGCTACTTGCCTGCAGTGAGATCTCATATTGTCACCTTGAGTGGTAAACATGTCTCTGCATGAGGAAGTGTTGCAAACCACACTGAAGGAGTCAATAGTAAGGCCACTCACGAAAACTCTCACCCTGGACCAAATGGTTTTTAACAACTACCACCCAGAGATGCCCGGAGGTACAGTACTGAGTGAGTTTTTGGAGTTTGATCAGCTACCATGCCTCCATGCTGGATCACCAGCTGTTTTTGCCAATTCCTCCATTTCCCTTACAGTTTTATTTACCATGGGATCTTTATCCTGTGAACTGCCCTGAGACTTGTGAGTACAGGACGGTGTATAAATTCAATTAATCATCAGCCTCATCTGAAACAGTCTAGTCTCTGAGCAGCTCTTGAGCTGTTGTGTTCATCCTCTTCCTACCTCCCACTGTTTTATCTGCTTCTCCCTTCTCTTCATTCGATAGCGATTCAGCACCCAGAAGCAGACTTTTGTTCCTTTGCCTCTTTTTTATTTTATTTTTAAAAAATGATAACTTTGTTGGTTAAATGAAATGTAAATAAACTTCCTGAAAACAAGCTACTCTCAATATGAAGGCGAAAGGCAAACATGATGCCTGTAAATAAATTCTGTAGCTTCTAACCACACACTGGTTGTTTCCAAGGCTCATAAATATTTTTATGGTAGTTATATTAAGTACCTTTTCCCTGTTTGTTTATTTGCCCTGCTTTTTAATAGCCCCGATGCCCCATGTTGCAGTTAATAACTTGGAGCCTTTTTGTGTGTGTATGTTAAAAACAACATTTTGCAAGGGCTGTCTTATTGCTTGCTCACTCAAAGGACAAATGACACAAACCAAAAACTAGATGGGAAATAATGTATTTACTTACAACCATTGGGTTGCATCAAACATGGCACACACATTCAGTTTGCACAAATGGACTTCAGATGATTATTGCGGGGTCCGAGTAGGTTCATATGGAAAGATGCGGTCCTCGAAGTATTGTTTCTGGAGGTCACAAAAGTTCCAGTTGCACTTGACTTATTTCATGAAAATGCCATAGGTAAATAGTATGCATCCAATTGAAAGGATGCATGTGGGTTTGGGGTTGCTAAGAATTGCAAAGCTCTAGGGTACAACTACAGCAATACCCTTTAAAAAAAGGAAAGAAACACTAAGAAGAAAAAGATATAGACAAGCTCAAGTTACACCAAATACTTGGTTTAGATTGATGTCAGCCATCTGCTTGTATCTATTAAAAGAAGTGATAGTGAGTTTTTACCATTACTTAATGCAAAGTAAACCTTGCTTTTTTCCTTTTTAGCCCCAGCCTTAAAGCAGGAAAGCTTGCTGTATTCATCAAACATTTCCTCCTTACTCAACCCAATGAAACAGGTGGTGTTTTACAAAGTGTAATAATACTAATGGCTCCTGTTCTTTGTTAAGGCTTTGAAAAGTAATTGGGATTTACAGAGGACTATTTCTCTCAATTTGATTAGAATGTAGTCCTGTTCGCTTGTCTTTATGGTGGTTGATCAGATGTGGAGTTGGAGAGAATGTTCTTTAGAGGCTAGGTCATTTAATTTCAAGAAAAGAGTGATTTCCCTTTAGTTGAAAAACAGGTCCTTCACTATTTCTGATTTCATCACTGCCTTATTGGCTCTGTTGCAATAGGTATTTGCTTCAAGTCAAGGAGGGCAGTTTATACATAGAGTCAAATGATAAAGCTTTTCATAGTCTCCTTCCGGTGTTCGGCCTGCACTTCAAGGGTTAAAGTATGCAGAGGGATGGGAACGCATGCATTGGCAAGAGTGTTGGGCATGCCCCCATTACTATTGTCCTTCACTTGTTGAGCATATTGGCTGAATGTGCCTGCATCTTCAAGCTGATAGAAAAGAAACATTGTGGGAAGTGCCCTTAAAAATGAATTCGTTGCTGATTTTCTATGAGATGAATGTGGCCTTGGGGAGAAAAATGCAAGTGGATTTAAGGGCTCTGGCTTTATCAGTGTCTTCCATTTGAGAGCAGCACTTCAGCAACACTCGATTGAACTCCATGTTCACTATGTTGACAATTGTTTCAACAGTATCTGCAGGGCTGGCCTTGCTACCTCTTATCCCATTCCTCTTCAAATGGAGTCATTTTCTTAGGACCACAAATGTTCTAGATGAAGAACTCATAAAAGGAGACGATGACTTGTTTTCTAATGCCTCAAGATGGGTTTCCATGGACCTTGCTTATGTTACCACAAGAGATTCGCCTGGTTTGCACGTAACACTAGACCATGGTTTAGTGCAGGCACCCCCAAACTGCGGTCCTCCAGATGTTTTGGCCTACAACTCCCATGATCCCTAGCTAACAGAACCAGTGGTCAGGGATGATGGGAATCGTAGTCCAAAACATCTGGAGGGCCAAAGTTTGGGGATGTCTGGTTTAGTGTTATGAGAACAAGCGTCACTGAGCCTGAGGCATGTGCTCTGCTCCTTTCTCTTCTTCTGGAGAATATTAGAATATTTTGCAGCTGAACCCAAAAATGTGATTAAGCTTAGCTGTGGTTAGTGGAGAAAAACCAGCTTCATAAACTGTGGATTGAAGTGAACTTATTTATTTGCATTATTTACAAAACTTTTGCTATACTCTCTTTCACTCCAGAAAAGTAGCAAAGCAATTCACAACCCAATCAACAAGAGCAACTTAGGCTTCCCCCAATAACTATAGTGTAGTTAGTCTGTTGCTTGCAAGTGCTTTCTTACAACACTGCCAGAAAGGGATGGGGTAGCATGCAAAGTTGGGTCAGTGTGACTCATCCTCACAACTCTAAGCCATAATTTAAGCACTGCCTACAGAAGCAGCCATTGAAAATGCATTTTCATTCCCTGAAGTCAATGGGATTTTTTTTGCAACCCAAGGCTGCAGTTTAGGCCACGGTTGAACACATAGATATTATTGATTGTTGTGGGGCTTAAATGCCTGCAACTGTGGGCTGGATTGCAGCCAGGGTGTTTAAAGTTGGATTTCCCTGGATTTGTGTATGTTTCAGTCAGACCTTCAGCATTACAAAACTACACATATATTTGTGTGTTACTTGAAATGCCTGCCGTTTCACAAGCTTGATTTGCAGCCTGCGATGGCTGAAAGAGAGAAAGAAGGCTTTTAAAGTGTTGTCTTCAGTAGATGAGCTTGTGTTTCTTTTTTCCTTCTGTTCTTTTACGTCCCAATTTGGCAAGAGTGCTATATAAAGTGAGGTCATGAAACTATGGCGCAAGATTTGCCATAAGGGATTTCTAGAAGATGAAAAGACTAGATTTCTGATGTGACCTGATGCAGCTGAGTAACTCCCAAAGTCACCAGTCGGTTTCTAACTATAAAAGAGACATCTGATCAGATTGTCATGCTTTCTGTTTAATGAAGTGTTACAAGGACTTTGACACAAGCCATTACCCACTATTTACTTATTCAAGGCAGAAACCTACTGGAAAATTGAGTGAAATTATCCATAGTTTAACAGCTTCAAGCAGATTGCAGTAGGATCAAAATTTCTGAAACATGCCCCCTTTGAGTTCATTGGTGTTACATGATGCTGAGCTGTGGCGCTGGGCTTTAATAACCGTGTTTTACTCGTTTTTAAACTTCAGTATGCTAAATGAAAAAAGCAAAACAAGAGCCTACATTTACAACAGTGTCTGATTCTGTTTCAGAAAGTATGCAGCATCGTCTAATTTGACCTGGCTCAAGGGTTGTGGTTCCAAAACATAAAAAACTTACTACCAAGCTTACTGAAAGGCCACGACCAATTCTGTACTTGGAAAGCATTTATTTGTAGGGAAAGTGTGCTTGTGTTGCATTGCACTGAATGTCTAAAACTGATAAATTGATACCTGACAATCCCCGATGAATTTTGCGAATGTTCAAATATCGAGCTCTTTTCTTCCACTGTGGGCTCATCCACTGTTGAATTGGAGCAAACGTCAATCAGGTTTTTCTACAGATGGACGCTTGTTACGATTCAGTGGTAAACAGCAGGTTTTCCCGGGGAAAACAGCAGGACAAAGGGAAAACCTCTTGGACCCATGCCTAGATGTCATGGACCAAATGGAAGAAATTGCGGGACAAAGGGAAGTGTGGATGAACGCAGGGTCAGCATTCAATGGTATATCGACATTCACAACATTTATATGGGGTTGTCAGCATATGGGGTTGTCTAGGCCCCAAAATACTTTTAAGGGGGATCTGTTAACATTCACCAAAGCACGTCATGAGTTTCTGGACATTTGCCAATTTTGTCACATTCAGACATTCACTGTAACATATCTACGATGAAACAGATACACAACCACTATCATATATGACCAGTACAAACTGCTATTGTGCCAGCACTGGGACTTAAACCTTGGCAGCACAGTTTTTAAGAGCAGCCTAGGGCAGGATGCATTTGTGAAAACCTTTAGCATCTTTTGTTGAGCATTTAGGCTTGTAGTAATGCCTTTTGCATGGCCTGGGACCCAGGGTTGCACCTGTCTGGCGCCATGGAAATGACAATTCTGAAAATATGTATTTCTAAGCATTTATAAAACACGTTATTTATTTTACACGTTATCTCACAGCTACCTATGCAAACATACATGTGATTAGTATAGTATCTGTGATCTACTTTCCAAAGGTGAAAAGGAAGTTCATGTGTGATGTACAGTTCTGGGCAAATACATTGGAGATCAGGCCCTGCTTCCAGTCTTAGCCACAACAGGCCATACAAATACCTCCATATGCAATACACATTGGCAAACATTATACATGTACATACATCAATCAGTTGGACTGTAGTGGCATGCACAGTATGTATGGATAAGATACGTTCCACAGCTGATAGCCAGACACATTCCAACCAAAAATTACTATATATTGGCAAACTGGGAATTCTAAGCGCCAGCTTGTGTGTGAATCCAGAAGCTACGACCCTACTTAATATGTGCTGTGGTAACAGCACATATTTCTAAATCTTTCAGAATTGAAAATACAAGCCTCTTTGTCATCAATGAGCACCAACACCCTCTTCCCCCTCCCCCAAAAGATCACCATCTGGGATTATATCATCACCAGACCAAAAGGACTGAGACAACCCCAAGAAGATTGCATGTTGCATGGATTGAGCTGAAAGGCTTTGTCTTACTTGCCAAAAACTTGCGCCAGGTAGAGGAGAGACGAAGGATGAAAAACCCAACTTGCATTCTTAGGGTGGTCTCAATTGCATCAATGCAATTATCATAAACAGAGGTTGTCTAAGCACCCTCAGAACTCTGAGGGAAAATGTATTTTTCTTTCTTTCTTTTCCTGGGTCTTGAAAAACACACACCAAACCCATCTCTCTGAAACGGCTGGCAGCGGAAACTTCCCTTGAAATACAGTTTTGGCACGAGAAGCCATCATGGTCCTGAGGCTGCTTAGACTTCCCTGCAATCGCTATTTGCATAATAAAAAGCACACACATTAATGAAATTCACATCACTAATATCATATCTCCCTTGTCCCTTAGACAAGGGACTTCCCCAAACTTCCTGAACTACTTACCGAAATTATGCGAATCTAATACAAACTTCAGTTTTCAAAACCTTGCAACCAAACGAAATTTTCTGACACCATCAAATCTAATGCGCATCCTAATTTTCATGATGTAATTTGGCCAAAAAAAGGTGTGCATTACAGTTGAGTAAATATGATATTTAGGGTAAGATACAAACAAACAAGCAAGCAAGCAAGCAAAGATCTTAGACCTTAAGAGTGAACAACAAGAAACTAACTAACTAACTAACTAACTAACTAACTAACTAACTAACTAATTATAATCTCGTTATGGAAGAGTGTGGGTGCAAGTGGTTCAGAGGCAGTCTGAACATCTAATTTTTCATTTATTTTGTCCCCCTATATTTGTGAACAATAAACTTGGCAATAACTTGATCTTTGTCCAGTTTTCCACCAGCAAACGTTCTTAAATCTAAAAATGACATCCTACCCAGGCTTGTAATTCCAGGTCACCTCATCAGATAAAGCCTCAGGACAGAGTCAAAGATCAAACTTGTTTTTCATCGTATAATATAGCTGCACTGAGATGAGACCTGGAGGTTAATCATATCAACAGTATCCAAACACGAAGAGGGAGAGGGTCAACTGGGAAACTCTCGGAACATCTGCACTGACATTTGAAGTAATTGGTCAGGCTCAAATGCCAATTTTTAAGGTAAAAGTTACAACTTCCTCCCCTAGCCCCCATCATTAAGGGAGGCAGAAGTATGATTCATATCACACTACCGGGAG
Organism: Zootoca vivipara; assembly: GCF_965207765.1. Taxonomy (NCBI): domain Eukaryota; kingdom Metazoa; phylum Chordata; class Lepidosauria; order Squamata; family Lacertidae; genus Zootoca; species Zootoca vivipara. The sequence continues at coordinate 23,647,178 of NC_142587.1, read as the reverse complement.
TATCTGCATATGATTCCTTGCACACACTTAGCAAGGCATAGAAATGCAACTCTGAAGGTCATTTAGGGTTCAATCCTATACTGTATACACTTACCTGGGAATAAGCATACCTGCATAGGACTGTGCGTAGGTCTGGGCCAACGTTTTTGCGCTTTGCATACTTAAGAACATTTAATGGGATTTTTGTCATCATTGCTATAATTAATTGGTGGCAAATTAAATGATGGGAAGCTCAGAAAAGTCAGGAGAGGAGAGCAGTGGCGTCAGGAATATGGTTGGCTTTCCACACATTCGTCTTTTTGTTTGCTTTGTGGCTCAGTCAGTGCTACATTATTCATACACTAGAAATCTGGAACGATTCTTCCAGCCTGGCCATGAGATTCTGTTTTGGGTAAACCCAGGGCCTTTTCTCAGACGGAACCTGCCGGAACTCAGTTCCGGCCCCTCTCAGGTGGGCACCATTGCCATTATAAGAGAACAAGAGAGGGGTTCATGCTGACTTCTGCCCCCTCTTTTTCTAGAAAAACCAGCACTGGGTAAACCACAGTTATTTGTTATGATCGCCAAATTTAGCCAAACTGACATGTGAATTAACTATGGTTTGGGAAAATAAGCTCTGATGTGCTCTGGTTCAAATGAAACAATCCCCCCCACCTCCCACTCTTATTGGTTGTAGTACTTTGTTCTTTTAAAGAGTTTTGGATAACAAAAAGTTAAATTGCATTTTTTGGTGGGGAGGAAAACTGCCTGCATCTGGAAGCTAGTGTTCCTCACATTCTCCAAGTTTTGTGTGTTTAGTATTTTTGGCAATGGATGAGAAGGCAGTGGTGGACCTACATTTTTGGAGCCCTGAAGCTTGTACTGCCATGGGGCCCGCTTCTCAACCAGCCATGAGGTTTGGATAACCACAGTTACTTTCTTCAGTGGGTTGGTCCACGATAGATCACCGCACCTCTACAACATCCGTGCTACTGACTCTCAAACTTTGGGTTATTTTGAAATATATACCATACCCTCCAAGTGTCCTGATTTTCTAGGGTCAATTCCGGAATTACAAAAGCCACCCCTGCTTCTGATTTGATCCCGTGATGTCCCTACTTCCCCTGCCAGTGCCGCCATCACTGAGCTCGGGGACAAGGAAGAACTTATCCCAAGCGGTGGCGGCAGCGGTGGCAGCTGCAAGGCAGCATCGCGTTGCCTCTCCATGGCCTCTCTTTGGCCACTACTGCTGTCCTCCTCCCTTGGGCACCTCATAGTGGCTGCTGGACAGAGTCACCTTGGGTGGGAAGAATGGGTGTGCGGAATACAGGGAGTCTCTCTCTCTTTTTAATGCTTTGTGCATCCATGTCCAATCTTGCCCCTTCCTAAAATTTATTTATCGGCATAGGTGCCAACTCCCAGATTGAAAAATCCGGGATCAGAAGTCGCGCAGCAACCGGACGTCGCGTTGCGGCCATTTTGGAACTGGGCAGAGCAGCACCGGAAGTCGCTTCTACGCATGCTCTGCCTATTTCCAAAATGACCGCAGCGCCAGAAATCGCTTCTGCGCATGTCCAGAGACTCCAGACAGCGCAGAAGGAGCCTCCCCGGGCCAGTAAGAATCTGGGGGATTTACGGGGTTTTTTAAAATCTGGGCTGCCAGCAGGAAATGGCTGGGGAAACGGGGGTTTCCCGGGAAATACGGGAGACTTGGCAGCTATGTTTATCAGTGTGTGTTTTTCTTTTTGTAAATCTACCAAAGAATAAGCTAAAATAAAATTGGGATTAAGGGGTTTTCCTAGGATGGTGGAGGGTATGTTTGCTGCGTTTCCTTGGTCTACTGGTGGTAGCAGTCTCCTTTCATCTGATAGGAAATGCTTGGTGGGGGGAGGACAAAAATTTGGGTAGTCAAGGAGGGTCAGTTGGCGGGGGGAGTGAGAAATGTCCTTATTGTCATCTGAGGAATGTTGGAAGATATAATATACACAAAAACAATAACCAATTAGAGTCGTGTGGGACAGGAGGAGGGGTCTAAGAGCATTGGGTTGTGGCAGCTTTCACAAGCAGGAGCTCATGCAGGCTCAACCTGAAAACAGTAGCAGTAGCATCAGTGTAGCCGCACCACACTCTAATCTAGGCTTCCTCAACCTCGGCCCTCCAGATGTTTTTGGCCTACAACTCCCATGATCCCTAGCTAGCAGGACCGGTGGTCAGGGATGACGGAAGTTGTAGTCTCAAAACATCTGGAGGGCCGAGGTTGAGGAAGCCTGCTCTAATCCCAAACCACTTATTCCAGAGCAGCTGATGTAGGATAAAGCAGAAGCAACAATTACGTTGAAAAACAATGCATCTCTTGGTTTGTCTTTGGAAATGGTTTATGCAGCCACAGCTGGAGCAGTTTTACGTCCAATTGCTCCTCCTTTTCTGGTATTAAAAAAAAAGGACAACAACAACTTTCATAGTTCATCAGTTTCAGGTTTCTGTGTCAGGCTTTAAATTATAATTTTGCTACAAGATGTTCAGCTTGCAACAGGAGCCGAAGCCTTCCCGAAGAAATCATTTGGCTCAGCCTATATTAACTAAGACTAAACAAATGTAAGAAGTGCCCAGGACAATTTCTTGTGGTTTTCAGCAAGGAGTGTGGTTGATTAGAGCATATTGGCAAGTGTGTGTGTGAAGTAAGGGGGAAGAATGGTGTTACCAACAGAAATAAAGCTCATAATCCATGCAACGTCTTATAACAGAGCCAGACTGGTTGCATTGCTTCCAGAAATTGGTTTGAGACATGTCAAGTAAATGTGTAGCTGTCACCAAGAATATAACTTGCATTCCTGCTGTCCTAACCCCAGGCAACAAAAACTCCCTTTAAAATTAATGCTTATTGGCACAACACATCTAACCTCCCCCCACAAAAAACCTAGCACCTAAATTGCTGTCCTAGGAGGAAAGTGTGGAGGGGCGCAGCAATATACCGAAAAGATAATTGTTCACTGGAGCAATAAGGCTTGCAGTATGGAAGGAATGCACTTGCTAAGGTTCTTTCTTTCTTTCTTTTTCTTTTTTTAACTTTCCAATTAAGTAGTTATTCTTTTCTCCCATGAGAGGTTTGCCTGAAACTAGTTTAACATGTGTTCCTCATCTGTGTGAGCACAAAGGCAATTTGGCAACACTCCCCCGATGGGGTAGCGATGTCGCAGCAAACACGTGTAATAGTATCTGTGGTGAAAGTGGACTCTTTTGATCTCATTATAGAACGCTCACTGGTCAATTCTGCCGAAATGCAACAAGCTTTGCAAAATAGGCAAGCTATTTGGGTGTGTGGGTGTGCGCACTGAGGGATTACCAGTTCCTTCGTCTGCCTCATTCACCTACAAATCAGGGGGAGCTTGGATTTTGCTATTTCAATGAAAATCAATGTAGTGGGGGTTGGTATCATAGCTGCCAAGTTTTCCCTTTTCTCACGAGGAAGCCTATTCAGCATAAGGGAATTTCCCTTAAAAAAGGGGATAACTTGGCAGCTATGGTTGGTATAGAACAGGGGTGGCCAGTTCCCAAGAGATTGAGATCTACTCACAGAATTAAAAACTGGCAGTGATCTACCCCCCCTTTTTTTTTAGGAAGGAAAGCCCCAGTTTTTTTGGTTCAGGTCAAAGTTGTTGAGCTTTTTTTTTTTAGGGAGGAGAGCTCTGATTTTTGAGAATTCAAGTCTAAGCTCGAGGAAGAGTAATCACTGAGTAATCTCGGTCTTCCATTCTGCAGATCGTGCAATAATGGAGGGCGGAGCGATGGGACAGGGGCTTTCCTTCCTAAAAAGTATCTATTTTACCTAGGCTAAGGAAAGGGACCCAGCGATCGACTGCAACCTTCCAAAACCTACCAGTGATCTACCAATAGATCGCGGTCGACCTGTTGGACATCCTTGGTATAGAATAAAAGCCAGGTCTTGTCTCCTGCCTTATCTCCTCGATTCCCATTGTTTAAAAGCAATGTTATCCCTGCACAGCTCCAATACTAGTGGGGAGACAGAACTGGAGAAAATGTGTGCTGTTTTCACTATTAAAAGCATTTCCCATAATGGGAAAGCGTCCTGGACATAGCTCAGTTGGTTAGACCACTGTGCTGATAATGCCAAGGTTGCAGGTTCGATCCCTGCATGGGACAGCTGCATATTCCTGGATTGAAAAGGGTTGTCCTAGTTGATGCTCTGGGTCCCTTCCAACTGGGATTCTATCTCTGACCATTGATTATACTGGCTGGGGCCGATGGGAGTTGGAGCCCCAAAATGTCTGGAAGTCCACAGATACCCCTTTCCTGTTCTAAAGGTGCAGGAGTCATATCCACCCCCCACACCTCTGCCCCTATATGTACATGATTTAGGTGACCATCTTTAACTGTGTATTTGAATGCACACATTGGCACAATTACATTCCTTTATACGTTTGCATCGTTTTAAATTGACCACAGAGCAACATGGAGCAGGCTAGCACATCTAGTTGGGAGTAGTATTACTTCTGTGCTTACTTCACTATCCTTTTGGATGTGGGAAATTCCATTTTCAGAGTCATAAACACCCTCCCACAACAGCTGTCATGAAGACAGCTGGAAACAGTAACTTTTCATAAGCTTGAGGAAGTAGATTGCAAAGGCTCTTTATTTGCTTAAGTAATTACTTGCATTGAATCTAGAATAAAACTCTATCTCTCTGCAGAAAGTTCAGGTTAGCCTCCGTTTCTTTATACAGTATCACAGCCAGATAGTTGTGGTGCCGTTAAAGGAGTAACAGTCCGTTTCCTAATTGTATGGGAGGTTTAAACTGCCTCACTTCCTATTGTGAAGTGACTGACCACTTAGGAGGTACAGGCTCTTAGTGACATCAGTCCTGGCAGAAGGTCCCAATTCCTTCATCCAGACAAGATGTTTTAACATGAAAGAAGCAAGACCCAAAGGCACTAGGTCTGTATGGGTGTGAAGAGCCTTATTTCAAAACCTTGTTTGGCAATGAGTGAGCACTTTGCATTCTCAAAATCCCCACATACGTTTCCGTAAGCCATTTCCCGCAATATGGGGCTATTTTCTTAAATGTGATTTTCCTGATGATAATGTGTTTTACATATACTTTCCCCTAATATGCAGATTTTTGTCCACATATTTTGATTTTTTTTTCCTGCATTGCAAAATTTGGAGAAGTGCACATTTCAAAGGACAGCTTCATTTCGGTTTGCATATCGTTTCAGGAAGCACAAATTAGGTAGGTTCACATTAAAATGCAAACATATCAAATCTCCCCATCCCACTGGCTTACAGTTCCCATAGCTAGAACTCTTGCTCTGTTTTCTCCTCTCTTTTAAATCTCCACCTCATTTACGCACTTAGAGAAGTCACAACCGAACTGAAAAACATTTTTTAAAAAAGTTGTAAAAAAACCTAGCCCAAAGGAAACAGCGTTTCTCCACCAAGTGATAAAATGCCATGATATTCAGACATGCTATAGCCCATTATGATTTTCCTAACATGTTCTCTATATATGGTAAAGCCTCTTCTGGGAATCAATGGCAAAGAAATGAACTTGCTAAGGACGAAGATGTGCAATTCTGATGGAAAGTGAACTAAAAGGTCATCACTGAATTAAGTTTCTTACTTTTTATGACTCTTCTATTCAGGTATGAAAATATGTAGACTGGGAAAAGCTAATAAAATTATTATTGCTTGGAGAGTGCCTTGAAATTAGGACTGCTCACTTGCAGTTATGAAATCACTTTCAAATGGTAGACCGGGGGCCATTTTGTACATTACAGTATTTAGATATACACAGCTAAGAGTGTTAAGTGCACTTGAGGTTGATTTTCCATGTGTCTGCTTTTTAATTGTACCTAACGAAATCCCAAAGTGAGCATTGGTCTTAAGTAATATAGTAAATGGTTCAGTGTTCCTCGTTTTCAACACAGCCTTGAACTGTGGACTTGGACAACTAACTTATTTTCATAATAATCCACATAATTATTTTGACATCAGGAGAATGCACATTCTGTCATTTCGGGTTGTGATCAGCTGGTGTATCTTCCTTCGGATCCTCAACATCTTTCTACTCCTCTTCCTCCAAGTTCCCCAGAGGTGCAAAGAAAGGTCACTTCCGTTCTTGACAACTGCAGCAGATCTTGCTACCCTTTCAGATCCAAATTCCACTATGTCGGGTTCCAAATGTCATAATAACTTGCCCAACATGAAGCACTTGTTGTGACAGTCTCTTCATCATCTCCAGGATGGTGAGAGCTTGGAGGAACCAGCTAGGATAGTCATTACGGCAGACTTGGGCAGGTGTGTGTGTGTGTGTGTGTGTGTGTGTGTGTGTGTGTGTGATCTTAGTTCCAAGGACCCAATGTACTTTTTAAAAATCAGTTGATAAAAATTAAGACAGCATCACAATATAATTCAGTATAGGACTCCCGTGGCCTTTAACTAGATGGCCACATGCTCCACTGTGCAGAGTATAGTCCTCTCTAGAAGAAGTCCTATATTTGAAAAAGTCACCCAGTCCTTAAAATCTTTAGTAGGATTGGAATATCACTTGTAGTTTAATGGTGAATTTTGGATACAATGGAGAGATAAAAGATCTGGATTATTATAAAACACGCAGGAGGAAAATGATTAACAGTAGGACCCACAAAGTGGAGGAGGGAAGTCCAAGAGATTCCTTGGAATATAGTTTTTATGTTGTATGTGAGATATATGAATGTAAAATTTCAATCCGAAAAAACAAATAATATTTTTTTTGGGGGGGGGCGGTCATACAGTCCCAAGTCTGGTTAAGTGATAAACAACCATAAACAGGGACCCATCAAGAGTTGCCCACCAGGAGTTAGTCCCTGGATAGCAGACTGAGCAGGCACAGGAATCACTATTTAGATTATAGTAATTATTTCTAAATTTGCATTTATGCACACAAATCACCATATGTAAATTTTATGGGAATCTGCCTTTTCTGGGTTTCCTTTTTCTGTGTATGACATATTTCCTCATTTTGGGCAAGGTATGTGACTTTGAGCAAGCTCCAGTTGCCTTTGGAAAGAAAGACAGACAGGCAAGTTGCGGGACTGCGTCAAAGTGTCCCCTTTTTAAAAGGCCTTTCCGGTCCATTTTGTAAGCACACAGAGACGCACACACTTTGCCTCACATGAGCCAACCCTCAGCCCCTCCTTTACTAAACCCTCTTCATGCGCAGCGCACTCTTTGTGTGGCCACTGGTGCTATCCACCTCCCTCTCCCAGTTTGGACCTTAGCCAGGTGTGGGGCACATTTGTTAAAGCCAGAGTAATGTGGGGCCATCTGGGGGAATCTCATTTATTTTTACAATCTATTGCTCTCTCTCTCTCTTTTTGCGCTTGCAGAAGGCCTTTTAATCCAGCAGGCACACCTGCAAATGGAAGAGGATGGGAGGTGATTCCCTCCTGCTGATTCTCCTGCCCCTTGAAGCCCCAGTTCCCCCCACTCCACCGAAATGATTTCCAGAGAGTTTCAGGACACTTCAGTCAAGCATGGAAGGTGTCGCTGGAGGGGTGGGTCTTGCAGGGAGAAATGCTTCCCCTCTTCTTCCATCAGCAGACACACCTGCTGAATCAAAAGCCCTTCCAGGCATGCAAGGGCACCAAGTGGATTCCCCCCCTTGAGCATTCTGTTAACATTTATTTCCTGGTTTTCTACCAAGCCAAGAACTCACCATGGCTTACAGCAGTCATGGACTATAGCCATAGTTCAGATGCAAGGAGTTAAATGCAACCCTTTAGCGTTTGTTAGCATAACTTTCCATCTGTCGATAGCAAAGGCTGGGGAGGCTCTGAACTGCTGATGCAGCAGTTAATGGGCCATTTCATTATTATTTCAGGTCTTTATCTTTTCCTTTTTCTGCAGGAATGTAACATACAAGTTTCTCCTGGAAAGACATTAAAAGAGAGTTTCTCTTGGCTAGCCTTAGGCTAGCCTCTTTTTCTGTTGTCCCAAATTTCTGTGACTGACGTCAGTGATAAGCTGGTTTTAATGGAAATCAGATCAGCCTCTGCCCTAATGTATCAAAACAAGATGACAATGTGGGGTGTGATGTGATGACCAAGGTTAGGCTCTGCACCGACCACATCAAAAGGAAAGAAATGTAAAGATGATCACCTGTGCCTAGAAAAATATCTGCTGCATCCTTTCCTTTTTCCTCACTCTCCAGCCTGACTCTGCTTTGCACTGGCATGTGGGCCCTAGAATGTTGCACAGGGGGTCCAAGAGCTGCAAAATGTTCCAAATGCCTGTTCCACAGTGCCCCATAGGGGCTCTTGCCTCACCCCCAATCCATTATGGGAAAAAAAAAATATCCTTCCAGCTTGCAAGGGACACATGATTGATTCCCTTTTTAGAATATGTATCTTCCAGCTACCAAACACGGTTTGTCCTGCATGCATTGTTTTGGATAATTCACTGCAAGAATATCATTTTTTGGGGGGAGGCAGTTTGCACAAAATTAGCATGACTGACGATTGCATTGTAATTGGCAGCATATGCTGGTCTCTGTGCTGCACGCTGCTTGGCTTTAACTCACAATGCACTCATGGGCAGCCAACTGCCCACCTCCACTCCAACCCCAAAGTCTGATTGCAACATGTGTAAGTAACCTTGTGTGATCATTTACCAAAAAAAAAAATTGGCTAGAATTTCTGACGATGTGGGAGGATCAGGGAACTGCTGGGTCGTCGTCCCCCATGATTCCCTTTGATGTTATAAAATATATCACCTTCCAATGCTTAATAAGTGGGGATTTACCAAACTGAACATCTTAACCCAAATATTTGGTGTTATCGGTACTTCCGTATCCAACATAATTGCAAGGATGTGATTTTAATTCCCTACCATTGGAGTGTTATGTGAGAGAGCCTGGTATGGAGGAAGCCTTCTGAAAGGCTTGAAAGCCGACATCAAACCCATTTATTTACCACCGCTTTGTAATATGAAGTAATGCTGAATGGGTTTCATAATAGTATTCTGAAAGGGCAAGAATCCTTATGTGGAGAACCAAGAGAGAAAACAACCAAAACTCATTTTGACAAAATCTCACCCAGGAAATGAGCTCATTGCCCCTCTTTAACATGTTCCATCCTTGCTTTTGACTGAACAATGGTGAGGACACTGGAGTGACTGCCTGAAGGGCAGCGATGGAAGTGATTCATTAAATATTTTCACAGTGGAGCCAATAATTACCTTTTAAGTGGAATGAATCCATACGAATCAACAAAATTGCCCTCCCTTTTCTGGCCTTTGGTGGAGTTGCTTATTTTTTTTTTCTTTATGTAACCCGCTTGCATCAACAACAGCCCTCTTTATGTGGGTATCACATGGACCACAGTATATATTAAATGATAAAGAAAAGAGACCATGCCACCCCTTCATGTGTCTTAGCCTGGAGAGTGTCACCTGACTATAGCAAGGTGGTACAAACCTTTTGGAATACTACCCCCCCATTATTGGTGAAGCATCAATTGTAGCTCTGCTTCTCCTTCACATCTGCAGGTGAGGCAGTGGATGTGCTAGACTATTGTCTTGCCTCAGTAATGAACTGGATGAGAGCCAACAAACTGAAGCTCAACCCTCATAAGACTGAGGCACTGTGAGTGAGTGGTTCCCTAGAAACTTCAACTGGTGCAGAATTCAGCAGCAAGACAGTTTGAGCATATTACACCGGTCCTGGTTTGACAGCACTGGCTGCCCGTTAATTTCCAGGCCCATCTCAAAGTGCTGGTTTTGACCGCCTTTCCCCATATGAACCAATCCGGGCCCTTCTTTGTGTTCCTCCCTCCACAACAGGTCCCGAGCGCAGTAACACGATAACGGGCCTTTTCTGTAGTGGCTCCCCATTTGTGGAATCCTCTCCTCAGGGAGGCTCACCTGGCACCTTCATTATATATATTTACATATTCCCCAGTTGTTTAGGTCAGCAAACTTTTTCAGCAGGGGGCCGGTTCACTCTCCCGCAGACCTTCTGGGGGGCCGGACTATATTTTGGAAAGAGAAAAAAATGAACAAATTCCTATGCCCCACAAATAACCCAGAGATGCATTTTAAATAAAAGGGCACATTCTACTCATGTAAAAACACCAGGCAGGCCCCACAAATAACCCAGAGATTCATTTTAAATAAAAGGGCACATTCTACTCATGTAAAAGCACCAGGCAGGCCCCACAAATAACCCAGAGGTGCATTTTAAATAAAAGGACACATTCTACTCATGTAAAAACATGCTGATTCCTGGACTGTCCGTGGGTCGGATTTAGAAGGTGATTGGGCCGGATCCAGCCCCTCAGCCTTGGTTTGCCCACCCATGGTCTAGGGCAACATTGGTTCCAGCTGGCCTCTATTTCCCATGGATATATCTTTGATTTTGTATTTTCGACGGTGTAAACCATGTTAGGGTTTCTAATGGTAAGTGGTAGGTAAATGTATTTAAATATGTGAAATGAAAAATAAAATATTTTTTTTATTACCAACATAATACTTTATTGAACATATATTAATTTAAACAATTGTTGCATCAAATTGACTAAATAAAAATAAAATAATTATCATACCATTGACTTCGTGTCATCATCCGCTGTGTGTCTACTTTAGTTTTCCAATGTACAGACCTTACTCATCATATTCTTATTTTTTTCTTTGGTACATATTATTTCTAATCGTACCCATTTATCTAGATCTTATTACAAACCAATCACCAGTCCAATGAAAAATAAAATAAAATTATGCACCTCAGTGCCAGGGTTTAGGCTGAAATGCTGTAACATGCACTTGGGAGCAAGTCTAATTGAACTCAATGGGGCTCAATGAGTAGGAAACAGCAGCAGAACTGAACTAACTGCTGCCACCATTATCCCATTATTATCCCAGTTAGCCCAGTGCCACCTGCCACTGGGAGGGTGGGTGGCATTGTTGCTCCACCCCTTTCACATGTGGCTGTTGGCAAGTTTGTATAAGATTACCCTGTTCATGTCATTGGCATGTTCAGCAAAAAGAGAGCGAGAGAAAAATGTACAGGCATATGCTGAAATCCAATCTGAAATGCCACATAGTTAAGAATGTTTAACAACCGTAAGTTGATCCTGACCCAACAAGAGAAACCAAAGCTTGTTGGAGCCAATTCATCCGCAATTTTTAAATAATACAGTATGAAGTATGAATGTGAAAATCAGCCTCGAAATTACTTGCTGGCCTCTGATTGTGGTGGCAACCTTGGTTTTCTTCATACGTAATGTGTGAAAACGGCTTTGAAATTGAAATTGTTACTCAAAACAATGTAACCTTTTAAGCTGCATTTTAAGGCTGAGAATTTTGATTGTTCAGTGTTCTGATCACTTTGTATTTCTCCGTAAATCTCAACTGTCCAAGGTTCTTCTTTGAAACTCTCATTTCCTAGAACAGGCCTCTGATGTGTCAGCAAAATCCTGCACGTCATCATTTTGCTTAGATTTAAACTTTTTGTTTAACCCCAGTTTGACATTGAGAAAGGTAGAAAGCACAGGAATTATACTGCTGGCTTGTTGTTATTTATATCCCCATGACAGGAGGCAAATTGTGCTCAACTTATTTCACCTGGCATTTGGCTTATGTATTGCTGAAAAATTAGTTTACTGTATAAATAGATGTGGTTATGTGACTTTTGTTTTGTTTTTAAAGAAACCCAACAAGAACCCAAACTATAATGCACCATTATCAGTAGTATTCCAGAGTTTATAAATGAAGCACTAATGTTGTTTTGGTCAAAATTGTTATATTAAGACTCTGCCAAAGAAGCATTTAATGCCATTTCCCACACTATGCGCTGCAAGGTGACTTTGAAGCATTTTTATTGGCTGAAGACTTTGCATTTTTAGTGCACAAGGCTTACAATCGGGAGATGTATTTCACGTTTTTATGTGAGAACTGAATCCTTAATCTAGCGCTCGCAACTGCAAGTAAATTATTTCTTCCTCTGTACCTGCCAAACTACAGAAATATAAATGCAAAGTGTGTATACACTTTGTTAAACACCTTTTCATTATGGAATGTAAATTGCATTAGATTTTGCCGTTGCTTACACTTCAGTATTTAGAGGATGAAGCGTTAATATGTCTACTTTTTTTGTGTGTGGATACATTTTCTCAAAGTAGAACAGTTTCATAACTCAAAGTCCTTAAAGAAAAAAACTCTTCCCCTCTTTTTTAAAATGTCTGTCTCCAGGTGAAATTGGAATGTTACCAAGAACTGCCACAGTTTACAGCAGAAAAATATGGTAGCAAAGGTAGTTCATGCCGATTAAAATGTGTCATTTTTAACCTGTTTTATTGCAAAATTCCCAAGGGCCTCTTTTCATGTGTCATGCTCTGCCTGGAGAAACTTATGGCAATGTAATAACATTATTGTGGATGCCTAGAAGAGTTCAGGGGTTTCCCCTTGGTTGATGGGCAATATTAAAGAGTATTGCTCTGGGCAAACGTGTGAGAATTTGATGTGCCTGCAGCTTTCCCAAGGGGCTGCTGACAGCCTGCCAGCGAAAACTCTCCCAAAGCAATCCAAAAGGTCTTGACCAATATCAAAACTGCATTCCCTCTCAATAGTATCAAATAGTAGGCTAAACCAGGCTTGGGAGTGGGGTGGCATTTACTCAGGAATTGATGCTTTTGAATTATGGTGCTGGAGGAGACTCTTGAGAGTCCCATGGACTGCAAGAAGATCAAACCTATCCATCCTGAAGGAAATCAGCCCTGAGTGCTCACTGGAAGGACAGATCGTGAAGCTGAGGCTCCAATACTTTGGCCACCTCATGAGAAGAGAAGAATCCTTGGAAAAGACCCTGATGTTGGGAAAGATTGAGGGCACTAGGAGAAGGGGACGACAGAGGATGAGATGGTTGGACAGTGTTCTCGAAACTTCGAACATGAGTCTGACCAAACTGTGGGAGGCAGTGCAAGACAGGAGTGCCTGGTGTGCTATGGTCCATGGGGTCACGAAGAGTCGGACACGACTAAATGACTAAACAACAACAACAACAGGAAATACAGAGAAATGAAGTAAAGAATGTATTTAAGAAACCATAAAGCATACATGTGTATCCTCTCTGTTTTATCCTCACAACCACCTTGTGAGGTGGGTTAGGCTGAGAGACTGTGATTGGCCCAAGGTCACCCATTGAGCTTCATGGCTGAGTGGGGATTTGAACCATGGTCTCTCATCCAGCACTGTAGCCACAGCACTGCAGTAGGTATATGTAAGGGTGACTCCCTACAGGGAGCCAGCCCCCATCATCCTAACGTCCACCTCGCCAAGCACAGGGAGCAGCAGTGGGTCTGAAGCAGCCAGGGGGGAGGGGAGAGACTCGGAGGGAGAGAGAAGCCAGCGTGCAGAACGATGGGAAAGCTCAGGGGAGGAGAGATGTAGGCAAGGGCTCAAGGATGCTGGAGAGCCCTTCCACCGCCTTGACAGGGAGGAGGCTGAGAGGGCATCGCTCCTTCCGGCGCAAGAGTTCAGGAGAGCACCGCGACGCAGGTCAAGGGGGAGGCGTTTTGGGGTGCCCCGACTACTTTGCTGGCGTAGGAACAGACGTACGCCATTGCCGGATTCTGGTTCGGACTGAGAGGTCATGTTTTAAGCTATCTCTGCACTGTAAATACTATGCACAATAAACATCTTTAAAGACAAGCTGGACTCAAGTGGAGTTACTCTAGAGTAGCCATGACGGCCCTCTGACAGTATATTTAGGAGCTGAGCATATCTGGGAGACCAGACCTGAGCAATTTAAAGAGGCTTAGGAGAGTGGTGTGTGTTTGTGTCGGGCTTGGAGGATTGGAATGGGAAAACTTTGGCCAGTAGTATGTGGTAGTCCTAGCCTTGAGCTTTTTCTTGTCTTCCTTTAGAACGGGGATGGGAAAATTGGGTCACTCCAGATACGGTTGGACTCCAGTTTCCACCGCCCCCGGTCAACATGGATAGTAGTCAGGGATGACGAGAGTTCGAGTGCAAGAACATCTGGATAGAGAATGGTTTTCCAAAGCAAGTGAGGAGAAAGGAGAAGACAAATCCTACTCTCACATGGCGTACAAAGGGCCATTACCTTTCCGCTCATTTCCTCAATCCAGAAATGTGGGCGCAAGTTAAAGCTGTTTAAAACGACTGTGCAGCATTCTGTAGATGTGCTTGCAAGCCTATGGTATTTTTATAGAGCATCTGCATTGCATTTATCACAGCTCCGTAAGTCATGGAAGGTTACCATCTTGGCACATATGTGGACAACGCCTGAAATCACTCCTGGCTGGGCTTTTCTGGGGGCCGTCAGGTGGTGAGCGTAAGGTGAAGCTGGCTCCCATATATTTTACATCAGCCTCTTACCATATGTAGAGTCGAATAACCATACCACATGGAAAGGTTGCTAGGGCAACTCTCTGTGGCTGCAGCAACCTCCTCCATATTTTTTGGCAGTAGCCTCTCTAATAACAATTATTAGTTCCGCTTGTGTCCCGTGGTCAAATCGGCTCTCAAGTCAGCTCACAATGATAAAATCAGTACTAATTTTTTTTTAAAAAAAAGCCCATTCAATGTAGAAATTCCTATTAAAAATCAATATGAAATGACCATAGTGCTAAAAATCTGCAATTAATAAAAGCAGAGAAAGAGAACCAGAACCGGCACTGGAAGACTCTACAAACCTCCTGAAAACCAACAGGAAACTTGCCTGGTGATCACGTGGGAGTCTGTACAGCTCACAAGCAATTATACAGATGTATGCAGTGATTCCCAGAGACACAGGAGGCCCAAGTGGTTAGTGCTAGGCCCACTTGAAAGACCTACACTGGCTCCCAGTATGTTTCCAAGCACAATTCAGAACATTGGCACTGACCTTTAAAGCCCTAAACAGCCTCGGCTCTGAATACCTGAAGGAGCGTCTCCACCCCTGTTGTTTATCCTGGACACTCAGGTCCAGCTCCAAGGGCTTTGTGGCAGTTCCCTCACTGCAAGAAGCGAAGTTCCAGGGAACCAAGAACAGGGCCTTCTCAGAAGTGGCACCCTCCCTGTGGAACGCCTTCCCTTCAGATGTCAAGGAGCTAAGAACAACACAACTTTTAGAAGGCATCTGAAGGTCGCCCTGTAGAGGGAAGTTTTTAATGTTTGATCTTTAATTATGTTTTTGTATGTGTTGGAAGCCGCCCAGAGTGATGGGTGAGGTACAGTTAGATGGGTGGGGTACAAATAATAATAATAATAATAATAATAATAATAATAATAATAGGGCAGAAGATTCCACTGAGGACAGCACTATGCAGGCAAACACAAGAGCAAGGTGTAACTTGTGAACAAGGAAATCCCGTATGCAAACCTTGGCACTGTCATGAACTCAAAGCGGTAGCTCAGTGGCACACCACATATATGTTCAATCCCTGGTGTTTCTAGTTTCTAATGCCAGAAAGCCTGGAGAGATGCTGCCAATCCGCATTGACAATATGGAGCTAGATGAAGTTGCTATAAGGCGACTTTCTATGTTCATAACTCAGCAGGTGACCTCAAGAAAGGTTTTACTGCTCAGCTTCAACTCACCACCCCATAGGCAATATAAGAACGGACCTAGCTCACAGCACTTTTGTAAGGATTAAGGAGAGAATGAATCTGAAATGCTTTGAAGGTCTACTGATGCAATGTACATGTGATATTACCCCACTTTCTACAAGAATTGCATGAAGCAGGCACTAACATGCAATTACTAGGATGGCAGCCTTTCTCTAGGTCAATGGTTCTCAAAGTTTTTCCTCTGGGCCACACGTTCAGGATAAAAATTTGTTTGTGCCTTACCATTTTTTTCTATTGATAAGAAATACACTGGAAAATAAAAGGAACAACCGCTAGCAGTGCTTGATTTATAACATAGAACACAACCACTTTGTAATATGATCACGGGACATCCAGATAGTATAATAAAACAATGCAGCTACATAAGAAAAAGAACAATGCCCTGAATATAACATGGATTGTCAGGGCCGTCCTTACCCAGGGGTGCAAGGGACGTGGGGCACCCATGCGCTGAATTCTGGGGGGCACCAGGCACCCGCCACTGAAGCCACCTAAGCTCTCAACGACCTACCTGTTATGAAATAATAAATAATTTTGATCAAGCTAGAAATACAAAATACATATATACCTAGGTATTACTGAAATGTATACCTACTGTTTCACTAAAGGACTTTCGACTTTGTGCGCTCATTTACCAAAGATGTGCCACACCAGCGGCAGCGCGTGTCAGGACGTAAAAGTTAATTTGGGGGCTAAACTAAATTTGGGGGCACTGGGCGGATCTTTGCACCCCGGTGGTGCATATGCTAAAGACAGCGCTGCGGATTGTCTTTGAATGTTCCCACACTTGCCAGTGCGACATGCCATACCCTTTGAGAACCACAGACAGTTCGTGACAATCCGGGGGCAATGCTATGGCAGTTTCAGAAGCCAGGCTGTGATGCTGGCCATTATTATTGCACAATGCCCCCTTTGCCTTGGAAGGAATCTGTTACTGTGAAATCTCTCCACTTCAAGGAATTCAATTTGAAGGAGTGCACAGGGAATACAGTTTGGCAACAATAAGTGGATATTTGTCCCCAATGCGCAATTGGGGGGAGATGTCTTGACGTAGCCCTAATTTGGTGTTCCCCGCTGGCCATTGCCTCCATTTTGTGAAGCAGCCCAAAACCAGCTCTAGAATGAGAAATCTCTTTGCAGATTGCAGGGGCACGAGCAGACCTATTATTAAGTAAAAATAATTTAAATTGCCCTCTTTGAAACACTAAGCTAGCTCATTGCAGCAAGTTATTATTTTGATCAGGCTGCTCGCTTCTGGAGTCTCTTGGCAACAGCACTGAAATAGCTTTCCCCTGGGAATAAAGACCAATCTGCACTAACAAATTAAAAATGTGTTAAAAGACAAAATAAACATACGTTTTGGGGGGCTAGACTTTCATCTCTGCAGTGGTGTTGCAAATCATCTTGTAAACCCACTGAATCTGCTACTCAGGTAAATACAGAGAACAAAATGTGACTAGTTATTCCTTGTTTATTGTCCAGTGGGAACATTATTGCTTTCAAAGCAGTACAGCTGGGTCATTATCCAGTCTAGTAAGTGAACAACTGTCACCGTGCACAGACTTCTGCACCACATCCCACACCAGAGATAGTCAACATGGTGCCCCCAAGATATATATATAGTCTAACTTCCAAAGTTTCTGACCATTGGCCATCTGTTTGGGACAAAAGTGATCTGCAAAACATCTAGAGAGCTCCAGGTCCCCATCTCCACCATACCTCTGAATGGATTTAATGGATTTTAGCTAGGCTTTGGTTAGCTTCTTACCTCAGATTAATCTAGTTCCTGCATGAAAACAGGAAGCCAAATGAGGCTCCAGCGCTGCTGCGGCTGCTTAAACTCCTCCCCCAAGCCAGCCCTATTGGTTGGCTGAAGGGCTTGGCACGGCAGCTGGGGAAAGGCTGAGGCAGTGGGCCGAATACGTCCCCCTGCTGATGCGGGAGCCGGCTCTCGCTCACAACAACTCCCCTCTGGAAGGAGGAGAGGTCTTGCAAAGTATTTATAAACTGCCCACTTGTATAAAATATAGCTGGGTGGTGTACTTCAGTGGATACAAATGCAACAGAACATAAAAATGGCTGTCTCACGTCAAACCGACAAACAATAGGCCTGAAAGTCAAATGTGAAGTTCTGTGCCAAATCTCTGCTAGGAAAGAGTTCCACAGAGGACGGGATCAGCAACAGTAAATGCCCAATTTCTCGTGGAGACTGCTTAGGCCACTGTAAAACGGAGAACAACTAATGGTGCTGCTCCATTTTTGTGCCTCGTTCTCAGAGCACTTGAGAATTTCAGTCAGTAGGAAGTTTCGAGCTCAGCATATTGCTGTGAAGTGGCTTAAAGTGGTGTTTCTTTCTTTCTTTCTTTCTTTCTTTCTTTCTTTCTTTCTTTCTTTCTTTCTTTCTTTCTACTAAACATTTTTCGTGGAGCTCTGCGGCCTTTCTGGCTTCCTGTACTTCCTGATCTAAAAAAGCCCCACGGGTGGAGTTATTTCACAAGGTCTTCCTTGGGGCTTTAACTGAAAAGCAGGGGCCGCAGAGTGCTGATCGCTGGTGAGATGATTTGCAGAAGGTAAGAAAAGACGCTTACAAATGCTTCTTGGTGACCTCAAAAGCAAACCAGGCATGACAACAACCTTGCAACCGCCCATGATAATTTCAACTTTTTAAAATGTTCCCTTTGATAATTAATTGATGGAGAATACTCAGTGCTATAGAAAATGCATAAATAAGTAAGGATGAAAGGTGTCGAATGTATATGACACCATTTACATTCTGGGGTGAGGAAAAGGACAGTCCATGACAGGGTCCCCAAACTAAGGCCCGGGGGCCGGATGCGGCCCAATCACCTTCTAAAACGGCCCATGGATGTTCTGGGAATTAGCATTTTTTACATGAGTAGAATGTGTCAATTTATTTAAAATGCATCTCTGGGTTATTTGTGGGGCATAGGAATTCGTTCATTTTTTTTTTCCAAAATATTGTCTGGCCCCCCACAAGGTCTGAGGGACAGTGGACCGGCCCCCTGCTGAAAAAGTTTGCTGACCCCTGGTCCATGACCATGAATGTCGTGGCTTCAGTGGAAGGAAAGTTAGGACCCAAACAAATATGTTTCTTTTTATATCACTTATGTTTTAACTCGTAAGCTGCCCGGAGCTTGGTTATTGGTGGGTATATAAATACTATGGTTTGGTTATTGGTGGGTATATAATGCTCTTCTGTTGAGCTATGGCCCTCAGATCAGATGAAGACCCATCTAATGCAATATTCTGTTTCTAACAGAACCCAACCAGATGCCTCTAAACGCTCTCAAAGTTGTGAAGACTTGCTTCCCTTGTTGTTTGTCTCCAGAAACTGGCGTTTAAATGAAGACTTGGTGGCAGCAGGAATCCTCTAACAGAGAGAGACAGGGACAGGGGGACACACACAAAGAAAATTCTATGGGATGTTAATGTAAATCAGTTTATTTATTCTCTAAATTTTATGTTCTTTGTGTTTCAGGCTCTCACTCTAACAATTTCCCGTTCATGTGTTCAGTGCCTTTATTCTAAAAATAAATAAATAAAATGTTTAGGGGTACTTTCATTTTGACTCAAGAAAATAACCATTTTATAGTTCAAACCGGGGGAAATAAATACAGTAAATAGACAAAAGTAGGAAGATTCACAAAATGTTTGGGGGTATGTGTACCCCTGCATCCCCTCAGAAGAAAAAGCACTGCGTGTGTTTAGTTATAAGTCCTTTGACCTCAAATTAAGATATCACGTGAAGGTCTTTCTTAACTAGTTCCCATGGTCATGGAGATATTCACCTTACTACTGTAGCTCCAAACTACTCCTCGCTCAAACACTGAAGTCCACATGTCACGGCATATTTCATACTGCCAAAGCACCGCTGTGCTACTGATGCCTGTCTGTGCTCAAGAATGCAAGAGTGGTAGTGGGCATGCCTTTGGGATTCCCTTAACACATGGATGATGCCCACTTTTCCACAATTCATCTCCCCCTCTCGTTTTTTATCAGGGAAACAAGCTATCTACATGTCAGACTTCAACCTCTGAGAGAACGTTAATGGTCCCTGCCTGATGAGATCATCCGAGGAACTGACTGCGGCAGCTCTCTCCAACGTGAATGGTGAAACCAAGACGACGTGACTTCGGTAAGTAATATTACGGCGAGGCAGGGCGAGGGAATAACATCCCCCAAGTGGAATGCTACATTTCAAACATCATTATAGAAATATTGAAAACTTTATAGCCTTGGTGTAATGTTTAGGCCGAAGCTTACAATTCATCTTTAAAATGAATTGTTGTTGTTGTTTGGTTGCTTAGTCATGTCCGACTCTTTGTGACCCCATGGACCAGAGCACGCCAGGCACTCCTGTCTTTTACTGCCTCCCACAATTTGGTCAAACTCATTTTAGTAGCTTCAAGAACACTGTCCAACCATCTCATCCTCTGTCATCCCCTTCTCCTTGTGCCTTCAATCTTTCCCAGCATCAGGGTCTTTCCCAGGGAGTCTTCTCTTCTCATGAGGTGGCCAGAGTATTGGAGCCTCAGCTTCAGTATATGTCCTTCCAGTGAGCACTCAGAGCTTATTTCCTTCGGAATGGATAGGTTTGATCTTCTTGCAGTCTATGGGACTCTCAAGAGTCTCCTCCAGCACCATAATTCAAAAGCATCAATTCTTCATGGTCAACCTTCTATATGGTCCAGCTCTCACTTCCATACATCACTACTGGGAATAGCAGTGCTAAATTGTATATATGCATCCTACATATGCAATGCTGTGTCTCACCTAATCCAGAGCAGCTGATTTACACTGGTTGTAATCAAACTGGAATAGCAAAGCCCACCACCTGATTTGGGAGGATTCTCCTCTTCCTGTTGCCCATTCCATCTTGTCCTGATGGGCCTACCAACCCTTAAGAGATGCCTTCAAGGAGACTTGGGTGGGTGGGGGAAGGAATGGGAAACGTTTCTTCCATGAAAGTCCCAAAGTTAACCTATTTTAGGATTCAAATCAATGGCTTTAGGTTTTGTTTTTGTTTTTTTTAAAAAATTGTTTTCATTAAAGATTTTCTTGAATTACAAAAGTACATACAGTGTCTCTGCTTGCCGTTCATAAGAATCATATCAGTTATATTTGATGTTAGACAACCAATGATATAGACACCCGGTGCCTGACAGTATAAGGTTGGGGGAGGGGGAGAAAACAAGGGAGAGAGGCCGTTCGTTCTTTTAGTATACGTGTAAGGTTTTTGCGTCAGCGTCATGTGGGTAGGTTCATTTATTAGTTTTCATTGGTGGAGAGAGAGGTTGGGGGCCCCAGAACATGGCTGGTTGACTTTAGTTGGCTGATGTGAGTTTTGTGTGTGAGGGCAGAGGGGTTGGTGGGTCAAGTTAGCCTTATCGATTCGTATGCCATTGGTGGGTTTTTGTTGTAGCAGTAGCAATAATAATAATAATAATAATAATAATAATAATAATAATAATAATTTTATTATTTATACACCGCCCATCTGGCTGGGTTTCCCCAGCCACTGTGAGTGGCTTCCAGGACATACAAAAACTTACTAAAACGTCAAACATAAAAAACTTCCTGTCACAGTGGCCGGAGCGGACTACTTCAGAGTAACGACGCTACGCAGCTCTGCATTTTATTCTTTTATTGGTGCTGCGTATTTACAGTGCGCACTTCCCAATACAGGGCTGCCTTCAGATGTCTTCTAAAAGTTGTGTAGTTCTTTATCTCCTTGACATTGGATGGGAGGGTGTTGTTGTCTTGTTAGGCTGTGTATGTAATGAAGGGGAGCCACACCGGAGTGAAGGCATCCTTTTTTGTTTGTCCTTGTGCTAGTTTCAGTTTGTTGGTTAGTTTTTCTAGTAGGGTTGTTTCCCATATGGTTTGGTACCAGTGGTCCATGTTCACTCCTGACATGTCTCTTCAGTGCCTAGTTATGATGCTCCTGGGTGCTGAGAGTAGGTGAGTTATGAGTTCTCTGTTGTGTGAGTGTGTGTTATTGTCTTGGAAAATGTTCATGTATGTGAACATTTGGTCCACGAGTGCATGCAGTCCCTTCAGGAGAAAGGGCAGAATATAAATCCAATCAATTCAATTTCAGAGGCCATGATTGTTCGTGGTAACTATGTGACGCGAAGCTCTAACAATCAATAGGAGTTCATCCAAGTAAATGTGCTTTGGATCCAGATGCCAACCATCTGTGCGAAATATCTCACTGGAGTGGGGTCAATCAGAGGGAAGTGTTTGAATTAGCTTTAAGGCAGCCTTATGGTAATGACCCACTTTCAATCGAAAGTGGAAGTATTGTTTGTTTGCTGAAGCTGTTCTGCAGTTTGGACTACATTCAAGGACAACGTTTTATTTAGCTGATATAGTTTAGGGCCGTAAGATGATCTGAATTTCCAATTACAACAAAGGCAGGAAAAAAATGTACTGAAATTAACTATTTTTAAATGCTCTACGCTAGCTTTTAATAAACTCAGGCGCTGTGTTTGGGACGCAGTGGACTCAGCCATTGGATAGTTGCATGCCAAAATAAGATAAAAAGCAAAAAGCAAAATGGTACCACAATTAATCTGTAGCTATGAACAGTCCATTTCTGTAAGCTCAACTTAGATGTGAGGGAACAGAAAGATATTATTTATTAATTTTGTCAGTCACTTTATCTTACCCAAGGCAACTCAAAGTGACTTACAACCAACCAAACAGCATCCTCCCGAAGGCATGCAGTATACGGGAGGCACAGGGCTACGTTTTTCAGTAGAGAAGTTAGGCATTTATTACTATCTTATTTCTATCCCTGCCTTTTACCCAGAAAGATATTCAAGACCAGGCACCCCCAAACTGCGGCCCTCCAGATGTTTTGGCCTACAACTCCCATGATCCCTAGCTAACAGGACCAGTGGTCAGGGATGATGGGAATTGTAGTCCAAAACTTCTGGAGGGCCGAAGTTTGGGAATGCCTGTTCAAGACCATGAAAACTGGGCCTGTTTCCATCCCATCCGACATAGGT
Source organism: Zootoca vivipara (assembly GCF_965207765.1). Lineage (NCBI taxonomy): Eukaryota > Metazoa > Chordata > Lepidosauria > Squamata > Lacertidae > Zootoca > Zootoca vivipara. The sequence goes on along the minus strand of NC_142587.1, from coordinate 23,624,544 downwards.
AAAGGTAAAGGGACCATTAGGTCCAGTCGTGACCAACTCTGGGGTTGTGCGCTCATCTCGCATTATTGGCCGAGGGAGCCGGTGTATAGCTTCCAGGTCATGTGGCCAGCATGACAAAGCCACTTCTGGCGAACCAGAGCAGCACACGGAAACACCGTTTACCTTCCCGCTATAGCGGTTCCTATTTATCTACTTGCATTTTGATGTGCTTTCGAACTGCTAGGTTGGCAGGAGCTGGGACCAAGCAACGGAAGCTCACCCCGTCACAGGGATTCGAACCGCCGACCTTCTGATCAGCAAGCCCTAGGCTCAGTGGTTTAGCCCACAGCGCCACCTGGGTCCCTCCCATCCGACATACACCTGCTCAACTTGGAAGGGTCTCAGGACCTCTGAAGTGGGATAATGGTGATGGAATAGGTCCTGTTTTTGTTTTTATTAATAAAAAAAAACCTCAGTAGAGGCAACACCAGATCACATGATGCACGCTGGCTCCACTGCTGCTGTCTTGAACTATTTGTTTGAGCAGGCAGCAAGGGGGTGCCTGGCCGAGTGGGAAACAAGTTTCAGCTACAGAAGTTGAAGAACAGAGCTGTGGCATTAGGGCGTGTCATTTAAAGATGGAAAATTCAGCACGCCCTACTGTGGCATGGCCTGCCCTGCACTCCATAAGCGAGCATCCTGGCCTCGGGTTCACCTGGCTGCTAGTGTGGAAGTCAGATTCCACTACCAGCACAGTTAGCTTATATATGTGGAATTGGGAAAGGGCACCATCTTGTCTTCTGGGCAGCAAAATATCGTTGTAGAGTGATAATTTGCTTTACCACGTTAGGAATCACTGCGCTCATCTTCACTGCAGCGTCCTCCTCTGTTCCCAAAGCGGCTTCTCCACACTCTCACGCTGCGTCTCAAAACATAGTGAGAGAAACTCTTTTCATGGTTCCAAGCGTCTCCTGATTTCCACCCTGCTTCTGATTTCCACCTCTTGGCTTATGTGTGTGCCCAGCCCTCTGCAAGGCAGGCAACTGAACTGTAAAATACACACTGTTGCTTATGACAACACCCCCCCTTTTAAAGACAACTTGGTGAATTTTAGTGATAGAGGGCACTCGGTATTAGATAGCTGAGTCTTCTCTCACACAGAGTGTACTTCTGTAGCTGTACTCCCATATAGCTAACCTACATGGCACTGAAACGGATTATCGTCAAATATGGGGGGCAGCCCTCTCTAAGGAGAAGGTAGGAAAATCCACCAAAAATGAGAACGTTTTTCACAGTGTGCTTTGGCACACATCAAAAGAAAGAGACCCGTGTAAAACAATTGGCTCTAACCGATGTTTGCAGACCTATTTGATTTTCACAGTGTGAAGAAAGAACTGGGTAAGCCTTAGTATTAATTACCATTTGCTATAAGTGCTGCAGAGCAGGTGGGAAGTGTCGTTCGGCTGAGCCACTACAAATTTGCGACATATTTGAAGCTTATTGCTATAAATCACTTGTTCTGAAGGGTGGGGGGTGGGGGGGGTGGGGAATAGTTCTCGGCTGTAAATTAAGTAGCATAAAATCACAGCCATGGAATTTTGCACAGTTTGATGGGGCTGAGCTGGAGAAGCAGGTGAGTTTAATGACTCTTAATATATTGAGAAAAATAAAAGTACTCTCGGGGAAAATGCCTCAACCTTCACCTGTACAACATCTTTCTAATGCCAGGTCCATTCATATTAAGTGGGTCTTACATTGCGGTGGGATGGGGGGGGGAGGTGGCAGTGTTCTGTTGTTTTGCAAGCTGTTCTCTGAAGCCACCCCCCAGCTCCTGATTGGATCCTGGAATGTCCCTTCTTTTGGTCTGGCACTCTGGCATGAGTCAGCAGGCATGTGCCAGAGTGCCAGACCAAAAGACACTTGTTTATTCAGTTTCAAGCTCTTGTGAGAATCACCTGGCTCCTGCAAGAGTTTGGGACCAAAAAACAAGCACCCCAATTTTGATCAGCAGGATGCATAGCTGCCAAGTCTCCCGTTTTCCCCGGGAAACCCCCGTTTTTACTTACCTTTTCCTGGTGGTCCTTTCTGATTTGCCCTTCTATGGGCACAAAAAATGGCCGCAGCCGGCTTCAAAAGTCGCATCTACGCATGACTGGAAGTGCGTAGATGCGACTTCCGGTGTCGGCGGCGGCCATTTTGGTGCCCATAGATGGGCGGGGCGACACCGGAAGTTGCGTCGACACACTTCCGGTCATGCGTAGAAGCTACTTTTGAAGCCAGCTGCGGCCATTTTTGGTGCCCATAGAAGGGCAAATCAACACTGGAAGTTACGTCGACACAACTTCCAGTGTCACACAGCTGCCGGTCCCGGATTCTGCAGTCCGGGACTTGGAAGGTAAGGCAGGATGTTGGAGAGTATGTTAAAGGGAGCCACAACCATGCTAAACTAGCCTGATAGTGGTTCAGTAATCTACCTTAGGTACATTAAGAATGCACTACACCCACTTACCTAAAAGTAAGACCCATTGAGTTCAATGAGGCCCATGTCTGAGTGGACATGTATAGGGTCCTGCTATAAAATACTTTTGATGTGCATTTGTGTCACAGAAGCAATTGAGGGCCCACACTTATTAGTCTCATTCAGTGGTAAGAGCCGCTATCTGATAACATATTTGCCCATCACAGCCTTGTTGATTTCAGGGTGGCAGATTTTCCGAGTATTAAAACCTGAAGTAGGGTTTTAGAAACGGCTAATGAATCCTGTGACCACACTAGCTGATAACTCTCTTTGGCCCCCTCTTCATTCTGATGCTCAGGAATATCAACTGCATCTGCTTTCCCACAAATCTATAATATTTAAGGATTGTTCATATTTTCAGAATCTTTGCCCATAGTGATGATGAAACTTATTATGGACAGCGCTTGCCACATTTTGACGAAGTTAATATGCTTTGTGCTAATAAAGTAGTGTTTTGTTTTTTGAAAGCACCCTGAAAACTCTTAAAAAATATGCACACAATAAGGCATTTGTGATCCAATGCTTATTCCTATTTTTAGTTTAAAAAGAATATAATTGGTTGAAGCTGCATTAGTTGAATTAGTTCCCATTGAAAACAATGAGAAAAGTTAACCACACAACTACTGTAAGTCTCGCTGATTTCAAAGAGAAGCAAATTCAACAAACTGAGCCTGAATCCAACCCAATATTTATTATTAATTTTTTTTAAAAAACTCTCATACACTAGATTAGGCACCCACAAATTTGTCCCCTTCAGATGTTTTTGGACTACAACTCCCATCATTCCTAGCTAACAAGACCAGTGGTCAGGGATGATGGGAACTGTAGTCCCAAAACATCTGGAGGGCCGAGTTTGGGGATGCCTGCACTAGATATTGTACAATAATTAAATTCAAAAGAATTTAATTATTGCCTGCAGGTTTTACAATATAAAAATAACTGAAATTGTGAAATACATTTAACTTATGCGAATAGGTCGCTATGATTATATAAATGTTGGTCAAGTGGTGGTTGTACTTTAAAATGTTGTACAAAAATCAAAGACAAACTTCCCCAGGTTGCAGTCTTATAATATAAAACTTGTTAGGGAGGAAAGGCAAGGCAAGGCAGTCAACCAGGAAAAGTTGGGATGAATAAAATGTCTTGAGGAGGTGTGAAAAAAGAGGATACAATCTGACACCAGGTGGAAAAATAGGAGCTGCAAGGGCGAGGGATGCAAGCAGGCAATATAGAGAGCAATATTTGGCTGAACTAGAAGGCAGTTAAGAATATGGTCCGTGAAAAGGGATGGAGGAGAAACAGCTAGTGAGAGAAAGCAAGATCATAAAAACATTTCAGAGGAAGTACACACAGCTTAGAATGAAGATGAGAAAAGAAAGGAAGGTTGTAAAGGGTGCGGTACAAAGGAGACATATAATCTGAATGATGACCAGAAAATATCATAGGAACATAGGAATTTGACTTATACCTGGTCAGGTTATTGATTCATCTGGTTCAGCATTGTCTACACTGGCTAGAAGCAACTATCCAAGATTTCAGAAGGGTTTCTCCCATGGAGATGCTGGGCATTGAAGCTGGGATCTTTTGCCTATGCTCTGCCACTGAGCCACACCCCATTCCAGTGAAGCAGCAGTAGCAGAGAGCCTGAAGAGTAGAAGCAGGAAGACCAGCCAAAATCATCCATGGGGGCAGGTAATAGGAAAATGAGCTAAAAATTCTGATAGAGTCTATCACTATCAATCATTATTTTTAAATCAATTTAAAAACTTGGGGAAAGCCTGGAAAATGGGAGAGATGGGCAAAAAGTAGTCAGAGAACTCCATAATTCCATGCTTTAAGAAGAACCACTAACAGCATTATCCAAAACAAGATAAAGTGATATTGAAAAGGACAGATTGCTTATCCTTTTGCCCACGTGTTATGGCTGAAGGGTCCATAATAGGCCATAACAAAAGGTGCCAAAACTGTCTAAGAAGCCAAGATGTTGCCATCCCTCTCTATGGACACAAAAGAGGGATGTGTGTGCCTATGGCAAATTTTGAAGGGTCATCTCATCCTCTTCATTTCTCTTCATCAGAGAAATGATTAGTTCTACACAGTGTGAGCTCTTTGGAAAGGTGAGCTCATAGTCTTCTAGACAAGATCAAGGGTTGGAAGGGAATAGAGACTGAAACAGGAAACTATGCACCAAAGGTCAGGCAGAAGATGAGTAATGGTAAGTGACCTTTTGTTATCGAAACTCCCAAGTTCATTTCCTTAGCCACCTCTCCTTTCCTACCTTCCCATCACGAGATGCAAGGTAACAAAAAAGAAACATTGTGTGCATTTGGGCAGTCTTGCCTCACCTCAGTGCAAGAATTAAAAACAACAGCATCCCGACCACATTCACATTTTGATAAATTGTGGGTTTGGTTTTTAAATATAAAATTGGAAGTCTGCAGCAAAGTTCTCTCTGGGTGTAAGCCAGAAGGATTGAAGGTCCCACTTGTTTTTATATGGTTCTTGGCATTGCAGAAAGCTGTGTGTACAGTAGGACACCGCAGGTGGCACGTAAAGTTAAAATGCTTTGTTTTACCCTTGACAAATAAGCAGAGATAGATTTAGGAATCCAGCCCAGACAGTAACTTCCTGCATTGGCAAGCTGGAAAACTTTTAATTGCACATGTTTTGTTGTAGAAACCAACTCGGAAAGGAAGTCCAGGCATGTGACTCTCAACCTAAAAGGAGGGACAGAATGTGTGAGCTCATGTGTGAAAAAAGGGAAACGTTACTGCTGTTTGCTGAGAGGTAACCAGTAAAGCTCCTTCTGACTCCTACCCATCCTCCACTGTCTTTGTCTCTGCCTATGAATTTGTACAGGGTACCACAAACGCATTAGTGTATCGCAAGCAGTTTTCATCACCAATATTGCTATTTTTTCCCCTCTAGAAGGTTTGCCACACAACAAAGGCTACATCCACAGATACATGGCAATACAGGTAGTTCATAGAATAGCAAGCAGCCTTCTTTCAGTATTAGTAGCATAATTAGTTGGGGATTGTTTGCTCATTCTGGATGTACTTTTCAGAGCACAACAGCTTTCCAGCCATTAAGAGGAAGGGAAAGGTACTTGTACTTTGATTTGCCCCCATAAAATGTAAAATCTGCCTGCCTTAGATTCAATTTCAATTACATAAAATCTCAGCCCAAATTAGAAGATGGTAATGAGAGGTGGAAAGTGGTTTGTTTGTATCATAAACCAACTGCCTGGGTTTAAAAAAAGAAAGAGGGAAAGCTGTTAAAAGGAAGGATTATATTTCTGGAAATTGGTTTTGTGTTATGTGTTTCGTCTGCTTTAGCTCCTGTCTACCAAAAAAAACACCCTATGATACAACGTATTTAACATTGAAATAACAGTGTCTCTGTCATGTATATCATAGGAAGCCATGTTATTTCCCAAAAAGCCTGTGTGCAGAAGCAGATTCCTTACTACTGTACTTCCAAACACTTGAGAAACAACAGAGCGCGGTGGTTAGAGTGCCAGGCTGGGACCAGAGACACTGGCTGCCCCCACAATATACATTTAAAGCAGTTCCGAGGCATGCCCTCCAAAACAACCCCATGAACCGTAGTTTGTTAAGGGTGCTGGGAATTATAGCTCTGTGAGATTTATTGCGAGGATAAAATGACCTGGAAGGGCGGCAAGGGGTGGGGAGCTCTGTGCATGACTTCAGCTCCTTAGAAGACAGCTGAAAATGTAATAAATGAGGTGGAAATTTGATATATCCCTATTTAATGTATGTGTATAGTATCCACATTCTATATGTGACGTTAGAAGAAGGCCTGGGTGTCCTGTATCCAAACCAGGGTTGGGAAACCTTTGGCCCACCAGATGTGGCCCCATAAAATGTTATGACATGACTTCTTGACTAATATTTAGTACCTTCTTGATTGGGACCAAGGGGATCTCCCTTGTGCTCGCTATCAGCTTATTATTTACTATGGGATGGAACACATTTTTCATTATAAGTATATACTATCATTATGGTATGTTCAAATATCACACATTCATCAACTTTCTTGCCTTGTCAACAAAGCATGGTTTGTCTGCTCTGAAATACGGCAATGACAGAAACCTCCGCTGCAGGAATAATTACATCATTGCACAACATCCGCAACTTATTTCCACTGTTTAAGCTCCCACATGTTGTTCTGATTTCCACTCTTCAGAAGGTATTTGTTCTTTTCATTGCTCCATGCCGTAAGTGGATGAGGTTCAGCTGGTTTGTTGATGTTATATAATATGGAATTCTCATATTAAGGCTTCTAAAATCATATGGGAATATTTTGCACCATGTCTTCGTCGTGATGCAGAATTACCAGGTATCATACAAAATGACTTAACAAGATATTAAATTACTGCTTCCCTTATGTCATTCCCCAAAGCCCTTATTTTTTTCACTTTTTTCCTCTTTTTTGTTTTTGTTTTTTGCATTGCACTATATTTATGAAGTGTGTGAATGTAATCAAGGAAAAACAACAACTGCAAGAGTTGTTTCTTTTGGGCCTGACCTTTATTTAGCTATATTTAAATCAACATATTTACCTCAAGGCTTTTGGAAACCAACTCTGCATTAACTGACATTTTACAATAAGGATAAGAATAGACTTAATAAAGCCACATAAATCTGAATCTGTAAATCAGGGCATGTTGAAGCAAATAAGGTAAAGCTTGCCTCACTTTAACCTCAAGCCAGTTGCTATTCTCAAACTTGGCCCAGATCCGAGAATAAGTTAATGCTGTGTTCAAAAGCACTTGAACCAGCAGCAAGTTGGGGACACAGAGGGAGGTTCTACTCAGAGTAGACCCATTGAGATGAAGGGACCTAACTATGTTATGTCTGTTAACTTCCATGGGTTTACTCTCAGTATGAGTAACATTGTGTACAAACCAGAATCTTGCCTTTTGCTCCCTCTCATGACCTTCTGCTATGGATGCTTTAGTTTACATTTCTGCCAACTCCACGATTCTCACAACCACAACCATGATCTACTCTGGTGGAGCTCTAGCTCAGGCATCCCCAAACTGCGGCCCTCCAGATGTTTTGGCCTACAACTCCTATGATCCCTAGCTAACAGGACCAGTGGTCGGGGAAGATGGGCCGCAGTTTGGGGATGCCTGCTCTAGCTGTTGGATGGGGCCTTTTCATGCAACTGTGCATATCACACCTGTTTGTGTACACAGTGTCTCCTAGCACAGGAGTGGCCTGTACAGAATCAACTCAGTATTGTCTCCGTATTGGTCCATCGAGCTCAGTATTGTCCAAACTGCCTGGGACGAGGCAGTGTTGGAGTTGTTGCTAGCTGTGCCAGCGGGGATCATGAAGTGTTTGAGTTTTGGCTTCCAAGTTGTGTGGAAGGTCATGTAGAGGGGACCTTCACTGTCATTACGAGTTCCTTGGCTCCTTCCATGTGCAGGCAGGTGAGCACTGCTCCAACACAGCCCTTGATGGATACGTACAACAGGTGGGGCTTCAAGGGATGCTAGTAGAGGTATCTGCCATTTGTATCTTTCCCCTTGCCAGGCTGAGCACACATTAGATATGGTGGTTGTTCCACCAGTGAATCAACATTGAATCCCTTCTCATTCTTGGTGCAATATGAGTACAGAATAGTGGTGTACATTTAACGCTTGAGACATATTGGGAGGAATTGAAGACAGTGCTGGATTAAATCCTGTGGAGGCCCCTGGGCAGTCAAACTCCGTGGGCAGGGGGCGGGGGGGGGGGGAGGCCATTGCAAATTATCTCCTAATACGTTTTTGATTTTACCAAACAACAATTTTAATAAACCAATTTTATTACACAAAACAAACACTATTTATATTGTTGTCATGGGCCCCCTAAAAGACCTGTGGCCCTTGGGTCAATGCCTACTCTGCCTATTTGGTAATCTGCCTTTGATTGAAGAAGCATTTCAGATTTCCAGGTGGAATGCTCTACCCAGGGCCGTCTTTAGCATATGTGCCGCTGGCTGCAAAGATTCACCCAGCACCCCCAAATTTAGTTTAGACCCCAAATGATTTTTTTATTATGTCAGACACCACACTTTTTAAACAAATTGCAAATTGTGTTATGAAATCATAACACAATTTGCAATGTTTAACTCGGGGTCAGCAGCACCTTTGACACGACTGATCTCGCGCGGCTTGCATGCAGCCGGCAGGCAGGTGGCGCGAGATCAGTCGTGTCAAAGGTGCCCCATGACCCCGCTGCCGCATAGCAGCTCAATACAATATGTAACACAATATTTTGTAAGAGTTAATTTTGCATGCACGGCACTGTTGAGAATGACAAGCACTGTCGTTGACTTGTCTGACAAGCGCCGCCATTGTGAATGACAAGCGTCACCACTGGCGCGGTGCATCTTTGGTAAATGAGCGCACAAAGTCGGAAGTCCTTTAGTGAAACAGTAGGTATACATCTCGGCAATACCTAGGTACCGTGTTTCTTTTAAAATAAGACACCGTCTTATATTTATTTTTCCTCAAAAAACAAACAAACACCACCACGTCTTATTTTCAGGGGATGTCTTTTTTTTTTTAAAAAAAGTATGGTACAGCATTATTAAGTATGGTACGGGGCTTTCTTGTGCTGCCCACTGAGCCTGCTGCCAGGTCCCGGGGCTTCACGCAGCACGGCTGAAGCTGCTGCCGGCTCCTGCGGCTTCGCGCACTGCCCTCTGAGCCTGCTGCCGGGTCCCGGGGCTTCACGCAGCACGGCTGAAGCTGCTGCCGGCTCCTGCGGCTTCGCGCACTGCCCGCTGAGCCTGCTGCCGGGTCCCGGGGCTTCACGCGGCATGGCTGAGGCTGCTGCCGGCTCCTGTGGCTTCGTGCGCCGCCTGCTGCCGGGTCCCGGGGCTTCACACGGTGTGGCTGAGGCTGCTGCCGGGTCATACGGCTTCGCGCAGCGTACGCCAAAGCTCCTGCTGGGTCCTCCCGGGGCTTCTGCCGGGCCCTCCCGGGGCTTCGCCTGGCGCGCGTTGAGGCTCCTGCCGGGTCCCGGGGCTTCACCTCTCTCTGGGTCCTGCTGGGTCGGGGCTCGGCTGTGGCGAGGACCTGCTCCCACTACCCAGTATGGCTTATTTTTGGGGTATGTCTTATATTTTTTGAACTCAAAAAAATCCTGCCATGGCTTATTTTGTTGGCACGTCTTATTTTATGAGAAACACGGTATATATGTATTTTGTTTTTCTAGCTTGATCAGAATTATTTATTATTTCATAACAGGTAGATAGTTAAGAGCTTAGGCGGCTTCAGGGGCGGGCGCCTGGTGCCACCCGAATTTGGTGCCGGGGTGCTCCACACCCCTTGCACCCCCGGGTAAAGACGGCCCTGGCTCTACCCTCTCCTCTCACTGTTCATTGTTCTGGGGTGTCCCCTGATTCCAAGCCATTGGGGGGTTGTGGGGATTGTGGGGAGGAAGCCTCATGGTGCTAGTGGAAGTCTTTGTGTTGGCTTCTATTCCTGGGACTCTTTTGTTGAATCCAACCCTTTGTCTTTCAACAAAACTTCAACGAAGAAACAATGAATTTTAAAGATATTTCTGACACTTTTTTATTCAAGGTAATTCATTGAAAAGTTTCTTTTGTGGAAATTCTGTACATGCTTTCTCCCAGGTCAGCGTGTACAGAACTGCAGCTTCAGTCTTCTCATTCGTGGTATTCTAAATAATGGAAATGTATAAAAGACATCATTTCACAAAAGTGTGGGAAAATATAGGATCAGATTTTGCCCTTTAGGTGATAAATGATCCAAGATATAGGATCAGATTTTGCCCTTTAAATGATAAAAAGTTATGCATGTTTGCTCAGTAAAAGGCAGTGGGACTTGTACTATTCTGCTCTCCATTGCAACCACAAAGTTTCATGGGACTTTAACCTGACTTGAATATTTCAACTTTTTCAAAGCAATTTTCATTGAACTTTTTGGGGGAGGACATAAAACCAGAGATGCTTTATAAGATACTTTCCTAGCCCTAAAATTCAAAACTATCATTCAGAGTTTTTCTCTGTCCAACATCTCATCTTAATGGTGCATGCCTCCACAGGGTCCTCCCTCTTCTTCAACCTTTCATTGTGCTGTTGGCAACGTATGAGCGCAATTGCTTTGTGATCTGAATATAATGTGCACTTGAATGCGTAGCCATGCTGGTTTGGAAAATATATATGCAGTGTCTAAAATTAATAAATCTGCTGAATTATTTATGTGGACGGAACATGCCAAATATTCAATAGCAATCATGGAACTAGACTGAATGGGTGTTTCAGTTTAATTACTGGTGTTTTTGAGTTTTCACATTTCCAAAGTCAAATATTTTGTGTGTTTCAAGGCACACACACACACACACACACACACACACACACAGAGAGAGAGAGAGAGAGAGAGAGAGAGAGAGAGAGTTAATGAAGTGATAACATTTTAGTGAGACTAGATAATGAATTTTTAGGACAGGAATATACCAGCCCATCATTTTAAAAAAAGGAAATTACAATACATAATGTACATGAAGCATCACTTTACTCACTGTGCTAGGAAGAAATATGAAGATTATTGAATAGTCTGTTACCTTATTGGGACAGCATGAAATATTGCAAGTTGTCTGTTGCTTCCTTCCTCTTAAACTTTGGCTGGTTGCCCAGCTGCAACATTATCTGGACGGGGGTGGACTAGCTTTTGTTGTGTATGAGCTGGTCACTTCCACGCTAGGCTACTGCAATGTATTGTATGTGGAGCTGCCTTTGAAGACAGCTCGGAAAACACAGTAAGTGTAAAATGTGGCACAAGAAGAAGGCACGAAAATGTAACATTGTTTCTAGCCTGACTGAACTAATTCCAGGTCTAATTCAAATTCCTTTGGACCCCTGTACCTAAAGAACCACCTCTCCCCATATGAACCTGCCTGCATCCTGAGATTATAATCTGAGATCCTTCTCTGTGTGTCACCTCCAAGGAAGTTCTGGGGATTGGGAGAAAGAGAATATTTTCTGTAGCAACTCTCTGTTTATGGAATTCTCTCCCTAGGAAGGCCTGCCAAGCCTTCATCCCGGTGCCAGGCAATTCTCCCCTAAGCAGCACCAATGAATGGATATTTTTATTCTGATTATGTATTTTATTCCTTTTAAAAAACATATTTTCTAGTGTATCATCTCTGCTATAACATCTGCCCATATGCTACTGGGCTAGGTTCAAGGTTATTGTGTTGATAAACAAAGCACTGAATAACTAGGAGCCAGGATACCTTAAAGTCCACCTGAGGCCTTATATCCTAGCTGAGATCACTGAGATCATCCAGAGGAGAGTTGTGAGCTTCCATCTGTGTTACAAAGGCTCAACTGCTCTCATCTAGAAGCCAGGCATTTAGTGTTTCCAGTCCCATGCTATGGAACACTTGTCTAGCAAGGATTCATCAGGCACCCTTCACTTTCCACTCCCAGGAATCCCTTGAAGACCTTTTATTTGTGCTGATGGTCCTTCACAGTTGCTTAAATTTTGATTAGCCATTCACCTTGATGATGATCTCTTTTTTTAATAAATAAATAAATAAATAAATTGTATTTTATGTTTTAGCCGTGCACACCACCACGATGACACAGTGGTATAGAAACACTTCTGTTAAATTAACAAATAAATTAATGTATTTTATTCTCGCAAATTGCTTTGGGGCCGTGTGCTGTGGAAAGCGATTTAGAAATTCAATCAGCTAACTCGCTAAACTCCTCCCGTCCCCATATTAGTGCTCCATTCCAACTTGGAGATTAAGGAACAACAGCCCTCCCATTGTCTAATCATATTGTGTAAGCCTGCAGGCATGACTGCTTTAAATGTAATTTTTGTATATGACCTGTTTTTTTAAAGGGTTGCTCCTGCTGCTGCTATTTAATTAATTTTTATTATCTGTCATTTTCCTGATATTGAATGAATTGTAAGCTAAGTGATTACTTTTTTTGGCTCCTGGAGTACAGTTTTAAGAAAGGAAAGGAATATCGGGTGCTTTAAATCAAAAGGAGCATCATAGAATTAAGATGCATGGGACATGTAAGGCTGCACGAGGAAGGCAGTTGCTATGTAAATAGCTTCTCATGACAGGGTAACAAAGCAGGTTTTGATTACCTAGTTGAACAGAAGAACACCTATTCCCACAGATGGAAGACCTTTCTGTGTTACTGCAAGAAACCGGTTTAACTCCTTTGCGTGCTGTAAACATCCAGAAGATGTAGCTTGTCTTCAGAACTCCAGCTGGCTTCACTTGTGGTTAGTCAGAATCCAGTGATGTAGTGTGGGTTGCCAGGGCCCAGGGCACTGTGGAACATTAGCATGGGTACCAAGAGGAAGTTTTACAAGGCAAGGTTTGGCGATCCCGCATGCGGCTGAAATGGAAGTTTGGAAAAAGTAAATAACCCTGAAATCGGAGGTGGACAGAAAAGGAAATACAACTTTCTGTTTGTTTGATAATTTGTTTGTTTGGGGCGAGTCCGTGCAATGGATCATTTCTTTTAGAAGAGGCCCCTTCTGAACCCAAGGAGGTGGGAATCACAGCATGGAAGAGGGCAGCAGCAAGCTGGGAAGGGCCAGGATTTTTTTCTTTTGAAATGAGTGCTAACCTTCTGCTAGATTCCACTAGTTTCCCAGAAATGGCTCTTACGTTGTGTGAAATATCACATCAAATGTGGGAATTACCAGGTAAGAAAGTGTCAGGAAAACAGAACGAAGTCCTTTCTGTATGTAGCCTGGGTTACTGTAAGATGTCAGGGTGAGAGACCAGATGGGAAAAGGAACACAGGAACTTGCATTATAGCAGGTCAGAGTATTTGCATCAACTACCACTTAGTGCTTAAAAATTGTTTATGCCATGGATTGAACCCAGGACCTTGTGTGTACCAATAAATAAATAAATAAATAAACAAACACTAATAGTTTGAACCTGAAACAATCTCTCTCTCTCTCTCTCTCTCTCTCTCTCTCTCTCTCTCTCTCTCTCTCTCTCTCTCTCTCTCTCTCTCTCTCTCCTCTCTCTCTCCCTCTCCCTCTCCCTCTCCCTCTCCCTCTCCCTCTCCCTCTCCCTCTCCCTCTCCCTCTCCCTCTCCCTCTCCCCCAGGAAGAGATTTTTCTCCAGCATGGCTACAGTTATCCTGGGAAATAAACTCCTTCTAGCCAAGAGGAATGTCCTCCCCAAGAATTATTTTCTAAAGCAATCCACCCTACAACGGGCCAAAGATCATGTCACCCAACTGTTGCAGGGTGTACTGTTCCAGCATATTTGCTGCAGTTGTAGACACTGAACTCTAGAGGAAAGCCATAGGAGTTCAAATGTTTTGTCACGCATGTCAGAGAAATGAAAAGCTTCACTGAGCATCTGCTTTCTTCTGTATCCTGGATGCCTATATAGGTGCATTATTCATCGGATCTGTGTCTATGAAGAATGCTAGATTGACAGCCACCGGGACAAAAGGTCTGTGCTTCATGAAAACAGGTAGCACAAATATCTGCATTTCAAGTATTTCTGCTATTCCCATAGAAAACAATTGGTTCACCATATTAAAGTTTAATAGCCATCTCAGCAAAACAAAACACCACTGCTGCTGTAGTAGTTTTGACCTAATTAGCTGACAGGAGTGATTGTTGCCAAAGTTCCTAATTATCTGGTTCAAAATATGAATTTGCTCAGCTTCTAATGTTTGATTCCTGATTGACTGGCATTTCCTCCAGAGGTTCTTGCTCCAAAATGAGATTCACATGTGTAGTAGTTAAGAGTTCAGCAGACCACAGGCACCCAAAGCCAATTTATTGGAAGCTACTTGGGCAAAAGTTCTTAAATATTAAGCCTACTTTTACTGTAATGTTCATTGCTGTGGGTTACGTGATGAGTCTGGGCACCACAGTTCAAGAAGGATACTGACAAGCTGGAACGTGTCCAGAAGAGGGCAACCAAAATGGCCAAAGGCCTGGAAACGATGCCTTATGAGGAATGGCTTAGGGAGCTGGGTATGTTTAGCCTGGAGAAGAGAAGGTTAAGGGGTGAGATGATAGCCATGTTCAAATATATAAAAGGATGTCATATAGAGGAGGGTGAAAGGTTGTTTTCTGCTGCTCCAGAGAAGCGGACACGGAGCAATGGATTCAAACTACAAGAAAGAAGATTCCACCTAAACATTAGGGAGAACTTCCTGACAGTAAGAGCTGTTCGACAGTGGAATTTGCTGCCAAGAAGTGTGGTGGAGTCTCCTTCTTTGGAAGTCTTTAAGCGGAGGCTTGACAGCCATATGTCAAGAATGCTTTGATGGTGTTTCCTGCTTGGCAGAGGGTTGGACTGGATGGCCCTTGTGGTCTCTTCCAACTCTATGATTCTATGAGTCGGTCAAGCAGTTTTCTGCTTTTGTTGGTATGTTCATTCCAGTTCTCTCAGCTGTTTTTTTTTTGGGGGGGGACCCCCACAAAACCTTCTCTCTCCCATATTATCTCCCAACATTGTGGTTGTTTTGGTGGTGGCTGACTTTTAAATAGCCCTCCATCATGAGTGGTATTGTTGGTAAGTCTAAATCCCAGGGGAGTCCAAATGGTACAACAATACGATGAAGCTGTGAATTTCCCAGGATTCCAGGTGCCTGGGATGCTCTCCACGGATGCTTCCCACGCCAGCTCTCTGCTGCAGCCAGGTAAGCTGGAAGGGGACGGGTCTCATAGGAAAGAAGGTTGGGAGACTTGCAAGGGAGAGACAGGCGGCAGGGAAGCAGACTGGCTCGGGATACATTTGTATAGCAGATGAGAATCCCTTCTCCATGCAGCTGAGCACTGCAAGCTTCGTAATTAGGAAGTTCTGTGGCATCACCTTGTTTCACAAGTATTTTCAATTAATCATTTAGGATTTATTAGTCAACAGAACGTAAAAATGCATTGCTTTTCTAATTAGCTATTTATTTATTAGCAATTTACTTGCAAGTATGCTATTGGGGACTTGGTTTAGTGGAATATATTGGTTTTCAGACTGTGTGAGCCTTGGGCTTTCTCTGACACCTGACAGGGATTCAACAATGAGAAGCTCAGTGATGGCGGCCGACATACCCTGAGTGGCAGTTTCCCCAGTGCTACTGGTCTTCCCCATAGCTGCCAAGTTATCCCTTTTTTAAAGGGATTTTCCCTTATGCTGAATAGGCTTCCTCGCGAGAAAAGGGAAAACTTGGCAGCTATGGTCTTCCCCTGCAATATATCGGTACAGGGAAGTTTGGGATGTGCTCTAGGGTGAAACAGAGTTTATGTAAAGTGATTTAAGCAGATTAGGCTCCCCCCCAGAGAATTCTGGGAACTGTAGTTTATTGGAATTTGTTGAGAAGTGTTAGGAGGCCTCTATTTGCCTCACAGGGCTACAATTCCCAGAATGGTTTAATAGCCAATCCCTCTTCCCAGGGAACTCTGGGAATTGTAGCTCTGTGAGGAGGACAAAGGTATCCTAACAATTCTCAGGGCTCTAAACAAACTACAGTTCCCAGGAATTGCATTGGAATTAGATATCAACAGTTTGTTTTCAGAGTTATTAGTTTGTAAATCTCTGTGGCTTTCACATAAGGCTTTTCATATATATTTTTTCTCAGACGTTTGATGAACAATGTATGATGAACAATGTATAATTGATTTGGAGATCATTGTGTGTCGCCCACGTGTTGCATGTGATAAAAATTGTAGCACGGGGAAGAAGCATACACCTATAAAGCAAATGTGTTTACCTAAAGAAAAGCAGGGGACAAAGGCTTTAATAAACAAACAGCTATACAGAGCTGCTCCTGAATTCTAGCCATATCTAAATTTAATCCATGAGGCCACATGGTTATAAATCCTTCTCATGTTGTTATCACACAAATGACAAGCTGGAGTTTTCCCATGAAGCAAAAAAACTGAAAAACAAACGCCACGTAATACAGTGGAACCTCAGTTTATGAACACCTTGGTTTACGAATTTTCAGTTTACAAACGACGCAGACCCATTTGGAACGGATTAATTCACTTTCCATTACTTTCGATGGGAAAGTTTGCTGCAGTTTATGAACGCTTCAGTTTATGAACAGACTTCCGGAACCAATTACACCCATGCTTCGGGTTAAGTACGCTTCAGGTTGAGTACTCTGCGGACCCGTCTGGAACGGATTAATCCACTTTCCATTACTTTCAATGAGAAAGTTTGCTTCAGTTTATGAACTCTTAAGTTTAAGTACTCCGTGGACGGTCTGAAACAGATTAATCCACTTTCCATTACTTTCAATGGGAAAGTTCGCTTCAGTTTATGATCGCTTCAGTTTATGAACAGACTTCTGGAACCAATTGTGTTCATAAACCGAGGTACCACTGTATTGGATGGTGCAAAATATAATTTCTATTCATAACACAGAAGAGAATGGCTTGCACATTTTCTTTTGGTTTTTTAAGGAATGGGTTTAACAAGATTATTATGCCTGGTCTGGAGATGGCCTTCTGAATCACAAACGGTCACCAAATCCTATACCGATGCAGCCCAGGAGGTGAGGGTAAAACATGCACACAAACACGACAAATTGCAGACAACCCCTAGCAACCACTACCGAAAGTGTCCTCTCTTCTCCTGTCTTTCTTTGTGGGGAGGCCTCTGTCCTGTTGGAGTGGAATAGACTTTGGTGTGAAGTATTCAAGTTCTGAGGCAGTCCATGAGTTTTGGTTCTAAGTAGAGCACTCCTCGCAATGTGAACAAGTGCCCTCTCTACCCTAGCCCCCCCCTCCCCCAAAATGAAATTGAAAAAGCAGAGCCATTACACAGAGAGCAACCGAGATAAATCTAAGTGTCAATGAAGAAATACAGAAAGGATATGGTACCATATATATTTAATGAAAACCAGATAAAGAGAGGTGTAATGCAAGTATTGCAAGTGATGAGATCACTTCAAAATCTTTTATGGTGGGTCACGTAATGCTACAAGATCGCTATTAACATAAGAGATAAGCCAATGGACAATGAAACAATCTGGAAAAATTAGTATTGTCCATACAAATAGTGCCCAGTTATTTTTCCATTAGAGATAAGCTGCAAAGTCTCTAGTACCAAGTTCTGCATTAGTCTTTGTTCCAGTATAATGTTACCTCCCGTCTTAACTGCAACGACTAACCAACTAATAATCTCTTTTTCTGCCATTTCTTTTATGGTGTTTCTTTTCATGCAATGTCTTGCTCTTCGTTTTGTAATACTGAACTGGGCATGAATTAATTAGTCCATTTCAGTTTTTCTGTTGCACATTTTTCCAACCTCAAATTCAGTTTACTCCATTTTTGCATCAGTTTGCAGTTTTTCCTGGTGGGGTGGGGTGGAGCACAAAACTTGGTCTGAATTTCTGTGTCTGTTTTTCCTAATGGTTGCATTATTTTTTTTTTGGTATGTGATATACACAATTGTGCAATCAGTTCATGTTATTTGCACGAGAATATATGCTGTGTGTGTGTGTGTGTGTGTGTGTGTACTTTCCGCCAAGGTTCTGTGTATGCAATTTTTTTTGGGGGGGGGGCTGTTGGAGAACCACATGGCCAAATTCAAAGGAATGTGAATTTCAAATGATAGCTGTGTTTTTTCAGTTCACATATTGCTTCAGAGAATATGAATTATGTAGGTTCACACTAAAATGTAACTGCAACAAATTTCTTTCCTACCCCTATTCAGGGCCGGATTAGGTTTGATGAAGCCCTAAGCTACTGAAGGCAATGAGGCCCTTTTTATGTCCAGCTGTCCTTTGTCAACAACAAATTGTCACTGTTTTTTTGTGTTGAATATATGCTATATGACAGGGTTCCCAAACTAAGGCCCGGGGGCCAGATGCGGCCCAATCGCCTTCTAAATCCGGCCTGCGGACAGTCTGGGAATCAGCATGTTTTTACATGAGTAGAATGTGTCCTTTTATTTAAAATGCATCTCTGGGTTATTTGTGGGGCATAGGAATTCGTTCATATTTTTTTCAAAATATAGTCTGCCCCCACCCAAGGTCTGAGGGACAGTGGACCGGCCCCCTGCTGAAAAAGTCTGCTGACCCCTGCTATATGGTAATTTATGGACCTAATAGGGATCTAAAGCAATTTTCACATAACAAAATATGTATTTTCTCAAACTAATTGTTGAACTGAAATACAATTAAGAAGTATATTAATAGTGAATGTTTTTTTGGGGGGGGGGAAGAGAGTGGGGCCCTAAGCTATATCTTGTTTAGCTTATATGTAAATCCGGCACTACCCCTATTCCAGAAGGCCATACCAACCATTGCCACCAAATCTGCCTCTCCTGTTGACATCATCACTTCCTTTTGATAACAGAAGCCGCTGTTACTATAGACTTTTGCCAGATGCAAATATAGATAAATAAATTTACAACTGGGTGCAACATTTCTAATGATGAAAATGAACATAGGATGTGCAGAATAAAATCTCGGTCATTGTCACATGCTTCTGCTTCATTACAAAGTGTTTTTTAAGGGACTTCAGTTGTCAGTAGGAGATTTTGATGTAGCCGCTGAGACACTAGTTGCGTCTACCGATGTGTATGAGATGCCTTCCTGCCACGGTCCATATATGGATGCTATTCATATACTGTGACAACTTTGAGAACGACTGCATTAGATTTCCAATTGTGACTTAGATAGAATTAAATGGGAAATCGTTAGTTTTAATTGGCACAATCCAGGATGCTTTCAACAGAACTGATTACATTGTACTGGGAAAAAATGCATAACATATTGGAGGAAATTATATGTAACAGAAAAGCAAAAGAAGACTAAAATTGTGTTTTAGATAATTTACCAATTCAGTTTCATATCTGACTCAGATAGTGGGGGGGGGGGGTTAATACAAAATGTATTGAACATATTTTCCCCCCAGATGCTAATCTTTTTTTAAAAACAACCACCACCACCTTGGGACTTTACACATGAAAAGATGTTAGCTATTTGTGCTCCTACAAGGTCAGTCGAACACAGCACAGGGGGGAAACGGTGAAGTGTGAAATCCTGACCGGATGCCAGCAAGTTGTTTAATATTCCATTGATTTTACTAAAATTGGTGAATCATGATGTCTTTATAAAGCATTTCCCCCTCACTGCAGTACATCTCTCATTGTGAGAAAAATACAAAGAAACTCTGTTTAAAATTCCACGTTGATGAAATATGATGGGCTGTAAATAATTTTTCTCTGCCAGGTAAACTTGCCCAAGTAGCTTCACTTGCAAGTACAGTCATACCTCGTGTTGTGTTCTGCTCTTGTTACGGACTTTCAGCTTACGAACGTGGCAAACCTGGAAGTGTTTACTTCCGGGTTCACCGCCCCCGCATGCACAGAAGCAATCTGCACACTTCGCGCATGTGCAGAAGCACTTGATTGCGCCGCACACATGCAGACTTTTCGGGGTGCAAATGGCACCCTGAAACTGATTAAGTCCGCAAATAGAGGTATCACTGTAATCCTAGAAAAGTCACAAAGGGACTACGGTGGTGGTGGTGGTTGTTTTCCTAATAGCTATTACCTCCCTTAACAAATGAGGATGCTTTAGGTGAAGCCACAACTATTTAAAGTGGTATGATCCTGTTTTACATATATAGTGCGGATGGGGCCTCAGTTGTAGTCTGGCAGAGCTAATCAGCCCACCCTGGCTATTGAGACTGATCCTACCGTTCCGAAGAAACATCATATGAGTGTGCTTTTTTCCTGGAGGGGTTTCTATATGGCACGATCATTTTAGCTACACATCAGAGAGTCCTTATTACCAAATACTCCCAACTTTGGAATTTTTCTTCCTGGGGTTAAGGATTTCCCTCCCTGTCTGTCCGTCTCCATTTTTCTTTTTATTTAGGTTCTTTCTCAGGTTCTTTCTTCGCTTGTATTATATGGAGCGTGATCATCTGCTTCCAAGTTTCAAGCTGTCTAATCAAAATATTTTGAGTTTCCCTATCTCGGACATCTTTACACTTCAGTGCTCATATACAGACAGTCGTCAACCTCTCTCCCTTGCTTGTTTGGGTGGCTCCTGCTTTTCTTTCTCTTCTCATGCGTTCACCTTGATGCTTTGTTCCTGCTTGCTTCGCGAGTTCCTCTCTGCGGCTGTAACTCTTCAGACCACCCACGTGGCTTTGAGCGAGACACCCTGGCACCCACCTCTCATGGGCTGGGCAGTTCAGTGCTTCACTTAAATAGTTTCAAGTGTGCTAACTAACCAATAAGTTAACGCACCAGAAACAATGTAATTATATACAATTTTTTTTCACTTGCACAAAAAGCTTTAGCCTTTTTCTCAGTTATCTGAAGCGACTGCTTGAAGCAACTGCTGCTTCTGGTCCTCTGCCTAATGAAAGTTTTCTTGCATACCCTTCAATATTATAATGACCAGGGCTATGCAGTGGCGAAATCTGCGGTATCTTTTAAGGCATCCCATCAGTTCTTGCATGCTGTCCCTTCTTACCTCTGTCAGAAGCATATACTTCATGAAAAAAGGTGCCAACTTGTGCCGAAGATTGAGAGGGCTGACGCCACGCATGTGAAATCACGCATGCAATGTATGACGTCGTGTCACATATCAGGAGGAGCCAGGGGGCGCAGCCAAACACGGTGGCTGGTGGCTCCTCCTCTCTTACGCTCAGCCTACTTCCATGGCAAGCTTACTCCATCTTCCATGTGACATGTGACAGGCTAGGATGAATGATGGGTCCCGAGTCTCAAATGGCTGTAGAATTCTATTGCTTTATATTGTCCATTGACCATTTGGCCTTTGGGTTCGTGGTAATGTCTCAAAATGCTGCTGAGTGAAGTAAGAAGGAAAGAGGAACCAGATTTAATTCAGATATATTAAATTCAATAGTTTGTTTTGCTATTTTTTTTATAAGACAAAAGAGTAACACAGTTTGAAGCGCAATCTATTTTGCTACTGTGGTTCAGAACACATCCCGAAAGCTTCTCTTACAGCAGCTTGGGAGCAAGTAAGAATGTAATTGAGAGAGGTGTGATTACTGGATCAATATCTTTAACACAGCGGTCAGTTCTTTTTTAATACCTGCTGTGTTGTCGGGTGTTTCTTGTATCAATTGGTTTGAAAAAGTCAGCAGGTGGATGAACATCTGCACTCGTCATTAGGAATAATATATGTGCCGTACGAGCAACTGTGGTTCAGAAAGAAGTGCTGCCAATATATTTAAGCATTTGAGGATTTTAAAAAACTGAAACTAAAACAAAGCCCTAACCTTTAAATAATATTCACCCACTGCTCTCTGGCTGAGAGATGCAGCTTGTGGTGGTGGCAGTTTCCACAAATTAGGGACACAGCATTCTGCTCAGATTTCCGCTTTGTAAAATGCAAGGAAAACTAGTTCACACATCCAATCCAAATTCTTCTTCTGAGAAGCATTATATATGATTACATGATGATCACACAAAGGAAAGGAGATACACCACCCTAAAAAAAGACAACTTAAAAAGAACAGAGTTAAAGTAAAACATACAATTAAAAACTGTAAGCATAGATTTTTCATATTCCATAAGATAAAATGAGCACGATAAAGGAAGGTAAATACTGTATGAGGAAAGCACTCATGATGATGTCAGCAAAAGCAAAGCTAATTGAGAGTAAGAGCAATGTCCAGGAACCACTGTTGTTACTCCGATTTATGTTTGTTTGCTTTCAGTGGTGTTGTCATATAGCCCAGATTGATAGGTTACACAAACACTGTTCCAATCAAACTGGTACAGTATCTAATATCTGGGTAGACTGGGGAAACAAAACTAATTCAGAGTGAGAGCAATGCTTCCTGGGTGGAATTTGCTTTGGCTCTGAATTAGCTTTGCCCTCATTGACATCAACATGTATCCATCACTAGAAAGGTGACCACCACCTCCTCCTCCTCCACCTCCTCCTCCTCCTCCTCCTCCTCCTCCTCCTCCTCCTCCTTCTCCTTCTAGCGTAAGCCCACAAGCTGTGAACACCACTGTTCAAGATTTTTTTATAGATTGTTTTCCAACCCCAAAGACCCTTTTTTGCATTAAAAAAGCTCGCTAGAAAAGATTTTGCTCAGACAACAACAACCAACACCTGGGCAGCAGCAGTTTCTGACTCCTCACTTGGGAGGGAGAGGTCTTGAATTCTGGAGCTCAAGGCAGTATTGGGCACCAATCTCTCTTCCACTGGCTGAGTGAGGCAGCCAACACAGGTTGCCATTTTGGATGTCATAAAAGGACCAATTGTTTATTTATTTATTTAAGATTTTCTTGGTTTACAAAAGTATATGCAATGTCCCGCGTAACGTTTTTACAAATCAGTTTCATTTGTTGAGACATTGGAAAGAAAAGGGAAAAAAGAGGTAGATGGGGGAAGGTAGGTGGGGGTGGGGTCGGGTGGCAATGTTTCTATTTTGCTTAGTATATGTGGGGGGTTTTGGTCAGCGTCGCTTGTGTAGGTTCTCTGCTATTCTCTTGTGTTCCTTTGGTGGTAAGAGATGTTGGGGTTGGCCTAGAATATGGTAGTTCATTTTTGGTTGGCTGTGGTGTTCTTTGTTTCATGTGTGAGTGGGGTGGGTGGGTGTTTTGGATCAGGTTAGCCATATTGATTTGTATGCTGTTGGTGGATTTTTGTTGTTGTCTTGTTGGGTTGTGTATGTGATAAAGGGGAGCCGTTTTCTTCTATTTGCCCCATGTAAGTTTTAGCTTATTGGTTATTTTTTTCTAGTAAGGCTGTTTCCCATACTATTTGGTGCCATTGGTCCATGCTTACTCCTGACAGGACTCTCCAGTGTTTGGTTACAGTGTGTCTGGTTGCTAAGAGTAAGTGGGTTATGAGTTCTTTGTGCTGTAGGTGGGCATTATTGTCTTGGAAGATGTTTAGCAAGGCCAATTCTGGGGTGATTTCTAATACTTGCTTGGTTATTTTTACACATTTCTCGTATGGTTGTTGTCTAGAATAGTTGGATTTTGGAGCACTCCCACCACATGTGGAAATATGTACCTGTTGAGGTGCATCCTCTCCAGCATTCTGGTGAACAATTGTTTGTTTATTATAATTTGATTTGAACTGCCCAGAAGGAGCAACAGGTGCTCCGGAGATTTATTTATGTATTGCCTCCGATGCCAAAATAACTTGACTGTTTTTATGCACCTTGAAGAGCAGGGTATGAGTCTGCATTTTGCTGTCCTACATGAGACTGGAGGGATGTCTTGGTAGGCCTGTCAAATTAGGCTTCAGGATAACTCAGGTACTCTTGGAGCTCTGTTGCAGATCTTCTTTTTTTGTTCTGGTGGAGAGACCATTATGAAGAGTCTTGGATGCAATAAATGCATTTCCTTATTCATCTATTGTTTTTAACAGTTTATGTCTCCTATCTCCCATTCCTCCACCTTCCCTTGTTCCCCCTCTCCCCCTCCTTTCTAGGGATAGAAAGACTCTTGCTGATCCACACCTGTGGAAGACCTTGCATCAGAGCCTCTATGCTAACTTGTTAAAAATAAAAAGTTAGTCATGACTTAACTTTGGCTGGAGTAGAGCCATTAAATGAGCTTCATGGTCTTCTTCGTGGGTGATGGTAGCCCGGCTCTTGGCCACACAGCAAGCAAGATGTCACCTCTGATGTGCATCTTAAGAGCGTCATATGCAAATACACAGAGACCTGATATTATTGTCAGAAAGCCTGGGATGACTGAAGTGTTCTTTTATCATTGGAATTTTAACAAGGTTTGTTTCAAAGGCCTGACCTCTTATCCTTGACCCATGGCTAGTTTATTAATTCTGTCCCTGTACAATTCTCCGTAGAAGACAGCTATACTCGGAGGCACTGCTTGAGGGCAGTTGAATTAATATTGTAACATAATAGCCATAGTAACCTCTCCGTGGCTGCTTCTAGTGTTTTCTTTTTCTTAATTGGTAATTAAAGTTGTTTCCAGTGAGACATAGTTCTTTCAGATGAGATCTATGCATGAAATCTGATTAATATTTTAGTTAGGAGAGTTTCACTTTTTGCAATCATCTTGTTATGAATGCTCCTTTAGAAACATTTCCCCAGCCTGGTTTTGACTTGAGACTACAGTCAACAGGGAAAAAAACATGTTCATTGCAGTTTGTGTACTGTGCTTTGGGTATATTTGATCACTCCATATGGCCTAGATCCAGACACAAAGCCCCTTTTTTCCTGGCAATGTAAGAAAGCAAGAAAGAAACCTCTCTCAGCCATGTTCATAAACAAGATCTCTGACTGAATAAACATTGCAAAATGTCTTGGGTTGATGCTCCATGTGGTCAGCTCAACAGGATGAATGAGGCACCTGAAGCAAGCCAAGGTGACCATCATAAAATGTCTGTCCTTTCTTCCTTGGTTTGGCTTCCAGGGTGACCAGATATCTTACTTTCCAGTCTCCTATTGAAGGGATGTCAGAGGACATTCCAAGTCTGGCCTAAAGAGGAGGAATCATAAGAAGGACCCTTGAACCCAAACATCAACAGGTATAGCAGATGGGGCAGGCACACAGGTCACAGTCTTCTCACCATGGAGAGGTGTCCTTCCATTTGAATTATAGCATTTATTTCTAAATTTGCACAGATAGATACGAATTAGCGTTCTTTCACAGAGTACATGGTACTTCTAGTCTCCTATGCCTTCCTGTCAATTTATTGCATGGGGGGGCATAGGAAACTGTAAGTTCCATGAACTCTGTGAGGGAAGTCTTCTTCTGAGCTTGAAGGCTTTCAGTGTCCAAATAATAATAATAATAATAATAATAATAATAATAATAATAATAATTTATTTATACCCCGCCACTCTGGGCGGCTTCCAACAGAAAAATAAAACACAATAATCTATTAAGCATTAAAAGCCTCCCTGAACAGGGCTGCCTTCAGATGTCTTCTAAAAGTCTAAAAGTCTGGTAGTTGTTTTCCTCTTTGACATCTGTTGGGAGGGCGTTCCACAGGGCAGGCACCACCACCAAGAAGGCCCTCTGCCTAATTCCCTGCAACTTGGCTTCTCACAACGAGGGAACCACCAGAAGGCCCTCGGTCCTGGACCTCAGTGTCCGGGCAGAATGATGGAGGTGGAGACGGGAGAGGACAGAACCCTGAGGCACCCCACAAGTGAGAGCCCAGGGGTCTGAACACTCACCCCACCACCACTTTCTGAACACGGCCCAGGAGGAAGGAGCGGAACCACTGTATAACAGTGCCCCCAGCTCCCAACCCCTCTAGACGGTCCAGAAGGATGTTATGGTCGATGGTGTCAAAAGCCGCTGAGAGATCCAGCAGGACTAGGAAACAGCTGTCACCTTTGTCCCTAGCCCGCTGGAGATCATCAACCAGTGCGACCAGGGCCGTTTCAGTCCCATGATGAGGCCTGAATCCCAACTGGAAGGGATCCAAATGGTCCGCTTCTTCCAGGCATGCCTGGAGTTGTTCAGCAAAAGCAAGGAAGACTGCCTCGTGGCCGCTAACCTATTAGAAGTGTGACCAGAACTTCAGAGATGGTTTGCATGTGCCCTGTAACGGACAATGGATTTCTTAATTTAGACCATTCACATTCCAAATTCCTAATTAGTTAAATGTGTTACCATCACTAATCCCAAGTATGTGTGCCAAGTTTGAAGTTTTCCTCGCCAGCTCCCAGTCAAATGCTGCCGGGTCTACTTTCAGAAATTTCTGAATTTTCTCTGCTACTTGGGGACTCGTTCATTTCCACACAAAGCATGCAACTGAATAGCTTTTCAAGAACTGCCTAGTAGGTATGTATTTTTAGAACAGCTCACAGTTTCAAATGGACAGTTAGTTTAAAGCAGAAGATTAATAGGTGTTTCAGCATTGTTTGTGTAGTATGAACTTAAGTATATTTCTCAAAGGGTGGAGAAAGCTACCATTAATTTAAAGATAAGCTTTTGTGCCAGGTCAAACTTTAAATAAAAGATTATTTAAACATGTCACATTTATCTTTGATATTTACAGCCTTTTTTTTTTGTTTACTCCCATTGGACATTATTTGAGATAACTGTATATAAACAGAAACGTCTCCCATAAATTCTGCCTTGGACTTCACAATACAATGGCTGCAACCCAACCTATAGTTAGAGGTGCTTAAAACCCATTAAAGTAAATGAGATTAAATTGTGCATAACCCTGGGTGGATTACAGCTAGTGATTAGGATCTGGCTAAGACCCTAACAAGCATGAGAGATGTGTGTGCAAGGGGTTTTGTATTATTGTAAAGCAATTCAGTGGGGAGGACACGGTATGAAAAGTAAGGCAGAAATAAATAAGCAAGCAGGAAATAAGTTTAAATAAATAGCATCACACCTACCTGTAGACATCAGTTTCTGACACCCTTGCAAACACGAGTTTGGAAACTCTCCGGGGTTTGTGTTTTCTGCAGGAAAGCACATCTTTTGAGTGTCCTTTTCGCAGACAAGAGAGATATCCTTCACTGGATGGGAAATATAAAAGACACGAGAGGCATTTGTGAAATGAAATGAATATTGTTGCAATGCATCTAAGTCTGACACGAAATACCTTGAAGGTGGTGCATGCATGGCACCTGTCTCCTTTGATCTTAAGTAAAATGTACAGCTCTGTTTGTCCCAAGATGGCTAGTAAGGCAAGAGGCTCCTGCTTTTGTATATGATGGAGCTATGAGGACATACAGAGGTTTCGGTTGCATGTCTTCAAAGAAATAGATGGAATATATTTATTCGTTCATTTTAATAACAGGTTAAGCAATCCCAGAGGAAGCCAAGCAATTGGGAAGGCAAAGGGAAGGACTTGCTTCATGGGAAATGCTAACCTTTTAAAGAAAAGTAGCTACAACCTTTAGAAGACCTCTGAAGGCAGCCCTGTACAGGGAAGCTTTCAATGTTTAATGTTTTGTTATGTTTTTGTATATGCTGGAAGCTGCCCAGAGTAGCTGGGGCAACCCAGTCAGATGGGTGGGGTACAAATAATAAAATTATTATTATTATTATTTATTTGCTGCAGCCAGACTCACAGTTGTGAAGCAGTAGAGAACCCTGGTCATTCACATTTTTGAAGACTGGTATCAACAAGTCTGGGATGTTGCACTAATGGAAAATCTAGCTAAAATGTATGAATGACTAGGGGGAAAAAGGATAGGATATATTTTTTTATGTTACATGGTGCTATTTTATTACATATGCTAATAAAACAGAACAACAGGACATGGATGTTGACTTCTGAATATATATGGACCTTGGGTGAAAAATCTCCTAAGATGAGATGAAATAATTATTAGTTGAAAGTTTATAGAAGTGCTGGAATTCAATGCCATTTGTGACTCAGTGGCAGTTGACTCTTCTAATGCCTGTCTGATCTTCTTTACCTAGACAACAATAAATGTGCATGTTTAAAATCTACTTAAATTAATGTTATCAGCCTTTGCCAACCTGGTGTCTTCCGGATGTTTTGGACTACAACTCCCATCAGCTCCAGCCAGCATGGATGTGGTAGTTAAAGCATCTGGACAGTTCCTGGTTGACAAAGACTGGTTTATATCTTTTGAAACTGCTTCTTAAATACTACCCTCCATGGGGAATACTTTCAATCAGCTCTTCCTTTTGTTGTGAGTTATACCAGGATGCTAAGGATCTGATTGTTGTGCATGTCCAGGGAAGGGGGGGGAAGCAATACAATGGTTTACTTAAGGAGTTCACATTTATGCATGTTTACTCTAAAGCAGGGATGGAAGGATCCAGCAGTTTTCCAATCTTAAATTCTGTTCTCCACATTTCTACATCAGTTTGAAGATTCTTCTTTTTTTTTAAAAAAATAAATTAAATAAATCCTCATGATAATAATTCAGGATTTCAGTTCAAATTTCTCCTAATAAACACATTTTGGGGCATGCAGTTTCAATTAACACAATGCACTTTTGCACTAATATATTCAAGAAGATCAAACC